>NC_081406.1:468903732-469269565 GCF_030272615.1 Cryptomeria japonica | reverse complement strand
ATGCACTCAAATCCCATCCTCAGAAATGAATAATACCTACTTCCACTAGCAAATACCTTCCTCTCTAAGGGGTCATTGTCTCCATTTCTACATCAATATCAGCTTTGAGATTTTGCAACATTTCCTCCTCATTCTCTGGTGTGATATTTGATATTGCTTCCCTTAGGCTCTTCCCTTTGAAGTGGTATAAGAAGGATTTAAACTCTTTAGATTTTTTGAATTGATCATTTGAAACAAATGAAGTGTGCTCTATCATCCTTTCATCTGTTTCTGTATTTAGTACAATGAGGAGCTTATCCCGTGCTTCTAGTTCCTTCTCTTTTTTAGGTGCACAGAGCTTGGAAACTACCTCGCTCTCCCCTGAATCACTTTGGGTTGGGTCTCCGTCCATGTTTTGTAGTCTCTATCTTCTCTCCTCCAGATTCTTCTCCAAGATCTCCATAACCTCTGCAAGCTCTTCTACTTCCTTATTTTTACATATGTCTTAAAACTCATCTCCTGATGAAAGTAATCTCCCAACTCTTATCTCTTCTTGCTTGTGTGGATGTAACCCTCAGGATCATAATGCATTCTAGATATGTGCTGGAACAAGTTGTACTCATCCACCAACTTCCTGTCAATAACCTCATATGCTCTGGTAGATACAATTTTAAAATCTAAGAAATGAAGTGTTCTAGGGAGGAAGGCTTGATTGTGTGCACCTTCGAAGTGTTTGGCATTAGAGACACTTAATTGCCTTACAATTTCCAAAAAAGCAATCTTGTCCGGTGCAGGCTTCGATAGCACATAGGGGTAACCTTCGAATCCATAACACCAAACAAAAGTGAAGTTTTGGCATGAGTACCAATCACACCAATTGTGATTAACCTTTGGATTTTTGTTCTCATGAGGCCTAAGAAACTTCTTTACATCCTCAGAAAATGATCCCTGGAGAGGCTCACCAAAGAGAAAGAAAATCGGCTTAACAAAGATTCTACAAATTTGAGGTAGTGAGAATTTACATATCTGTAGTCCCAGAGAGAAACCCATAATTGCACTGGTTGATCCTATCCATTCTTCCCAATTGTACTTACATTCAAACCTTTTGACCATAACCCTCTAAATCTCCCATAAAATAAAATAATATGCATCAACAATGAATAATGCTTAAAATGCTTGTCTGGATTATCTTTCAAGTTCATGAAGCCTTCATGGAGTCTATCCACCAAGTATGAAGCAAAATCAAAAGCTCTAGGCTCATGTCTCTAAATATCTGCTGCTAAAACCAACGGTCCTATGTTTGCCACATCAAGGGCTTCAACTCCTCCAACCTGACCACAAGCCATATATGTATATTGTAAATATTTCATAAAAATAGTCATATCATACGGAGGACCATCTTCCGCTATTAGCCTCCCCTTCTCTGCTTTGTGGATAGAGAGGTTCCAACCCTGGTATGTAGTATCCATTTTTCTTTATTCCTCTTCCAAATCAACAAAAGATAAGGGCACATTCACCTCCAGATCTAGTGTAAAAAATTCCTGAATTATGGCTAGTGCAAAGTGAACTAAAGCAGTCTTGTAGGGCAACAAAATGCATAGCTTGTTTGTATCATAATGTCTTAGTAGGAGCTTCAATAAATCAATATTTACAAAGACATTAGGTACCATGATTTTACCTAAATTAGTACTCCATGGGTTTGAAATTAGCATAGGCTCATCCCTACAAAGGTAATGAAAAAGAAATAGCTCGTGCCCTCGCGTTGTTGTGAGTACATCTCCAATTTATTTGTATCTGTCTTCCAACTAGTCGCGAATAGGAAAATTAACCTTAGCTCCACGTGACCTAGCTCCTGGAGAGCCCATCTGATCTATCATATATTGATTTAATTTTCTTTGAGCCTCACTGACTTCACCCTTTGATTTTTTTGTCGTGGCATTGGATATATCAGCAACCTTTCATTTCTCTTTTGAGCTTGACCCTTCCATCTCTACAAATTCCTTTACTCTATGCTCAGCAACTCAAAATATTTCTCAATAAACACATAATATCTTTCTGCAATAACTTTGTGTGAAATGTTGTTATGCAACACTAGCTATATATCCTGACCAAGGAGTCCAATATTGTACTTAATTACTATAATCTTGATGGATTTTCTTTCTGTGGCAACAAACCTACTCAATGGATTCATTTAATGGAAGCCATTTTGTCAGTTTTTCACATCAAGACCTCCAACGGCTAATCGGTGAGACTTTTTTTGATGATTCAATTGTTTGGTGCCGTTTGTTATGACTTTACTGCTTTTCACCTTCTGATCAACACAAGCTATCTTGACCGACTTATTGGGTCTTGGGATAGTAATTTTTCTCCTATCCCGATGGTTCACTTTATCCTGATGGGCACTTCTTTAGTTTCAGCTTTGCTTTTTGTTTTCACGCTCCATCATAATAACTCTCCCTGATGCATTCACCTTCGGTTTTCTTTTACTTAACCCATCGTGTATCGGCATAGTTCTTTTTATGTCCCTTCGATGCCCCAATGATCTCAATATACTAATCCGCATTCTGACTAAGCCCCCCACGTTATCGACATAAATCACCCTGAAGAACTCCTTGCAACACACCATCTACCTTAACAGTCCTATTAGGATTCGACATAGACAAAAAGTTCTTCTTTCGATGTTTCGATGAGTCCTCACTTAATGTTTACTTTATCGGTATAATTTACACTGATATCCCTGCAGGTGCTTTTATCTGCATCGGGGTCAGAATAGCCCTTTTATATTCCTCCCGAAGTCCTGATGAGTCTCTGATGTACTTTTATACTTTATACCTCTGAGTCTGTTTTATCGGTATAGGTGATACTGATAGTTTCGCCTTCCGATTCTCTAATTCATCAGGAGTTGGCCTAACTATTTTTGCACTATCCTAATATGGTCTCTTTCTTTGATGGACCCACCTTCAGTTCCCTTCAGTCATCGGGTATTGGGAGAGTTTTTTCATTATTTCTGATAGGTCGATACACGTCGATAGACAATACCCACATTCTGCCTCATCAGAACAAGCTATCCTGATGGTATGATTTTCCAAGAGCGTGCATTGTGTTTGAACATTACTCAAGTGCCTCAATGAATTTGCCCTAATTTATTGGTATATGTTATTTTGATAATCCTTCTTTTTCTTACCAATGTTGTTTCATCGGGTATCAACATAACACCGAACAAGTCCACCTTCAGGTGTTAGCCCTTCTTTGTCATCAAGTCCGGCTAGATATTCATCGAGCAGTTTTCCACCGTGGTATAGCAACAGTCATTGGATCTACATCTAACTTGCATGCCCTTTATCTCTTCGTCCATCTGTGCCATGTGTCAGCTTTTGGTTTGCTCGTGGATCCACCTGGACTGCCATCTCAAGCTGCCACTGGATCTCCACCTCATCAGTCGCCAAGCCGTGATGGTTAACCAGTGAGTATCTTCATTGTGTGGTATAGAGACAATCATCTGATAATCTCGGACTTGCTCACTCGTTAACTCACTTGAGATACTCTTTTGTCAGCCCCCACCTTGGTTGGCAAGCCGTGATGGATAACATTCGTGCATCTCCATCATGCGGTATAGCGACAACTGTTGGATCTGGATCTAATCTCCACACCTTTTATCCTTTCATCCATCAGATAACCAATTCTACCCCGATGACTAAAGATGACTTTGTCGGGTCATCGAGATGACTTCAAACCTACTACTATGAGGTCCAAAACGGACCTTTCATACAGTGTGTTAGCAATAGGTTAGTCAATCGCAACCGTTAATTTCAAAATCGATGGTATAAAATGCGCGACTAATGTGCATGTTAGTCAAGACTCATCAAGCATTGGTATAGAATACCGAGACCGCTCCCGATAGCCGATACCTACTCCGATATGTTGAGGTCATCGACAGAGGTTGTGCCGATAGAGCTTGCAGATTTTCTTCACACTGTTTCATTGGTCAGAGTTAACCTAATTAGTATGAACAAAGGTCAAGTGAATTAGAGGCATATTTCCAACACATACCACTAACATCTCTGAACATGTTCATGGCCCTACGCTATGTTCATCTGTGAGGCCGTACCTCGAGGTGTCATAGCATTTATGTTATTTTCATGTTGGACCTATTTTGGATATTATATTTTGATGCATTATGGACCCGAATTCTATATGATCTCATGTTATGGATAACATTGATATGATTATGTCATTTACTATGATTTGCAATACTTTATTTTGATGCTTGAAATTATAGATGCATGCTCTATAAATGATTTAATTCCATGTTTATGAGGATGATGCCATTTAATAGATGATTGTATGTGAATGTTATCAGATAATTGGATACCTGATTTTTATAATTGAAATTTTATGCGATGTCTTAATTGTATTCTTTTGATAATATTATACGTGATTTTTGGAATTACTAATGTGCAAGTGAGATGTGTAGGAAAATTATTCCATGTGACCATGGAAATTATTCGGAGAATCAAACCTAGGCCTATGTGCAATTGTGAAGCTAGGGGTTGTCTATTTGGAGAGACAACTCCTCATTTGTAAATGTTATGCTTGGATGAGTGTTTAATTTATAAATTTCAAAAAAGGCACATTTGCCATGTGTGTTTTAGTGATGTGTAATTCTTTTTGTAGTGTCACTTGACACGTGTTGTAAGATAGGTTGGCATTGTCATGTCTCTTTTTGAGGAAATTTATTTTACCAATGCATATATTTTCAATTATCCTAAAATGGTCCCAAGTAAACCTTGGATAGGGAGCCATTAGTTGGGTCAACTCAGGGTTGACCCGTAGGTAAACTTTGGGTGGACTTCTAGGGGGTTAAACTAACTCCTGGGGTCAAGTTAGGGGCATTTTTAGTGGGCAATATGATGTACCTATGGATGAAGGCCAAATTTAGCCATGTGTCCACTCCCTAGGGCTTGTTTAACCTCCCAAAAAATTGAGTTTCCCAAGTTGGCCGAATTTCATCTTTAGAAGAGCCTTCCTAGGTTAGATAACCCACTTCATGAGTGTCATTTCTCTTCCCCATTCCATTTCCCCTTTTTGAAGTGCCTAGGTTAGGGAGTGTGTAAGGTTTTGGGAAGACCAACCAATGAGTATCCTTCACCCTTCCCAAGTGGGTTGGAAAGAGTGAGGAGTGGCTTCATAGGGAATAGTTTGGGAGGGAGAAAATTTATCACCCACTCTCCATTTTGGAGACTTAAAATTTTTGAAGAATTTTTGCAAGTATTGGGAAGATTTTGGCTAAGTTTTGAAGGAGAAAAAGTTGTGGATTTGGGTAGCTCTCCTACAAATTCTCTTACCCTTTGGGCAGATTAAGGTTGGTTGAACTCCTATCTCTTGTATGATGTTGTTTTCTTTAAAAAGATTGTAGTTGTAATTGTTTTCCATTGTTGTTATTTTTTTTTTATGTGTGTAGGAAGAAGTAGAGTTCTTCCTTATGTGTTTTGGTTGTGTTTTTATGTTTTTTTTTGTTTTGGGAGTTTTCAAGGCCAAACTCACCCTTGAGAGAGTAGAGTTGCCTTGGGGTGAAGGGTTGTTTGATAGCCTTTGAGTGAGAGACTCTCTTTGGAAGAGAGTGATTCTCAAGGGATTTTGTGACCCTTGTTGCATTGTGATTTGTTTATGCAATGGGGGTCATAAGGGGAGTTTTGTTGGCTTGTATTCCTTGGGGGACATAAGGGATTATAGGGACAAGTTTGGAACTTGTGGATGTATTAATTGGAGCCTTGTTATGGCATTATGTTCTCTATTTGCAGAATTCTCCTCAAGGTACATAGTCCACCTTCACCCCATTTGAAAAGTCGCATATGTGACATTGTGTAATCCTTGGGTTGGGAGTGTCTTGTTATGAGTTTATGCATGTATGTGTGTTTCTCATCTAGCCTTGATTCTCCTAGCTCGGGGGTGGCTTCTAGCAAGCCTAGATTGGGAGGTGAGCCTCCATGGTCACAACCTTAAGCTTTTTATTGCAGGTTTTGCTAGGGAAAAAGGTTGGAGAAAAAGATTTGGAATGATCCTATGTATTATTGTATTTTAGTTGCAGAAAAAGGAAAAGAATTTCCTATTGTATTTTAGTTGAAAAAAAAAAAGAGTTCTTATTGTATTTAAGTTGCAAAAAGGAAATGTAATTATTTGACTAAATGTTTAGTTGCCATGAAATATAAAGAAAAGGAATTGTATTTAACTTGAAGTATTGATCCTTTAAATGAGATGAATGCATTTTTGGATTATTTCTGTATTATTATAGTTGCTGAACAAAAAGATGTTTTATTCTATTTTAAATTATTTAAATTCAGAAAGGAATAAAATTATTTTCTGTTTCTATGTGATATTAAAAAAAATGCAGAGTTAAATGTTAATAAAGTAGTCACTTTAGTATAGAAACGACATACTTGCTTAAATCAATAGTTCAGATACAAAAAAAAACAAAAGATTTGTTAGAGTTAATACTACATTTTATCTTACTATATTAGTGGATTTTGAAAGAATTATATTGCAGTTGTAAATAAATTAATTCCTACACATTTTTCTATTCTGGAAATGCATGTTAAGTAGAAAAAAATATTTTAACTCTGTCATTTCTTTACATTCTATAAAAACAGTAAATTTAATCTACTCTCTTTATTAAAAAAAAACCTTCTCTAAATAATGTAAATGCAATCTTAAACCTGTATATATATATATATATATATATATATATATATATATATATATATATATATATATATATATATATATATATACAAGAGATAATGCCTACTGTTTTATATAAAAAAAACAAAGCTGTTGTTCAAAAATATATAAAATAGACATGTATGCTGCTGTAAATAAATGAAATAAACATGCTCATGTACAGGTATATATATATAGATTTACTTATTTACATTTTATCTTGGAAATGAAAATACTTCTCATTTTAAATTTTTGGTTCTTACTAAAATCATGCATGTCTACCAAAATTATATATATATAAATAAATATATATTTATATATATATATATAAATATAAATATTTTAAAAAAATATACATACCCTAACCTTGTCGTTGCCGGCTCGGGCCCCTCTGTGGGCCGAGACCCACAGGGGCAGTCGCGGCACCACTTCGGGTTGAGACCCGCAGGGATGCCCGCGGTGCCACTATGGGCCGCGACTCGCAGGGGCGACACCACAGTGTTGCTGCAGGTGGTGAACCCTAGTGGTGGCCTTGGTCGCCACTGTGGGTGGCCACCGTAGTGGCGGTGACAATCGCCTCCCTTAAACCCTGCGATCTCCCAAGGCAATAACGCCTCTGCCATGGGATTCAACCTTCCTCTGCCACTGCCCTGAAACCCTACAAGCAAACACACATTCACACCAAAGGAAAGAAAAAAAGAAAAGAATAAGATGTGTTAAAATATGCAACCCTAACCCATTTTCGGGTTAGGGTTAGCATTTAAAATAAAAGAGAGATTAAGATATGCAACCCTAGCCCATATTCGGGTTCGGGTCAGCATTTAGAAAATATAAAAAGAATAGGTTAGTATAGGAATAGATCAACCCTAGTTAGGGTTTATAATTAAATATTATTAAAATGAGAGGAGGGGGAATTCTTTTTAAAAATTGAAAAATAATTTCCTCCCCATTTAGCTATAGTCAATATGTGGGATTTATTAACTCCTAATATTGACTAGGGTGAAATTAATTTTAATATTGTCTTTATTATCAAGGTTTAATTAAAATTGGGGATTAATTTTTATATAGCTATATTAATCGCATAATTGATCTAATTTTATTAGCTAGGGTTATTAATGAGGAATTTAATATAGTTTTTTTCATATTTAATTAAATATGGATGTTAGATTAAAATTCCTTTGGGGGATTTTATTAATGAAATTTATTTATTGTTTTATGTAAAATTCTAGCCTATGAGGTCATTATTGGCCGATTATTTAATAGTTGAAATTTAAATGTCTTGGGGGATTTAAAATCAACTTTAATATAAAATATATTTATTTGGCAAATATCATAATTGAATTAGTTAGCTTTATTAGTTATATTTAAAAGTGAAATTGCGTACGTTCAATTAATTAATTTTAATATGAGATAACATTATCATTATTTTTATTTAGTCTTGAGTATTTTAAATGCTATTGAGATAATTAATATCTCTCAATTTTAATTAGAGGAAATTAATTAGTTCAATTAGATTAATTAATTAAGTTGAGATGACCCTGTTAGGGAATAATTAGTCTTCTCTAATTATTGTCGCCATATTGATTTAGTTAATTAAATCAACTTTAGTAAACGATTCTATTTAACCCAGAGTTAACCCTTAGTTAAGACAAAACTTATTTAATTCCATTTTTATGTAGATTATTTAATGAATTTATGTTGTTTTAAAAAAAAATGTTGTTCCGTTTTTGCCCAAAAGTTTGGGCATGACATGATCCTCCAAAAGTACTTTTGCAATGAAACTGATGAGGATTGCCAGAATGCCATAGTACTCAACATTCCCTTCAATATGCCCAAGTGATGTTTTTTCATGAAGATACTGCAACATATCACCTGTACATACAATCCACCAACAAATTCTCTTATGATGAAACTAAAAGTGTCCATATATAGCACAAAACTATTTTGTAAAAATATATGCTAATAGGATGAAGGTCTAACAACAATGTAGCTTTGTGAAGTCATTTGTGCCAAGTGACCAATATCATGGCAAACACAATTGACATCAACCACTATCTCAAAACACTATCACACTGAAGATATCATCACTGTGGCTGTTTATTGTTGATGATATCCCTTTCTTTGTCCGATATGTGTAGGACCACAATGGGAAAACATTGGAAATGGCAGGACATTATGGTATTGGAAGTTCAAGATGCTAGTGAAGGTTTGCATCTTTTTTATTCAAGGGATATTCAGTGGACACCAATTTGTGTTGAAAATGATTCAATGAAAAACCCGTGTGCAACAATTCCACTGGGTAGATTGGATGCATTCATCAGAGGGGAATCATTGCGTGAAGGTGTTGAAACCCAATTCCTCCGAAAGTGACACACTGAGCATGAGAGTGCTATGTAGAACACACATACAACAAAGATGTACAGTCAGTTTGTAGACACATTCTTTCCTATTCTTTGTCTATGTTTAATGACATTACAATTGTTGTTGATAATATGAGAGTTTTTTTTGAAGGTGTTGGTGTTCATACGGACCAGAAGACAATAGGAAAAAGTCATCGAATAAGAAGCACGCTCAGACATATCATAAAAAAAGAGGTTGTACATGCCACTTCATTGTTAAGGTGTTATATGGTAGGCCTGATGTGGCCATCTTGATATTGAAGCAATCATTGCATGTAGACAAGAATGGTGAAGCTTGTCATGGCGTGGATGATACCAACAATGAGCTGCAATCTCAATTTGCACCAAACCTTTCCAATGAATGCAAAGCATATATAGAGAGGTTGTTGCTGATGGATGTGAGTGTTGATGCTATTACGGACATGCATCTTGTTGATCTTGTTTTTCATGACATGTTGAAGAAGAGAGATTCATTTGTCACATGCAAGGATGTTACGAATGCGGCGACGAGGGTCCATTCTATTCAGTCATGAAATTATGTGCTCGATGCCACTAGCATCTTAGAATAGAAAAAATAAGATGAGGCAAATTTCTTTTTTTTTCTAGCAGCCACAAGGTGTCGACAGACCTTTCATTATAGAAATAAAAATGGCTTGGATGGTTGACATGATGGTTTGATTCTCACATGACTCAATCATCTCAATGGATTCGACATTCGCAACAAACAAATACGGGGTAACTCTCTCCAAACTTAACATGTTTTCATGCAGCCCATTTGATTTGTGGATGGTCATGATCTTCCTGTTTGTTGTTTAAAATAGTATCAATTGTATTCGTGTCTCATCTTCGACGAGCAGCAATTGGGGGTACCTGTTGCATGGGCTGTGACATTGAGGAACAAGATCAAGGATATCCAAGTGTGGTTGATGGAGTTGTGGAGACAAGAAAAGGAAAAGAGGTCTGATTGAAGGATCAATGCATTTATCACGGATGATGCGAGTGCAGAGATTCAAGCGATAGAGTAAGTGAAAGAGAGAAATGTTTGTCTACATGAAATCAAACATTATGATACACTGGTCTACATTTTATTTCAAATTAGGAGGCTCCCGGCTCAATTAAACGTTTTGTTCATAACAGGAGTATTTTTGAATGTCGTGTCAGACTTTGTATTTGGCATGTGTGTTGAGCATGGTTGAATAATGTGTACAAGTATGCAACAAAGGAAAGAGAAATGGACATTTTTCACCGTCTAGGGGTGATAATGATGACAATGCATGAAAGTGAAGAGAACACTGTGGAGGATCTGCACTCTTTCTTTGCCGAATTTAATGATCAACCACATTTTCTAGAGTACTTCTATAGCACATGGTGTCAAGGAGAAGGCCATATCGGTGAGTTGGACATTACATTCGAGTGGTGGCTTTATGACTTGTTACCTGTTTTGGTTGTCATTTGGTAGTTGACATCCTACTCCTATTTTAAATTTCTTTTTTTCAATTTTTTTTGGCTAGCTATGTGGGTGAAAAACTTCAGGAATTTTGCTCATGCTAACCAGGACACAAATAATGCCATCGAATCATACCATGGAAAATTGAAGTCGCTGCATCTAAGAGATGATATAAAGACATGCTCGAGGAGGATGGACAATCTGTATTTTATAATTGTGTATAAAGTGGAACCATTCTACCAGCATAAGTGAGAATTGCAGTATTTTGGATTTATCAAAAACTACAGGTTGAGACATTTGCAAACTAGTATGGAGAGGGCAAAGGCAATTCCTAATGCCGATTGTGTTCCAGACTCCTGGTTGGTACTGGGTGAAAAGTCAGTCCTCATGCAACTGGTATGTGGTTAGGAAATTTGGGGATCACTTCTACATCTATGAATGTCCGTGGAGTTTGCAAGGAAACATGTGCAACCATGTGTTGAAGGTTGTTGCAATGATGAACAATTCATTCCATGATTCACGTGTTCAAGGTAAGTGGATATTTGTGAATGTTGATCTTTGCTAACTTAAAAGATGTGTACTTCACTATAAGATCTTGTTTCATATAGATCCTATTCCTATGTCGACTCCAACATTTGCTAATACTAATGAAAACCCAACACTTGAACCCATCGTCGATAGCATTTCTAATGCACATACAAATTTAGAGGATGTAGACACCGTAATGTGGAACAAAGCAAACAGAAAGTTAAACATATTGTCGCAAACAATGCTAGGTTTAGGCGATAAACTAATGGCATTTGTAGGCTATCTGGATAGGTTCATGGCCGATCTTTAGAATTTCAGTGCCATGTCATTTGATTTTAGTCCATCTAGTGATCCAGCCAATACAACTGCCGAATGTATGTGGCCTTGGTTCAGTGCAAGTCGGGTCCGTCATTGCAATTAGTGACAACATAGGTAGAGTACTATGAGTGAGATCTGTCATGATGTTTAGCAACTTGTCACCTTTGAGTTCCCCTTTGAGACTTCTAGGAGGAGAACAGGAAAGAGGCAATTGGACCAAGCACTAGAACCGCATGTCCTTGCCACTGCATCGGTTGTGTTTGATACAAGTTGGTACTCTAGTGTCACTTGTAAGTGGTTTCTAAATATGTCAATGTTGCACACATTTATTTAGTCGTCATGTCTTGTAGTCGGTGAAAGTGATCCACACTTATGTGTGACAGTGTTTGGCACCCCCTCAACACCTGGCCGTAGGAGTCATTGTTGGTGATTGGCTTTTATGGTCTTTTACGTGGATAGGGATCACATAATGATCCTCCCTGATACTAATTTTGGTATTATTAGTTCAGATTAAGCTTTCTGTTTGTAACTATGTCATATATGTGCTTGATGTTTAGCCATTCTTCATTCAACCTATTGCATAATATTGATCAACTTTGTTTATTGCAGTTGCATTTTAATGTTTACAATTACTGTCCCTAACCATCTTTTATAATGTATCTTTGTATGCAGGTCCATTGTTTTTTGCCCTTTTTTATCACTAAATGGCTTTCACATACACGTCGGGTGATAGGCACAGGTTTTATGCAACTTAATTTTTAGTATTACACTTTTATGTCTTCAATTTATTGAATGCTTTAGTTATATAATTAATACTCTTATGGTGTGATTGTGTCTTGCATTTTTTTAGTGCTTAACACTCTTATGTCTTACATTTATTGAATGTTATAGTTATATTACTAACACTCTTATCGTATGTATCTGCAGATTTCTACAGAGGTTGGCAAAGAACAATGAGGAGTCTACCTTATTTCAACACCTCCCAGATATCATTGTTTCAGATATTATCCAAACAATAACTCCTAGACAGGCCGGTGAGTGGACCATTCGAATGGGAAGACATTATACCAAGGACAATATGTATACTATCCACATAGAAGACGTGAACTCATTTGCCAGATTGTCGACTCCGGTGATGCTCACTTTGTATAGGCGACTATGGCCAGTGTATTTTGCCCTTGTGTACTAGCCAATCACTCTCCCTCAGATTCACATTCAGTGTGCTGACATACCCCATTAGAGACGTGGACAGTCCCTAGTGCCATACTCCGATGACAGTATCGAGGATGTCACAACATTCTTTCCATGGAACCTCCTTATTATGGACTACACCCGCATTTTCACGGGTTATGGTAGTCCTCATCCAGCACAGAGGTTTGTTAGGATACAGAGTAGATTCCCAATGTAGAGGAGGTCCTCTCATTAAAATTGTATAACTACTCCTATATGGTCCCTCCTGTATGACTATGCTCTTTTTATAAAATAGTTCATTTCTATGATTACATAGCTGATCTTTGTATGTCATTTGTCTTGATTGTTTATGATTTATATGTTTGTGTTGGTTATGTTTACAATTTATATGTTTGTCTGTATACACTTTATATGTCTACAAACCAATACACTTTATATGTTAATTTAAATCTAATAAATATAATCCTTTCTCTAAAGGAAAGGTTGAAGCTATTCTGGCTCCAAAAAGACTGTCATTGACTAACCTTTCGTTAACACGTTGTACGAAAGGTCTTTTGGAGCAAGCAATCAAATAAGACAATGCGTTAGTGGATTTCACCATTTTGCGTGGCAAAAGGAAATGGCAGCCACCCAATTCGCCTATTAGTGAAATAGACTAACACGCTGTGTTAGTCTATTTGTGTTAGTCGATTTCACTATTTCGCAGGCATAAAGGAAATGGTAGCCTACCAGTCAGCAAATCAGTGAAAAGAACTAATGCGGCATGTTAGTCTATTTTGTCATTTCACCGGAGAAAAGGAAATGGTGGCCACACATTTCGTGAATCAATGAAATCGACTAACACAAATCAACTAAAATGGTGTGTTAGTCTATTTCGCCGTTTCGCGTGGCAAAAGTAAATGTCAGCCAACTAGTCCTCGAATCAACGAAATTGACTAACACAACGTGTTAGTCTATTTTGCTGATAGGTGGATTGGGTGGCCGCCATTTCCTTTTGCCACGCGAAATGGCGAAATCCACTAACACATTGTCTTAGTCAATTGCTCGCTCTAAAAGACCTTTCGTACAATGTGTTAGCGACAGGTTAGTCAATGACAATCGTTTTGGAGCTAGAATAGCTTTAGCCCTCATTGAGCTAGCTATCTTCTGTACTTGTGATTCAGTTTATCCATCGTTTATAAATAATCATTTTTCTGTCTTCAATAAGCAACTATTATAAGAATGTGGAAACGACTAACACTTCTCACATTTATATGAAGTGTTACTTTCAATTTGAGTTTCTTTGTTTACACAATACAAGTATAACTAACCTGCGTGTTATACTCCACCTTATTCATGTGCTAAATCTTAAATAGTTAAATACTCATTGATCTATATTTAATATTTATGAAGAAGAATACGCTATCTTATGTACTTGTGATTCAGTTTATCCATCATTTATAAATAATCATTTTTCAGTCTTCAATAAGAAACTATTATAAGCAGGTGGAAATGACTAACACTTCTCACATATATATGAAGTGTTACTCTCAATTTGATTTTCTTTTTTTATGGAATACAAGTATAAATAACCTGCATGTTATACTCCACCTTATTTGTGTGCTAAAGCTTAAATAGTTAACTACTCATTGATCTATATTTAATATTTACGAAGAAGAATACTCATTGAGTTAGCTATCTTATGTACTTGTGATTCAGTTTATCCATCATTTATAAATAATCATTTTTCAATCTTTAATAAGAAACTATTATAAGTAGGTGGAAGTTAAGAAAAATCGCCATCATACAATTACTGGTTCTTTTAAATCCGTTATATAAAAACCTTTAACCTACAGTTAGGTTTCAGGTATAGATTCACCTGCCTTGGTTCGCCAAGACTGATTCAGAAGTCATTAAGAGAAGTGCGAAAGCCATTCATCATACAAGACATGTAGAAAAGCCACATATAACCATTCAAAAAGAATGAAAAAGTGTACAAGAAACCAATAATTAACAATTGAAGTTGTTTAAGTGAAGTCAATCACATTTATTTATTTTATTTTTTTGAAAAGGTGACGAGGCCACTTAATATATTTTATTAATATATATATTTTTTTACAACTGGTTCAAGAAGGGCTCCCGAAGAAAAGAACCAGAAAGAAAAACTTTGGTCAAACACATTTATTAAAAATAACCATTCATGAAGCATACAAAGTGTTTTCTTAAATGAAAGAATATGTCAGATTACAAACAGTTTGCACCACTGTTGACGTTTTATTCAACAGGAGTCAACAATATACATCTAGAAAACTTTCATAATAGTACAAGCCTCTTATGGAGGTAGAGGTTGAGTATTTAAATGACTTTTGTTTGCCCCAATGGTCAGAGTAAGGGGAGGCACATCATTCCTATCATCTTCATCGGTTACAGAGGAAAACACCTTCACGTACCTCTGTTTCTAGTAGTGAGCACGTTGCGCAAAAAAATATAGCATGCCTTGCATCTGGTCACTTATGATTTTGGTGTTTTTAGCGCACTCCTCACGCACTATCTCCTGTCTCTCATTCGCCATCTACAAACTACACACTTCCAGCTCAAGGTCTGTATTCTTATCGTCCAAGTCCATGACCTTGTTATTGAGTTCCATGCATTTCTTATTGAGTTCAGTGCATTTCTTATTGAGTTCAGTACATTTCTTATTGAGTTTAGTGCATCTCCTTTTCACTTTAGTGAATCTCCATTCAAGATCAGAAACAATCCCCTTCAGCCTTTCATTTTCAGTGTGGGTCATTTTGACCTTCTGCGTTAGCAGTTCTACATGCATGGCATCAAACTTCATTGTGTCCATCCCATCATTCCAGTTTGCAAAGGGTAGTGGTGGTTGTCTTGTAGACTTCCCTAAACCACCATCAGAGGTGAGAACATCAGGTGTCCCATTTGCCTTTGAATTCGTAGCAGGCGTTTCGTTCTGCAGAATAGATGTTTTGACGCCCTTTATTTTTCCTGTCCGTGCTCTTCCCATTGCCATCCCTGCAAACAATGCCAAAAATAAGTATTAGTAGACAGGTGGGCAAGACAACATAAAAAATGCAGGAAATAATAGTTTATGCCAACATGAAACAAACAACTATCTGTTGCATTTTTTGCATGAATAACATTATGTACAATACACAAGTTAACGTGTTCACTAAAGTTGACATGTTCACTAAACTGGGCACTTGGGTGGCAGGTTACCTGCCAATTGGGAATCGATGTTTTGGGAAGATAACTCCATTAGTCACCACTCCTCATCCTGCATCAACTTATTACACATCTGCCATGAAACTTTAACGGAAGTCTAATGTATTTTAATTGATTTTTTTTTGTTATTTTTTTTGGTTGTTAATTCATTTCAGATTCAGTGTTTAAAAACAAACAATAATAATCATATATTGAACTTTCATAAACTACAATGGAAAGAGCACATGGTTCACAATTTCAATCAAACATTTTGCTTGATCTGTATACGTAAAAGAGTTACAAGAACCCTATTTCTATGCAATAACAAAACCTATGCATATGCAATATGTAAGAGACCTTGAACAAAACTTGAACAATAAACGACTATCATCGACTTTATTGTACCATCCACTATCATTATTAAAAATGTTGTGCACCAAAGATAGGTTTCTGAAGTTATTGAAGGGTAGTTGATGGTGCAGGATCACCATGAAACAGTCCAACAAATCAAGCCTTTACAATTATGTTGCTTAAAATAGTAGGAAAGGTTAAAAATAAAGTACAATTCATTTAAAATGTAAATAATAATTGAGAGGGTTTACACTATGGTAAGGTAAAAGCCATCTAAATATAACATCTCCAAATCCCATCTGAATAGTCTATCAAGACTGATCTTCCAACACAGTATCTCGCTCTAAATATTAGGAAAGAGGAACAACAACTATGATCGAAAAATATTATCACCTCCATTATCTGGATTGCACAATGGAGTTGACAGCACCATAAAATGCTTTACGCTTATTCCCATTCTAATGCAACTCGAGAGGGGTGATGCCAAGTGATTGTAGCCTTTGAATTACCTGTCTGATCATGGAGCCACATTTAACATCCTCTTTTTGTGGCTGGACACTTTCGCCAACTTTAACCTGCCACATACAAATGACATCATACGAGTGCTGCCTATTTCATTCCATTGGAATAAGGTAAATGATGGAATGAGAAGACGAAGGAAGGGATCTTGTCATCTTCGAAACTTACTGTGGGTGGGGAACAGAATAGGTCTTCAATAGGCCACACCGCCCATGAGTTTACGGAATCCAACAAGACATCGGTGAAAGGACCTAGGCATTTGCATCAAAGACTTTGATGATGCAAACTTTGGCACAATGTCATGGGACTGGAATAGTATGACACATTACACCCTTCCCAAAGCCATCAAAAATGCCTTCCCCAACCACTGCCCCATCCACTAGTAGGTGGACTTCAACTCCAATAGCAATAGCGTGGGCATCTTCATTCGCACACTCTTCTTTGTCTTCCACGGTTGCCTGCATCAGTAACGAGTGGACTCGGTCGGTTAAATAAAATTCTTTATACATGTCCATCAAACATAGGTGAATAAATTCATGGTAATGCAGTACAACAGTACTAGAATAGTTGTCTCTCCCGGCCCATTGTCCCCATCGCGGTCACGGTTTGCATTTGTACATCCATCGTCATTTCCCCCAGACTCTTTCTCAATGCTTTCTTCTATCAGATTATGCTGCAAAACATGACACATTGTACAGGAGTGTAAGTACACATTAAACCCATATGCCTACGAACACTACTGGACCAAGGCCGATGAATTTTACATGACTAAGGCAATAATAGGAACACAGATAATGGACACAAACCACAACATCATAAAAAATCATCTCCAGTATAACACTACCTCTCACCTCCTGTTATCCAAAATAAGAGCCCAATACTTGTTCATCTCTTCTCTTATCCTCCAATGTCTTCCCCAATTGAGTAGACTCCTCTGCAATCTTCTCACCACTGCATGCACTCAAATTTCCGTTAAACGTCTCCTTTAGCTTCTCCCTCGAAATAGACTTCTAAAGTTTCTCATCCAATACTACGGCCGGCTGCATAAAAAAAGAGTTACTCTATAGTATAACACACCATGTGATGATATAGCACTACATGTCATGCACAATGGCACTGCATTACCTGTTCATCTTTGCACCTATCCTCCAACCTCTGCCCCAGTTCAGGAGACTTCTCTGCAATCGTCTTGCCACTACATGCACTCAGTTTTTCAATCGTCGTCTCCTTCAGCTTCTTCCTCCTAACAGACGTCCGAGATTTTGGACTTGGTTTTTCAGGAACACTACACACGGTGTCATCGGGCAACTGCATTGACTTTTCTTTGCTCCTATCATCCATCATTTTCCCCAACTCAGGAGACTGCTCCGCAATCTTTTCACCACTGCATGTACCCAATTTTTCATTCGACGTCTCCTTCAGCTTCTTTGACGAAATAGACTTATACCTAACAGACGATCAAAGTTTTTGACTTAATTTTTTTGGCACATTGTGTTCCATGTCATCCAATACCACAGTACAGTCCATGCTTTCTCCATGGACCCCATCAAAATCAACCTACAATGACATGGATGAAATAGTCAACATACTACACAGTAGAGTGCAAAGCATACCATGCAATGAAAACACACATATGGACAAGCCAACAGATAGTCACCTTCGATGACAAACGTGTCGCCTAATCTGAAGTCGAACTTTTTTTTTCTGTGACATTCTTTTTTTTTTGCTTCCTTGACGAATCACATGCGGGCTCATTGACTGGCATGTTTGTTTCAGGATGTGAAGTCTGCCTTGTTTTTTTTGCAACATTCTTCTTTTTTTGCTTCCTCGATAAAATAGGTGCACCCTCATTTGTTTCAGTATCTGAAGTTGGCCTTGGTTTTTCCACAACATTCTTCTTTTTTTGCTTCCCCAATGAAATAGATGCAACCTCATTCACTGACACGTTTGTTTCGTGATTAGCCTTCGATGCTAGAACCTCCTTGCCATGGCCTACACCGTCACTTAAAATCTAGGCACCAGAATAGGATAGGTCAATAAGTCGTTCTTCACATGTTTAAAGGAATTTAGTAAACTGCAAAACAATATGATCACTAAAAATTACCTTTGTTGCAATATTCTTTCTTTCTAGTAACTCTAAAACCTTCTTCCTTCTTGCCTCCCTAACCGGACTATTGTCGTACACTCACATTGCTTCCTTTATCTCTTCCTTCCATTCGGTAGGAAGCTCATCACATGTTTTCTTTCCATATTTCATGCACACCCGATCAGTGACACATTTTTTTGTATACTATGTCATACACCCATTTGGTATTCGATATTAGACTCCCTCTTTTTCAAGTGCATCAACGATTTCTTCGTATGATCCATGCTACGTTATCCACTACCACATGGTTGACGACTGCGTCATGCAATCCCCAATAAGGGAAGTTGATGTTCTCTGGCTCTATGCATATTAAGCCTCCCCAGATCCCAAAACTGACAGCCTCTGTTTTCAGTTAAATAACGGAAGAGACAAAAGTAGTGCAACCTACCATTAATTTGTTCTCTTTTGTGATTGGCCTTTTGTTGTGCACAGCCAATGAAGACAAATAGTCACATTCAATTTTCCACTAATCAAGCATTATAAAGATAATCCAATATATAATGACTAATAGTGGACCTCCTTGTTACTCACCCCTCCTCCTTGTTCCTATTCGTGAGTGCTGATAGAATCACATTGTTGTTCAGTCTCCTTCTCTATGCTCACCTCGTGCTCTCTACGAACATCCCCTTTTTCACTCTCACCTCTTGGAGCATCAGTATAATTGCCCTCATCTACATTTCCACTGGCCTCATCTTCCTCACCAGCACAACCACTATCATAATGTTGTTCAATAAAATAGCACACATCATCGATGCATTTTATGCCCATGTATATATCTACATTTGCACTTATAAATCCCAACTTCTAGCAACCATGCCATGCAATGATGGAAAAAAAATACAATGCAATGATAAATAATTACCAGTGTGGTTGTGCAGTCACTGAGAAGACAACTTGACAATGGGTTCAAAATTGGAGACCCAACTCATGACTCATTCAGATTTTAATCCCCAACTACTCCCTGACCTAAAGGCCCATCTCCTGACTCTTTCAAATTTGGATCCCCAACTAGTCCCACATCTGAAAGCCCAACTCCTGACTCTTTCAGATTTGAATCCTCAACTCGTCGTGGATGTGAAAGTCCAACTCCTGAATCTTTTAGATTTGAATCCCCAACTTGTCGCACATCTGAAAGCCCAGCTCCTGACTCTTTCAGATTTGAATCCTCAACTAGTCCTGGATGTGAAAGCCCAGCTCCTGAATCTTTCAGATTTGAATCTCCAACTGGTCGCACATTTGAAAGCCCAACTCCCAACTCTTTTGGATTCAAATCCTCAACTACTCCAAGATATGAAAGCCCAACTCCTATTTCTTTCAGATATGAATGCCAAACTAGTCCCGCTAATGAAAGCCCAACTCTCTCCTGGGTATACAAATTGGTTCTCCAGTCACAAGCATTAAATAGTGACAACACCAAGAAATACTACATGTTTCATAATCCATTAAAACTACTTAGCTTACAGGTAGGCCGATGTCATGTGTCACTGGGAAGCAAATGCGGCCAACTCCCAAGAGATCATCTGCCTTTAGCTCCACTAACCAATAAGCACGATCAACAGTTTTTCTAAACCTTTTTTCACAATGCAATTGACATGATTGAACTGAAACAAAAAAAAATGCAATTCATATTCTTCACACTATCAATAACACCACACATTCACCATAAATGACACAGCCAACACACAAACGGTTATTCCCACATTGCAATACAAAGTGAGCATGTCGTTGTGTTATGTAAACCCATCTAACGGTTTAGCCATAAACTATCCATGACATTCCGCTATAGAACATATTTCGTTGCAATTGCAATGAAATAATGACTGTGATCCATTGCCAACACTGTTAAAAAGGCTTCCTGTGTTCTCTCCATCCAAAATACAACACAAAAACTAGACTTTGTTAAGGATTGATAAAGAAGGATGCAAAACACACTTAACACATCGGTTGCATCTATTCTGGCTCCAAAACAGACCTTTCCTACAACATGTTAGGGACAGGCTAGTCAATCGCAATCGCTAATTGCAAAATCGACAGTGTAAAATGAGTGTGCAACAATTAAGATGGTCAATTTATGTCAGAGAATACACAGGGATTCATTATCATTAACAAAGTCTTTGATGATAATTAATGGGTACAGAGACCTCCAATTCATTATTCCAAAGACACACATGTCTTGAAATGAGTATGTATTCTAAAGCTTTCATCTCTTTGTTGATATGGGAATATTATTATTTATTAAAAACTTAGTCTTAAGTTATGAAAAAGAAAAAGAAAACATTGTGAAGGATATACATGTGAGGAGTTCATCATGCCAACCGAAGACATTTGAAACAGAAGCTCAAATAACATTTCAAATTGGAGTTGGATCATCGAACACATGCACTTCTCAAACATAATGAACATCAATAACCTAGATATACAAATACACTGGGATGAACATAAACACTCTCATGCAAGTCAATAGAATATATACAAATTTATAACACATAGTTCGCAAGAATCAAAATTTATGGTGCATATATTCAACATTGGTTTCATGACTCGAAGATCCATAAATAGCAATCGTACTGCATTTAGGTTGAAAAATAATATCTTTTTGTCTAATATGGTGCATCTATAGCATATAATATAAGGCAACATCCAATTGCATTGTTCATTTTCATCATTATCAAATTCAATAAAAGTAAGGACATTAATATTACATTATCAAGAACCAAAATTTATACATACATTTGTATCGCATAAAAAAATTATATACAAAAAACTATATATATATATATATATATATACAACAAGCCCCTTTCAAAAAGTTGCGCAAGCCCAAAGATTATTAAGAAGGTGACATTATAGTGTAAGTAGTATTAAAGAAGGGAGAGAGAGCGACAAACTTGGAACATTTGTTCATTTTCTGGGGGACTACTCAATAGTCCTTGAAAGTCAACAACTTGCATGAAAAACTAATGTTAGGGGTAGTCTACATTGGGAAGTAAATGCTTTTCAAAAGACATAAAAGGAACCTACATGTTCATATATGAAAATGCAGTTTAACATTCAATATAAACGAGAACTAAGTAATTTACATCACCTAAATTATGTGTCAATTTAGCATAGTGCTAGAGTTGTGCCAAAGTTGTCTATATCAGACACCTATTTTCATACTGTTGTTATGCGCTCAAGGACAAATGTCTCTATTCCAACTCGAAATCAATGCTATGGTCCGATTAACACATCGCTTAGTCACAAATTTACACTATATTTTACATTCAATGGCTGCAATTGAATAACATGTCACTAACACACAGTAACATTTGTCTATTCTCAAGCCTTATTATTGACTAACTCCAACTCCAATTGTAAATTGCATCACGTGTTAGCCTTTGGCTTTACCGCTGTTAGCTGCATCAAATCACAAACAGTACATGAACAATGGTTTGAGAGGTTGTGTGTACTCTGGCTCCAAAATACACAAATCATACAGACTAACAGTGCCATGTTAGACAAAAGCAGCCATCAAATGCAAAACCTACGATTAAAAACCTGCCACAAACATGGGGTGTTAGTCCCCCCATACTATTTTTTGCAGCCACAATACAGGCGTCCCACTGCGAGAGTAACTTGAGTTTAGTGCTAGTCTTTTCTCTGACAAATGTACCAAGTTTTGCAGCCCGCAACCTCTTCTTCCTGGCAGGATGTCGTCCGAACGTGATTCCTTCATTCATAAGCTTTTAATGTGCATGTTATGCACAATAGACCGGTAGTAACCACAAAGCATGCCACAACCATCCTGCGACATGTCCACATAATTTTGCATGGGCCCCGAGGAGTGAAACCGAGAACTCGACAACAACTCCACATCGCATAACATGGGTCCGAGTGCCATGACAAGTTGGCATGGTATGCATGTCTCAGAAATGCATGTCGATCCATGTCGTTAGTATGATAGGTCCACTGTCAAGCCACAATACACATAGCCTCCCACATATATTTGCATATATGTTTATTCTGCAGTTTTTTGAGTGTGATTAGGTGCTTCCAACTTGTGTCAAACATGTCTATTTTGGTTTCAAAATGAGATTGTACCAATGACATGAATCGAAATACATGAGATGCATCTATTCTGGCTCCAAAAAGGACCTATCGTACCAATGACATGCATCAACATACATGTCCAAGAATAAATATATATGCAAATACAAGTGTCAGGCACCTAATAGCTACATGAAAGAGAAAGTGAGATAAAATGTTTTGTTTCAAATTGAGCTTCTTTTATGTTGTCTTGACCTTGTTTACATGTTATGGTTTGCCTTTTGATGCAAATAGACTCCTCAAAATCAGGTTGTTGCCTGGTTGATGCAACCATTCCTTGACTTTGTGTGACCTGTTCTTGTTTAGGAGTTGATCTGTTGTTTGCTGACAATTAGGTGTTGATCAGTTGTTTGTTTTACAATAGCAAACATGTTGCCTTTTTAATCTGCCTAATGTGGAAAAAGTAAGACTAATGTGCGAACAAAAACATTATTGTTAAAGGGCTCCTTGTTGAAGCAGATTGCATCTATTTTGGCTCATTGTTAAAGGGAGATTTATGGGACCGCAGTTTTCTGTGTCGTGCTGTGGCTTGGGGTATGTTGAAATCCACCTCTATAACTCATATTTTTCCTATTTTGGTTTCGATTTTGTTTAAAATCATCAAGGTTTGCATTGTTTGTTTGTGTTTCTTGTTTACCTCTATATGTAGCCAGAATAGCTTTAGCCTATGTCGAATATTTGCCTGTTTTGGAGCCAGAATAGACGCATACCGTCACGTTAGGGTTAGAGACCACTAGGGTTAGGTTTTCTTTTTTTTCATCTAATGAGCACCTAAGAATAATGGAAACAAAGCATAATATTTCCATAGTTTCTTTTATCTATGTTTTATTATGTCATTTTCCTCTGTATTGTAGAGGACATGTTTGTGTGTGTGTGTGTATTGCTTCATATTCACACACACACACACACAGACACACACACACACACACACACACACACACACACACACACACACACACACACACACACACACACACACACACACACACACACACACACACACACACACACACACACACACACACACACACACACACACACACACACACATACATACATACATATATATATATATATATACTAGCACACACCAAACCGCAAACAAACAATGCAAACCCTGAAGGTTTTCAACAAAATCCCAAAAATCAGCCCTCAACAATGAGCCATCAACAATCAAGCCTTCAAAAATCGGACGCCCTTCAACAATGAGCCAAAATATACGCAGCCTACCAAACTGATATATATATGAAGCAATATACACATAGACACATACACACACACGCCGATAGTTGTTTATTTTTTTCTGGCTTTTAATGTGCATGTATAAGAACGAGCATTTCATCTTTAACAACTCTGCTCACTATGGAAAACTGACACATTTAATTATGAAAATATACATACCTTTAAAATCTTGTAGCTCTTGTTCACTCTGCCAAACCACAAATAGGGAACCTCGGTATCCTGACTCGACCATGCTGCAAAATGATGTCTAATTTTCAGAGATAGATCACAAAATGACACAGCAAATAAAAAACAATTTATTGAATGTCTTAGGGTTTCAAATTACCGCAGTCGTCTAAGCCTCCACCCAAATTATTGTACTCTTGAAACCTCTCGAGGCCACACTCACAATCACCTCTACGATACAAAAATGATATTAAAAATTACAATCGAAAACACAGGGTTGACGAAGGAATTATAAAACTATCGTTAGCTATTAGGGTTTAAATTTACCGATGTCGCCATAACCCTAAACAATAATCTTGAATCATACCACCCTCCTGTGCGAGCCCTATGATACCTCCTCCCTGCACATGAAAAACCCACATGTTAACAGGCAACTCCATTATACCCAGACAACTCGCGTTATGCATACGATTGCCTTTTGTCCTCCCCTTCGGAGCCATAGATATTTTGACAATCCATACCTATAACTACAATTGAAGCGCAACTCCTTCACTCAGTGATTCAACCGCGGGCATTATCATGCCATGATCGACATGAATTTACACCGTTGAATATTCTGTTTCTCCTCCACCAGTGCATTCTGCATGCATCTCCCAGACAAAATATATTTTCAATTTTTGCAAAATCAAGTTTTCATTCAAAATTTTAAAAAAAATTAATTGAAAATTGTGCCCATAACACATGACCGCTGATGTTAGTCAGCTCATGTATGCAATAAAGCGGGTTAACCAAAAAAATGGCCATGTGGCCATTCAAAAAAATAAAATCAAAACTGGCGGTCATCGAAAAGGTAAACTGCCTCATCAACGGTATGTTAACCGCCTCGCCAAATGTAACCGTCACATCGTAGTGACAATGACTGGGAAAATGTTAACCACAAGCAAGCTTTTCCATCAAATGCAAATGGGCAACATCATCCATGTCATCGCCACTGCAAAGTTCTCCATGTCATTTGTGGGTCCCAGGAACGTCGCTCTCATGGACTTGTCGTACTTGAATGGTATGCCTTCAGCATCATATGGGGGCATGTCATTTTGGAGCCAGAATAGCTATAGTCATTTCAGCTGGAGGTTGTCATGTCTGATATTGGGTAGTGATTAAAGAAGAAGGCAGAAATTGCCAAGAATTGATTATAGTAATTAGAAACAAGCCCCGTGGAAACTATGTTAGAAGAGTACAAGAGTTGGTGGAGCCCTTGGAGAGCGTGTGATTAAAGAACAATGTTTTTTGTTGCTCAAGAATTGATTAAAGAACAACATTTTCCCTTTGAGCTCAAGAGAGGAGGACATTGTTATCATTCATTTTGGGTGACACCCTTCTCGAAATAGGCTGAAGCTATTCTCGCTCCAAAACAAAGCTTTCGTACGGTGTGTTAGCGACAGGTTAGTCAATCACAACTATTAATTGCAAAATTGACGGTGTAAAACATAAGACTAACACGCATGTTAGTCAATCCATACTGCCATTTTGGAGCCAGAATAGATGTGTCCCTCTAAATATCTTGGAAATCAAAATCTCTGGCAAATGATTTAATGACTCTGAATTCAAGACATTCATATGCATTTGTGCACACCTTCAAATTCAAGACTAGGTGCTTGTATTTGTATGCTTGAAATAAATCTAGTGAGAAGGAAAGAAGTGAGAAATGCAAACCATAGAGGTTGCAGCAACAGTCATGTAGTGCAACACAGAACGATTAAGGAGATGGAAAGAGGAGCATAAAATAACATATGCTCATCTAGAAGGGAGAGCCTATATAGAAAAGATATTATTGGACATTTAAAATATGGTTTGAATTATAAACCATTCCCATGGCAATTTGTAGACAATAAGGTCTCCAAGCAAAGGCATTATATTCCATACCAAGCAATATTCTATGCTTGTGGTCTCCAAATTTATTTTCTTGTAAAAATCCTTTCAAGCTCTCATGTCTTGTTTACAAGGATATTACAATTCTCTTCCATTTTTGCACTTAATACATAATATTCTGTGGTTCTCCTAAGCTAGACCTACACAACATTTTGAATGCTCTTTAACATCAATAATCAAACAAACTTCAAAATGGGCACCAAGCTCCCTACAACTGTCGCTACTACTGCAATCTATACAAGAAGTCTAAATTCTCTAATTTAAAAGAGTAGAGTCTGGACACTAACAAGAAGATGTTCAAGGGAAGTCTAAATTCTCTAATATAAAAGAAGTCTAAATTATCTTATCAGTCTATAAGTAATCTATGCTTGCCAATCATAAATTTTCACACTTCCTTTTTCTCCAGAGAATTGTTTTGAGTGATGGAGGCAAGTGGAGGAGTGAAAAAATTAGATTTCCTTGCCACATTCTAACCCTTTGCTCTTCTATTTTTTTAATCACATTGATTAGAGTAGCTTTACTTTAAGATTTTATTTTAGATCAGTATGCATTTTATAGAAATAAGTGAATTTACAGAATTTGTAAATCTGAAACTAGATATGAATCCACATGTCATGAAACTAAACAACAAATACTTAGTGACCTTCCATTAGGATTTCAATGGAGCCTCTGAAAAAGAATAACCGAGTTTCTTATCATTGGGCTATTTAAGAATCTCTTAAACTCATTTTAATCTAAATGTAAGCTAAAGTTAAGATACAATTTTAATTTATAAAAAATGGAAATATAAAATTGATAGAAAAATAAGAAAAAAGAAATTGGGATTAGAGAATAGATATTGATTTTTATAAACTAATAAATCATTCTTGTATTCTTCCTATAATCTTTTTGATATGAGCATTCTACAAAACATTGTTAAACAACAAAAAATGTGAACAATGAGTGGCTTATGTCACATTATCAAAATAGGTACAAAAATATCACATCTTTTAGTAGTCTAAGAAAACAAAAAGAGAAGTAAATGTGGGGAAGTTTTTTAGTGGTACAAGTACTTTGCACAACAACAAAAAATGCAATAGTTATTAATGAGATGTGGTCTTTTGATGTGATAAAAGTGAGTGGAATATTAATCCACGTCTAGTGTGATATAAGATTCTATAACCTTTTTGTTATGTGAGATTAATAGCATTATAGAATATTATAATTCTGCTCATATAAGGTGTTGAGTCTCTATCTAGCACAAGATATTATATAAAACTTTAATCACAAAGAAGCATCAATGACAATACAATACACAGATAATGATATTAATGAAAACAATAAGCTAATTGATTAAGATGGAGGAATACAAGCATGAGGAAGGAACATGATACCTCTGTATAATTTCAAATAATAAGATAGCTCTAGAAGAATGATACATGAATTTTAACATGCAAATGGCAATGTAATGGTAAAAACCCTAATGGCATGAATGCTTCTACAATTCTAACATAATAAAGAAAAAGGTAATAAAGTAATTTGGATCATAAGATAAACCTTTGATAATACATGAATGGATATGGTAAGGATCATGTGATATGTAATCAAAAGATAAAAATATGTAAGTATGATAAGGACCATGGAATTATAGGATGTGAAAATGATAAGAAACATAAAAATATAATCATAGTAATGATAAGCATAATATGGCTTTGAAGTATCATCATATTCATGGAATATATGAAACAAGGTAACATCAAAAATCATGTAGATTGTAAAATAACAACAACACGTACAAAACCAAATAATAACACGGAATAGAAAAAGTGGAGGAACCTAAAAGTACATAAAGTCCAAGGAAACATTTGAAAAAAATATATGGCAATCATAGAACACAAAAGGCTAAAGTTTACTTATATTTTATCTTAAGTTTATACAAACCAAATGTACACATTTAAGAGTCAAGTTAGGATATGTGGTGAATAATTTAGCTCATTTTTTTAATAATAATGTACTAATAACACATATTCAATTTTATGTTTATATTTAATATTAATTATTTAGATTGATAGGATTGCTAACTATTAATGTCTACCAAAAATTAATCCTTTAAAGATTCCTAAGAATGTTACAAATATTTCAAACCAATAATTTAAACAATTTAAAAAAAAAATTCATTACATTTTAATGTTTAAAATTTGGAAATTATAACATAGAATTGTCCTATTATGGTCTTTGATTCTTTATCTCCAATATTAACAATGCAACTCTTTTTTATTGAATTTGAATTTATATTCACAATTTGTTGATCTAGAAATTGATGATTATATTTGGAGAAACAAATTTTTTATTTCAATTTGTAGAGATTTTATTTTAGTTTTAAATAACTATAGAAAGTTATATCATATACTTTTTAGTATAAAAAATGCACATCTTTCTCCAACTTCTTCAAAATCTTGAGATATATTCTCTAGGTTAATGCAAATTATAAAATGATTCTCTCTATAGTTCATCCTAATTTAAGAATCAAATCCATTAATGTCTCCGATTAACATGTCATAAACATTTTTCATATTTTTTTTTATATATAAAATTCTTGGCTTCTCTATTGACTTACACTGATGTCTTCAATTTATAAGACATTAGAATATATATAAAATTGACATAACCATTGCACTTCCATTACAATCTTGGTGTAAATTTCGTCAAGTTGTTAATCAAACAAACCATACCACTAAAAGCATGAGTAAAATTCATAGAAAGAAATGAGAGGTTGAAGTCAAATCAACCTATACTTTTTTAGTGTATTTCAAAATTGTATAAACAAAAATTACTATTATATTTTTAAGATATTGTCAATTCTAAATTAATGTATTTCCTATGTCTATATAAAATTATACTCTTTAACATATTAACCTATATATACTTTTATAAAATTACACTTTCTAACATATTAACTTACATATAATTTCCTATCGATGTAACCCTTGCACCTCCTTTGGGTGCAAGTGCTAGTTTATAATGTTTCTTTCTTAATTATGGTATAGTCTAGTATTATAAGGGTAATTTTGAATGGAAAAGGGATTAAATTTGATGGAAGAATGGTCATTTTAATGCATTTTTATTGTAAAATAAAAAAAATTAAGAATGATAGTTTATATATATATGTGTAATTTATAAATGTCTATTTGAAGGATAACTTTAAATAGATAACTAAGAAATTTAGGATCCAGGATGTTCTAGAGTCCATTGTTCCTTTTGAAAAAAAAAAGAAAAGAGGTTAAGCATTCTATTTGTAGTTTTACTTTTTTTAAATATATCATTTAAATACAAATTAGCTTTAAAATTAGAATAAAAAATGTATTTTTAGTTGTTTATGTTTTTAACAATCAATAATTGGATTAGATCTAGTGGCATTTTCCGAGTTTATTTTTTATTTCACTTTTAATTTTACTTTCAAATTCGTTCTTTTCCAGATGATCATAATAGTGCTAATACAACTTAGAATAATTATGCATTTAATCATCAAGTTAAACATAAGTGTATTAGCCAATTGTGAACATGGTTTTTCCAGTCTAAATATGGAAAGACAATTTTATCTTTACATGTTGATTTAGAAACATCTTACCAGATTGGAATATCTAAAAGCTAAATGGTGTTTTTTTTTGTGTGAAATATTAATCTTTTTAATTAAACTTTTACTTTAATATTCATCTCAAAATCCTTTTTTTTTTTTTACATCCATAAACATTGTACAAAGTGTATTTATACATTAAAAAATGATGTACTAACATTTGCTTATAATGTGATTGGCGTTATTTGGTAATCATAATTTTTACTAAATTCTTGTCAGTATTCATTATTTCTTATAATTCTCTATTGATGACTTTGTAAAACAAAATTTGATAAAATTGAATTTACCACTAGATTATATTAATATTTTAATTTTACATGGTGTCCGGTTCAATGAGCACTGGAAGGAAATATCCACTAAGAAAACCCTCCAGTATTTCTCCAAAAAACTTACGGCCTACCTACCCATTACAAGAAGCCTCCTAGGATTAATAAAAAAACCCCCTCCATATTACATAACAATTCCATTAGATACAAAATAAGTTGCCATAATGGCATACAAAAAGATATCAAATCATAATCATCCTTTCAGCCCACTGCGGAGAACACCACAATAATGGAATAGAAGACCATCTGCTAGTGACAACTTTAAAACTGCAAAAAAATTTAACATCCTCGCACCACCCCTGGCTACACAAATCAATTCTCCAACCCATTTATTAGCATAAAACTCAAGAGAAGAAATGAAACCACTGTAAGTGAGCATGTCATAATGAAAACCGTGATCAAATAGAGTATAACCCATATAAGGAGGAGAGCAGGGTGCTGAAACCCCGATGGAATCAACAAGAGGCCAAGCCAAATGAGTAACCATAAGAAGAGTCATACAAACAAAAGAAAAACAAGAAACTGCTGCATATATCATAACACTTGTAATTTTAACGAGCCAAAACTCAACCACCACCTTCCAAGCCTCATGAAAATCATTTGAATGAAGAAGATTACAAACCCACCCAAGTTTGTCATCTTCGAATGCATTAAAATGATGAACTGCGGAAGGAAAGATTCAACAGAAGGATGAAATGCTAAGAACAGTAATATGACCAACTCATAAATATTGCAAACCAAATGAAAGATGGCATCATAGAAAATATTGCTTGAAGAGATGCTTGAAATCTCACAGAAGCCAAGATAAACAAATCGACCAATCATAATTACCAAGCCAATGATCCCAAGATACGATCAACAACTAAGATAAATAATTCACACATTCATAATTAACAAACTAAAGCTCCCAAGATACGATCCACAATAATGAGTTAAACCAATTAACAATAATGATTGCAACAATACCGAATGGAGAAGGAAATAGATCACACATAATAAGAAATCTATTACCAATATGCAACCACATAAACCAGATCCAAATGAAATAAAAAGAATGAGGACAGAGGAAACATGAAAGAGACAAACTGCATAGATTAACTCCATAATAGGAAGATCATAGAAAGAATCACCCTTCGTAGAGAAAAACACTTGGAATGTATGGCATCAACAAAAGTGCTACCATGGAATAAACAAGTGGACAACACCCTCCCTAATGTAACACATACAAGTATATTAACTACGAAAAGGGTGCAAGACAAAAGTATTAAACCATAAACTCTCATGATTACAAAGTATATGAATAACCAAAATAAACCAAAATATAATTATCCTCAAAGGACTCAAAAGTGAATAGGCATTACTCTATGAGCATAAACATGAATGAAAGGATAAAGCCATTATTACACCCAATCATGAAGACAAACTTTTTTGAAAGGACACCACCAATCCTAAAGATGAAACCATGTTGTCTAATATCAGAATGTCACACCCTCAAAAACTACAAAACACATAGACATACCATGCCAAATCTAAAATGAAAAGAACCCCCTTGACCACTAGCCAACATAACAAACAAGAAATGTCAACCAAACCAAACTAATATAAAATGCTTATGCAAGAGGAGGGAATATCTGAAGGGGAAACCTCCAAGTAATCCAAACACTCAACTGTTGCATTGTTAGCAAGACAATCAGCAATACAATTAATTTCCCTATAGCGACGAGGGATAGAAAAGGATCTTAAAAACTTTAATTGACCAAGAATTCGATCTAAAAGATATTATAACTTCCAGGAGGCACATTTCTTATTGGAGACCGAATGAAAAGCCACCATAGAATTACCTTTAATTACAATATCCTTAATATTCAATAAAATAGTTAAATCTAGACCAAATGATTTAGCATGGAACTCTGCAGAATTGTTAGATCCAATACTAATATATTTACAAGCAACCTTGACAATTTTTGAATTATGATAAAAAATGACATCTCCAATCCCAGATTTGCCTAGATTGCCCTTAGCAGCCCCATCAAAATTTAATTTAAAAGCGAATTGCAGAGGAGGGGACCATTTAGTATGCCTACGCTTGACAACAAAAGATAATCCTAAGGATACAGACCCATGAGAGGGAATGACTCGAAGAGCCTCCCAATTACATGTCACCCAATTATCCCAATAAGAAAATGAACGCAAATGGTCCAAATTATCATAAATAAAGGAGAGCACCACTTTAGAGATGGAACATTAAATCCTGCCTATCACATTAACCAAGGAAGCATATTTTTGTTTGAAAATCCTATGATTCCTCTCAAGACAAATATTCCAAATAACAATAGATGGAGAAACAATCCAAAGACAAGAATAGAATGAAGTTGAATACAACATAGGCCAAGCCATGAATTGAGACAATAAATTAGGACAAATAATAGATGCCCATCCAAGCTTACCAAATAGCCAATACCAACAATCTGATGCAAAAGGACAATGCAAAAATACATGATCCAAAGATTCCATGAAGAAGCCACAAAACACATAAGGAAACAAAGTTGTAATCCCAAGTCTATCTAATCTCATCCCCTTAAGGACTCTATCTTGTACTGCTAACCAGGCAAAAGAGCCATCTTTAGGAAGACAAGTCGGATGCCAAAAGAGCTGAGAAGGGCAAGAGGAGAAAGAAGGGGGATGAGACAAAGACTTATAGCCATCCTTTTACTGTATAAGAACTTGACACATTATTAGTTCAGATTAAATTATCCTTCATGTCCTAAATTACAAGTAATCTCTTCTTAAATTCCTGCACATAATCATCCTTAAGTTCTTGATCTACCAACACATAATCTATGAATTTCTAACGAAACATGGGATAGGGACCTGAAACATCAACATAATAGTAATCAACAACAAACACACCCCAATGACCTTTGAGGATATCTAATAAAGGAGGCCAATCCCAAATACTAGTCATAACAAAATGACCATTCCAAACTTCATCCTAAAATTGAGCCCTTCTCCCATTATGAATTACCCTAGAAAGGTGGGGAAGAATAAACGATCTACAACTAGTAATAAAATTCCAAAAAACTAACCCTTTTGGAAGAGATGAAGTTGTGAATAACCACTCTCTTGAAGCCCCTCTCAAATACTTGGCAAACATAAGAGAAGCCCATTTACTTGAGGGATCCTTATAGAGCTTCCAAACTAACTTCATCCCCAAAGCTCTATTCTGCATAACTAAATCTCTGATACCTGATCCCCCTAAAGTCTTAGGAAGACAAACCTTATCCCAGGCCAAGAGAGGGATCTTCTCCTTGCCTCCAATATTGTCATTCCAAAGGAAAGACCTGAAAGAAAACTTAAGCTCATGAACAACCTTGTGAGGTATTTTCAAAATCAACATCAAATAAATAGGAATATCATTAAGCACTGATTTGATCAGAAGAATCTTACCAACTAAAATAAGCCATTTATGGTTCCAAGAAGAAATTCTGGAAGACACTACATGAACCACTTTGTCCCAAAACATTGTCTTATCTAAACCAACAAAAAAAGGAATGCCTAGATACTTACAAGGAAATGATCCCACCTCAAAACCCCAAAATTGAGTCAACATATTTTGAACTAAAGGGGAAACATTCAGAATTTTTTTTTAAAGATTTGGAGCTATTAACTTTCTCACTAGAAAAATTCTAAATATCAGAGATACAGATTTAAAATTAATAGAGACAAATCATGTTACTATGTTGATGAAGGAGTTACTGATGATTCTGATGAGGAACCGACAAACAATGGATGGGATTTTGTTGCAATAACAAAAGATCAACCAGAACCTACAATACAACCAGTAGAGTAGGCCTTGACAACTAAAATTGAAGAAAAGGATGAATGGATTATTGGTTCCTAATGTTCACATCATATGACTGGTGATAAAAGAAAATTATCAACCTTTCAGGAATACAATGGAGGTCTAGTAAGATTTGGAGATGATAAAGCTTGTTTGATCAGAGGAAAAGGCACTATATCTTTTGATGGTAAGAACAATACTGACAACGTTTATTATGCTGAAGGTTTGAAGCATTATATTTTGAGTGTTGGCCAATTAGTTGAAAAGAGATTTTAGTTACAATTCAAGAATGGTAAATGCAAAATCATGAATAGAATTGGTTTGGAAATTGCAACTGGTAATCAGATTAGAGGCAATATCTTTCACTTGAATAACAATGAGAAAGCATGCTTGATTGCACATATTGATGAAAGTTGGTTATGAAATAAAAGACTTTGTCATGTAGAATTTGATTGCATTGTGAAGATCAGTACTACTAAGGCAGTAAAGGATTTACCTAAGATTGTAAAACCTCACAATCCGGTATGTAAGGAATGTCAATTTGGAAAGCAAGTTAGAGCAACTTTTAAGAGTATTCTAGAGAAATCCAATAATGTTCTTGATTTAATTCACACTGATTTATGCGGCCCACCAAGAACTAGAAGTTTACAAGGAGATATATATTTTGTGCTAATCATTGATGATTATTCTAGAATGTGTTGGGTTACTTTTCTTAGGGAGAAATCAGAAGCTTTTGGGAAATTCAAACTATTCAAGGTAATGGTAGAGAATGAAACCAATAAGAAAATCAAATGTTTAAGATCAGATCAAGGAGGGGAATTCACATCTAAGGAATTTAATACATTCTGTGAAGTGAATGGAATCAAAAGACAATTATCAGCACCTCAGACACCCCAGCAGAATGGAGTTGTGGAAAGGAAGAACAAAATTATTTTGGATGCAGCTAGAAGCATGATATCAGAAGTAAACCTACCTCGTGTATTGGAGAGAAGCAGTGAATATAATAGTTTACACATTCAACAAAGTTCACATCAAAGGTGAAACCGATAAGACCCCTCATGAACTATGGTTTGGTAATACTCCTACTCTTAAATATTTCAAAATATTTGGAAGAAAATGTTATATTAGAAGAGATGATTATATTGGTAAATTTGATCCTAGAAGTGATGAAGGAATATTTCTTGGGTATTCATCTAAGAGCAAGGCATATAGATGTTTTAATAAGAGATTGTAGAAAATCATTGAGAGTGCAAATGTGAAGATTGTTGAACAGTTTAGAGGTAATTCAAGGTCTATGGACTTTGAACCGATAGTTGAGATAATCACAAATGAACCTACACCAAGTACACCAGTACAAAATGTTGATATAGTCACACTGACATCATCTGATAATTCCACAGTGACTGAAGAACAACATCAAGTGAATACACCTAGGTATGTAAGATTGAATCACTCTGAAAGTCAGATAATTGGGAATAAGTATCAAGGTGTAATGACTAGAGGAAGAATGGCAAATGAAGAAGTAAGTCTAATTTTTCAAATTGAACCAACATCAATTAATGAGGCATGTGAAGATAAACATTGGATTAAAGCTATGGAAGATGAATTGGAACAAACTGAAAAGAATAACATGTGGACATTGGTTCCCCAACCTACAAACAAAAATGTAATTGGAACTAAATGGGTATTCAGAAATAAACTTAATGAAGATGGTAAGGTAATTAGGAACAAAGAAAAAATAGTGTGTAAGGGATATTCACAAAAAGAGGGAATTGATTACAATGAAACCTTTGCACCGATAGCTACAATTGAGGCAATTAGACTATTTCTATCTTTTGCAGCACACAAGAACTATAAAGTATATCAAATGGATGTTAAATGTGCATTTCTAAATGGTGATCTTGAAGAGGAAGTTTACATTGAACAACCTGATGGATTTTCTTTGACAAATGACAAAAATATGGTTTGCAGGTTAAGGAAAGCTTTATATGGATTAAAGAAAGCTCCTAGAGCTTGGTATGCTAGATTGGAAAAATATCTTTTGAAGCTTGGTTACACTAAAGGTAATGCTAACAACAACTTATATTTCAAAGTGACTAATGATGACATCTTGGTTATTGAAGTTTTTGTTGATGATATAATTTTTGGAGGAGAAGATGGATTGTGTAAAGACTTTTCTAATAAGAAGTTTTTCCCTATTTGGGTTTCCAAGTTAAATCTGGTGTTATGAGGTTTATATTGTTCATATGCTTTTGAGTTTGCATGTTTGTCAGTTTTATTATATGACTGATATATGTTATTGAGGTTGAATCTGATGTTTTCATTGATGATTAAGTTTGTATGATTCACCCCCCCCCCTCTCATCTTGTTGGCTATTGGATCTGTACTTATATTAAGTATCAGAACTATCAATTGGTATCAGAGCTTTAGACTCCGAAAGGAAAGTTTAAAGGCACTTGAGTTAAAGATCCAAAGATGTATAAGAGGGATGCACCTAAGTTGAATAAGTCAAGTTTCTCTACATGGCAGAAAAGGATGAAGCTACATCTATAAGGAGTTGGAGAATATGATATATACTATCTGGAGAATGATTTTGTTACACTGAGCACCTATCCATTGACTATGGAAGAGATAAAGGCAATGCAAGAACACATTCAAGCAATGATTGAAATAACGTCTGCATTGATCGATTCTGAGTTTAATGATCTAGAAGGCTGCAATGATGCGAAGGCTATGTGGACTAAGCTCATATCTGTATATGAAGGAGATGAACATGTTCAAAGAGAAAAAGTTGATAGTCTAAGAGGACAACTTGAATCTATGAGGATGAATGAAGGTGAGAACATAACCCAGTACAATACAAGACTAAAGGAGATTGTAAATCAAATCAAGGGAGCAAGAGGAACTATTGAAGAAAAGGATGTGACAAGTAAGTTGTTAAGAACCCTTCTACTTGCCTATGCAATCTGAGTCTCTGCAATCAATGAATTGAGGTCTATACCTAATATGCCAGTTTCCTTGGATGCTACTATTGGTAAGCTACATGCATTTGAGTTAAGTAATTTTGATAACAATGGGTCATCGGTAAATAAAGTTGAATTTGCATTTAGTTCTTTTCATCTGAATGAATCTAATGATTACAATGAAAGAAAGTATAAGTTATCTGAAGGAGATCATAGTGGAGCAAGTGAAAGATTTTGGAAGAACATGGAGGAGGTACACAAACTGTATGAAGAAATCAGAAAGGAAGAAGAGTTTGATGCACTATTGGCCAAAAGGTTACCAAGAGGCAAAGGTAAGTATAAGGGAAAACTACCCTTGAAATGTTTCAATTGTGATAAGATTGGACATATGGCTTCTAACTGTCCTGACAAATATTTCACTGAAAAGAGAGATTACTGAGATGACAGATAGAAAGATAATCATTACAGAGGTCACCAAGACTTCAGAAGAAGAGATAGAAAGACCTGCTTAATTGCTGATGAGGAATCTGAAGATGATAAATCAGATGAGACTGATACAGAGGAAGTTGTTTATGTGGCTATCAAGGATGGATTAGATGAAGAAAGCTATGAAGAAAAAGCCCTAATATCTCACATAAACACTAATGATTCTTGGAATATAGATAGTGGATGCTCACATCATATGACAGGAGATAAACACAAGTTTGTTATGTTAGAAGATTATGATGGAGGCTATGTTAGATTTGGTAATGATGCACCATGTCCGGTAAGAGGTAAAGGATCCATAACACTTCTTGATAAAGCAAGATGCAATGATTTTTATTGGGTTGAAGGTTTGAAATATAATTTGTTGAGTGTAGCACAGCTAGACAACACAAGTTATCGAATAGAATTTCAGAAAGGAATTGTCAAAGTTCATGACAAAAATGGAAAGTTAGCTGCTACCGGGACACAAACAAAAGGTAATACATTTCACCTTGACTCTACTCACAACAAGTGCTTGCATGCAAAGATTGATAACACTTGGTTATGGAATAAAAGGTTTTGTCATGTTAATTTTGATAATCTGATCAAGATAAGTAAGAAGTGCAGAGTAAGAGGTCTACCGAGTCTTGAAAAACCTGAGAATGCTATGTGCCAATGATGCCAAATGGGCAAGATGACAAGATCCAGCTTTACAAGTAAGTCCTACACTTCTAAGGGAATTTTAGATCTTGTGCACACTGATCTTTGTGGTCCTATGAAAGTTCAAAGTTATTATGGTGATAAGTATTTTATATTATTTGTGGATGATTATTCAAGGATGATGTTAGTAATGTTTTTAAAAGAAAAATTAGAAGTTTTTCAAATGTTTAAGTGGTACAAGGCTAGAGTTGGAAATGAAATAGGAAGACAACTAAAATGTCTTAGATCAGATAGAGGAGGAGAGTTCACATTTGATGAGTTCAACCTATTTTGCAATGATCATGGTATTAAAAGACAAGTCTCTGCACCGAGGACTCCACAGCAGAATGGAATAGCTGAAAGAAGAAACAAATCTATTGTGGATTGTGCTAGAACACTGATGATTGAGAAGAAGGTTCCACAAACATTTTGGAGAGAAGCAATAAGCATAGTTGTTTACACCTTGAACCGAGTTCAATTGAAGAAAGGTACTTTGAAGACACCTTATGAAATCTGGTATGGCAAGAAACCTAATGTAAGTTATTTTAAGATCTTTGGAAGAAAATGTTATGTTCATAAAGATGATAGAAATGGCAAGTTTGATCAGAAAAGTGAAGAAGGAACATTTCTAGGATATTCTTCTAGAAGCAAAGCATTTAAATGTCTGATCAAATCATCTAACAAAATAGTAGAAAGTGCAAATGTGAAAATTGATGAATTTGCAGAAAGAATTGATGACATGAATTCCAAAGAACCAGAAGACTATGATGAATTTGTCTATGTGCAACCGAAAAGTCCTACCAAGATAACTGTTGAAGGAAATGAGGAAGATATCCAGCTACTGAGTGATGAAGAGGATCATACAGAGCCTATCAAGCCTATATTAGCCAAATATGTTAGAAGACATCATGCACCAAGTCAGATTATAGGAGATAAGGATGATCCAGTGATGACAAGAAACAAACTGAGATAGAACACATGTTTGATATCTAAATTTGAACCAAGAATAGTAAAAGAGGCATTCAATAGTGAAGATTAGATAAATGCTATGACTGAAGAGATTGATCAAATCAAGAAGAATGACACATGGACACTAGTCCCAAGACCTAAGGACAAAAATGTAATCGGTACAAATTGGATCTTCAGAAACAAGCTAAATGAGAAAGGTGAGGTCATTTAGAACAAAGCAAGATTGGTTTGCAAAGGTTATGACCAAGAAGAAGGAATTGATTATGGTTAGACTTTTGCACCTGTTGCCAGACTTGAAGGAGTTAGAACATTGTTGGCGTATGCTGCTTTCAAAACCTTCAAGGTATATCAAATGGATGTCAAATCTGCATTTTTGAATGGAATATTAGAAGAAGAAGTTTTCATTGAACAACCTGAAGGATTTGTTGAAGACAATAATAAAGATCAGGTATGTAAATTGAACAAATCTTTATATGGTCTAAAACAAGAACCTAGAGCATATTATAAAAGATTGCACTCTTATTTGATTAAGATTGGTTTTATAAGGACAAGTGAGAACAACAACATGTACATGAAGAATGATGAAAATGGAATACTAATCTCAGCCATATTTGTTGATGATATTATATTTTGTGTAAATGACTCTTTATGTAAGAACTTTGGTAATGAAATGAGCAAAGAATTTGAGATGTCATTAATCAGTGAGATAAAGTATTTTATAGGCTTACAGATACTGCAAATGAAAAATGAAATTTTCATTACTCAATCCAAATACATAAAGGAAATCTTGAAGAAATTTGGAATGGTGGATTCAAAGCCAATAAGTACTCCTATGACTACAAACTGCAAACTATCAAAGAATGATGAATTTGCATCTATTGATGAGACACTCTACCAATCCATGATTGGAAAACTACAATATGTTGTTCACATTAGGCCTGATATAGCACATGCAGTAGGTATTGTTGCAAGATTCTCTGCAGATCCTAAGGAGACACACATGACAACAATCAAAAGAATTTTCAGATACTTGAAAGACATTGAAGATTATGGCTTAGTATATCAGAAAGGAAATGATTTTGATTTGAAAGTCTATACTGATGCTGATTGGGCAGGCAACATTGATGATAGGAAAAGCACAAGTGGAGGAGCTTTCTTCTTAGGAGAAAGACTAGTGAGTTGGCTTAGCAAGAAACAAGGATGTGTTTCTCAGTCAACAGCCGAAGCTGAATATGTTGCTGTAGCACTGAATTGTACCAACATTGCATGGATCAAACAATTGTTGGAAAGTATAAATGAGAAAGTTACCGAGCTAGTAACTATATTTTGTGACAATACTAGTGCCATTAATATTTCAAAGAACCCTGTTATGCACTCTAAGACAAAGCACATATCTATCAAATATCATTATCTTAGAGAAGAAGCTCATGAAAAGAAAGTGGTGTTGGAATATGTTAACACAAAGGAACAAATAGCTGATATCTTCACCAAGCCACTACCAAAGGACACTTTTGAATATCTTAGAAGTAAGTTAGGGGTCCTACCCCTATCTTTTACTCACTGAGCGAGTTCAGTGAAAGCATCACTTCGATGAATCCATTGAATATCTTTTAGGGAGCTAATGTTGGAGTGATACACTTTAGAATGCTTTTCTGAAAGTGTACTGGAACAATATTGGGATAATACAGAAAATAATACAGGAAACAAGGATTGTAAACAAATGCTCTAACCGAGACTCAGTTGATACTCAATAGTAGGAGATAACTTCTTACAGAAACAAATTATGCTTTAGTTCTTTTCTTTTTTGGCATTGTTGTCAAAGGGGGAGAAGACTACCAAGGGGAGAAGACCTACCCAAGGGGGAGAAGGCTAAAGGAGGAGAAGACTTGAGAAGACTAAGAGAAAACCAGAAGAGAAGTCTGATGTATGGGGGAGAGCATTTCAGCATTTCAGAATCACAGCAATCCGAATTCTTAATGGTCAAATCAATTGGTTTTGCCATCAATGCCAAAGGGGGAGATTGTTGGCAATATAACAAGGATATTGAGAAGGTTGTTGATGATTATGGACATAACTGATTAAAGATGTTTTACCATCTTGATATTATTATTTTGTCATTGATGTCAAGAAATTGATTTTCTAATTTAGTATGATGTTGCCATATCTTAAGAAATATGATATGAAGATTATAAAGAAGTCGGTAAAGACACATGAAAGAATATGATGAATAAAGGGATAAGTTATTCAATGGGCAACTCTACCGAGTCAGAAAATGATGAGATCTTGATGTTTTAGATTGTTTTTACATCATACATATGTTGTAAAATGTAAAGGTTAATACTACACTATGTTATCAAGCAAAGAACCTAGTCGGTAAACCCTAAGGTTATCGCAGTCAGTTAATGAAGACAGAATGTCTACCGAGTAAAGTTTAGTACTCATCGAGTTGTAACCGAGCTATAATAGAATGCATTAAATGTTTACATGTGATATTTAATGAAAGATGCTGATGAGCTGGAGTAGATCAATGATTGGCAAGCCATGGAAGAAGTTTGTTAACAAATCTAAGGCAATGGAAAGTCAGCAAGAAGATCTACGGCTCAGATTGAACCGCATTACCCTAACACAAGTTTCAAGATGATTGTACAAGTTTCGAGGCGGGGTAAAACATTTTTCAGAACGTAAGATACAATGAACCTGGACAAGATTGAAGATCTGATGGCTATGATTGATCATGAGAAATGTGATCAAGGAGATTAAGTGGTTAGATGATTGTTTATAAATAAGGAACTGTTGATAAACAGTGTATGCGGGCAAGTGTATGCATAGGGATGCTACATAGTGATCACCGAGCACAGAAGCTTGAAGACCTGTTGGAATAACAAAGTATTGATGCCCAACAAATAGACAAGATTAGTTCTATGTCTAGATTGTATTGAACAAATAAGAATCTTCTTTAGCATTTTAGATGTGAAGTTGCAGATAGTTTGTATTACTGTTATTTTGTGAAAGTGTCAGCAAATCTCTTAACCGAGTGGACTTAACAGTCTTATAAGTAAATCCTCTAACAAGGTGATATTCTAAATGAGTGTTTGAAATCCTTTGACAAGGTCACTTATAACAAAGTGAAGATCCTAACAGATCTGAGGGAAATCCCTTAACCGGGTCACATCTAGCAATGTGTTTTGTAATCTTTAACAAGATTTGCTTTTAACCGAGCATACTCTAGAAGAGTATATTTCTAAGTGGGTCCGAAATCCCACAGTGGTTTTTTCCTATTTGGGTTTCCACATTAAATCTGGTGTTATGAGGTTTATATTGTTCATATGCTTTTGAGTTTGCATGTTTGTCAGTTTTATTATATGACTGATATATGTTACCAAGGTTGAATTTGATGTTTTCATTGATGATTAAGTTTGTATGATTCACCGCCCCCCTCTCATCTTGTTAGCTATTGGATCTGTACTTATATTAAGTATCAAAACTATCACATGTTTCTATCAAATTCAATTCTTTGAAAGAGAATGTTGAAGCAAAAGAAGTGAAATTGGTTTATGTGAATACTAAAGAGAAGATTGCAGATATCTTTACTAAGCCTTTGCTTAAAGAAACTTTTGAATATCTCAGAGAGCAGCTTGGGGTTATACCCTCACTGGTAGAGACTTAGACAGTTGGAGTATGGCATCAAATCGACAGGAATTGACAGAGAAATCTTTTTTCGGCTTTGATGAAGGAGAGCTACTTCTCAGGGGGAGTAGTTGGTTATAACAATTGATATTTGTAATTAGTTCTATGAACTGATTGTATCTGGTTTTTGTATTGCTTTGGCATTTGATGTCAAAGGGGGAGAGATATCTATGGAAAAGCACATTATCTTTTGGGGAGAGATTATTCCTAGGGGGAGAAATATTATGTATTTTGATTTCTAGTAATCGATCTCGTTGGGAGATTGTTGGTTTTTGGTTTTTGGCATTTCTGCTTTGGCACTTAGATGGTTTTTCCATCTTGTGTTGCCATCAATGACAAAGGGGGAGATTGTTGGTATTATGGATGTGTTGCATTGGTTTTTTCATTGATGTCAACACCTATCAACACTTGTCAACACTTATCAGCACTGGAGATCTTTGGTTACATTCACCGGCATATTCTGTGACTTATGCATAGTCACCGGTATTTGGTTCACCGATAGGTTATATTGTTCACCAGCACTGAGGATGATTTGTTATCATCTGGAGATCACTTGGTTATGTTGAAGACATGGTTTGGACACTTTGTTTTGGTGATTTGGTTATTGGCCTAATCAAGTTTGCATATTTGGTGTTACCCGCAAATAGGTCTAGGTTATGGACCGGCAAGCGTTATCTATTCTAGATCAGCACAACACATTATGGAGATGATTTATTGATTGATTATTATTGTAAATGCATTGAGCTGACATAATGCATGGCATATTGATTCATTTGTAATTAATTTTATTGTAATATTCTTATTGAGCTGACCTACACATTTGGTCTTAGGTTTTGGTATATATGTAAGATCTCATTTGTGGTTATGAAAAAGGTGTGGAAAAGGATTGTAATAAGGTATATGCAAATATAAGCAGAGCTATACACATAGACATCATTTGAAGATTCAAGGAAGGTATGAAGAAGACAATCAGAGCTTAAATGGTACTAAATCTAGCATATGAAGATTCTATTCTAAGCAGTACATTATCATTGGATTTAACCATCCAATTGTAGTTAGTGTGACTCTCATTTTGTGATTGAGCAGTGAGTTCTAGGTAGTTGGAATTTCTGCATGTGCAGACCCCATTTGTACACACATACTATCTGCAGTAGTATCATCTAATTGTGGGTAAGGTTTCCCACCGTGGTTTTTCCCCTTATAGGGTTTCCATGTACAAATATTTGTGTTATGTGATGTGGATGTTATTTGTCTTTCTGTTTCATGCATTTAACTTTACCAGTACTATTATTAACTATTAAATTATCAACTGGCATTAAGTTTGGTTTACTGGTATTATGCATCAAGTTTGATTAAGTTATATTTGGGTTGAAATTAATAGACAACTGATTCACCCCCCCCTCTCAGTTACCTTTGGGTCCTAACATAATAGCCCTACTAAAAGCCTCAGCTAAAAGAATAAACAGAAAAGAGGACAAAGGACCACCTTGCCTAACACCTCGAGAAGAAGTAAAAAAATCAGAAGGGGAACCATTTAGTAATACTAAAAATCAAGCAGAAGAGATACAAGAAATAACCCATTTAATCCAAATATGAGAAAAAACAAATTGCCTCAGAATAGAGACTAATGAGTGCCAGTCAACCCGATCATAAGCTTTGAGCATATCAAGATTAAAAATCATAGCCAGAGTCTTCTATAAAGAGATGGAATGAAAGACCTCATGTGCAACAATAGCACCCTCTGAAGTTTCTCTCCCAAGTATAAAATCACCCTTCTCAATAGAAATAATCTTAGAAATGAGTTTAGCCAGCCTAACTAAAATTGTCTTAGTGATGATCTTGTACAAGGTGTTACATAAAGTAATTGGACGAAAATCATAAAAAGAATTAGGATTCTCCACCTTAGGGATAATATCAATAAGAGTTGTATTAAGCTCTTTTAAAATGGTTCTATTATGCCTAGACTCCTCAAGAGCTAAAAGGACATCATTCCCCACAAAATCCCAATATTTTTGAAAAAACAAAGCAATGAAGCCATCAAGCCCCACAGCCTTCTCCGGGGACATGGAAAAGACCACCTCTCTTAACTCAAGACTGGTAAAAGGAGCCATAAGAATCTTATTAACTTCTACCTTAATAAGAGGAGGAATTGAATTAACAAAATTACTATCCGAATCCACTATGTCAATAGTAAGCAAGGACTTAAAAAATCTAATAGCCTTAGAGGCAATTTCACCCTCATCAAATAGAGAATTCACATTAGAATCATGAATGCAAGATACACTATTACACAACCTCCTTAATTTGGTCGAGGAATGAAAAAACTTAGTATTCCTATCACCCTCTGACAACCACAAATCCCTAGACTTCTATCTCCAATAAGATTCCTCACGAGCCAAAACCTCCTCAAGTTGAGCTTTCAAATATTTAATCCTTTTAAAGGACAAAGAATCTATACCATCTTTTAAGATAAAATCATTCACCTTTTCCATTTCACCCTATATCCTATCCTTCTCTCCAAAAATATTCTTGAAATGAAGAGAATTCCATTCTCTAATATTTCCTTTAAGATAAATAATCTTTTTAACAATTTGATACATCCTAGACCCACTCATATGAGGGGAAGACATCCACCAAAATTTCAACAGGGGAAAAAAAGATTGATCCCTAAACCACATCATCTCAAACTTAAAAGGAAGCTTCCGAGGAGCCCTATCCTCAAGAATAGAGAATAAAATAGGAAAATGGTTTGAACTAGTATAAGGGAGGACTGAGGAAAAGAATTCCCAATCCGAACCAAACCAACTTTCAAATACTAAAAAGTGATCTAATCTCTCAGCAATCTGAAAAACATCCTTTCTCATGTTTGTCCAAGTAAAAGGACCATTCTGAGTTTTACAATTAGCTAGGTTCAAATCCTTAATAAAATGACAAAAATTAGTAATAATGTGCTTGTTTGGAATAATACCCCCCACTTTCTCTTCAAGACTTGTGATAGCATTGAAGTCCCTCCCAAATATAAAAAAAAGGCACGCTTGAATGGAGATGCAATCACAACTTTTCTCTCCCAAAGTTTCCTCCTCTCAACAATACAAATAGGTCCATAAATATTGAAAAGATAAAATTTAGCACTGGAAAATCTACTTTTAACCAAACCTAGCATCCAATTAGAAGAAGAATCTACCAAAGAAAGGTCCACACTATATTAATTCCAAAGGAAATCAAGCCCTCCCGAAGTCCCCTCAGAAGGAGAGATACAAAATTTCCAAAGCTTCTAGGAGGAGAACAAAGACTCAACAAAAGACAAGTTTAATTTAGTTTCTTGCACCATCACAATATCACACTTCATTAAATCCAATTGGGACTTAATCAAGCATCTTTTTTTAGGGGCATTTAAGCCCCTAAGATTCCAAGAAATGATCTTCATTGGCCTCGAGGGGAGATCGAGGTTCCCCTCTTCACACAATCACTAGTTTGAGAGATCTTTCCCTCAGTAAAGTCCTTTTGAAGACACCTCTTAGAAGCCAAAGACCTTGTAATAGGCGAACTAAATGGCTTCATTTTTCTCTTCCACTTGGAAGAATCCATCAGAGAAAGAAGTGTTGATTGGATACTAACATCAATTTCCTATTGGGTCTTGACATGCTTTGGCTTACAACCCCGCTTAAAAGGGGTAGTGAATGGAGATATAGGAGAGAGTAGAGACTGAATCAAAGGCAACCTACCATGTAGTGCCTTTGCCCTAATCATATTTTTAAAACTAGTTTGACCTTGGTTGATCTTTTATGTGGCATTCTTGGATGCTTGATTTACCATGATGTAATGTTATAGTCAGATATAAAGATTATTGTGCATACCTGTAATTGTGGTTTTTGCATCAATTATTATGTAAGTTTATTTGTTCTCCTGATTCATGTTATTAATCTCAGGCTAACACTTTCATTAAATATATATATGTATGCTTGTGTGACTCATGGTTGCAAGAGATTGCATGCACAATACCTCATAGGTATGAGTTTCGTCTCCGTCTAGATTCGCAGGTTTGAGTGTACCTCATTGGTCCTAAGAGATTGGATTAGGTAGTCGTTAGACCCTCGTTTTACCCTAGTCATGCTCAATTGAGTGTCATCAATCGTCCGTCAGTTTTCCCTTTGATTGGGTATGCGGGTTGTGTATCTGGTTGGCTTTCTTGGGTTGCGTGTTTTGTGTGTGGTATAATTGAGTATTAAATTCCAAGTATTTAATTTGATTAAATGTGTTCTTTTACGCATTAGTAAATGAAGGGACTAAATTAAATAGGACCCCTTTGTGCGATTAATCATTAATTAGAATTGCTCTATTCATGTTTGTAGCAAGTTCCATTAAATGGTTATTTTTAAATGACGAATTTATTCAGTTTATGCATTTTGAAAGGAAAGGTTAAATAGTATTTGAAAATATAAATTTTTTATCCTCGACATTTTGAAATAGAAATGTTAGTTTCAATTAAATTAAGAAAATCAATTTTAGAAGAAAAGCAAGTTTTGCATATTTAATTGTTTGAAAAGAATGATTTTAATTTTTATTTGGAGGAAATATTTTAAATCTCAAAAAAAAGAATTTTGGTCAAACAATTTCCATATAACCTAGGTTTAGAAAATATTTTGGGGAGTTATTTTTGGGAATGCAAATTTTGGGCATTTGGAGGAGAAGGATTTTCTTGAGCTTGCAGGTTGGGCTCTTCATCAAATCTTTCCAAGATTGTTGAATAAGGTAGGATTCTTGTTTATCTCTTTGGTTTCTTTGCTAAATAGAGATTGCAATGATTTTCAAGGTTTCTGGTTGTGTTTGTTGATAATCTCATATATTTGGGAAAAAATGGAAGAGTTGTAGTTTAATCTCAAATTCAAACCCTCCTTGCCTTCCTTCCCAACCTCTGGATTAGATTTTGGTTGCTCAAATTGTTTTTAAAATGAAATATTGGGGTTGGCTATTCATGATAAAATTTTGTTAAAACTTCAATGGATGTCTTCAGAATCAAGTTTCAAATGGGGAAATTAGTTGTTTTGGGTAAGAGTGGTTGAATTGATTGGATAAATGTTTGTAAATCAATCTTATTTTGCCAAATATGGTGTTTGGTTGGAAAAATTTACCTTTTGGGTCTAGTTATTCTGAAAAATGTAAATATTTTGAAAAACCATGAAGTTCTGGAAATTGTTTTTTTTGGGCTCAGTTCGTGACTGTGCATTATTTAGGGGTATTCTATTTTTAAAGTTTTTTAAATATATATATATATATATATATATATATATATATATATATATATATATATATATATATATATATATATATATATATATATATATATATATATATATATATAATTACCCCCACGTGGGATGGTAGTAGACTGCTACCATATGGTAGCAGTGCTACCAATGGTAGCGTAATACTACCATATGGTAGCAGCGCTACCAATGGTAGCGTAATGCTACCGTATGGTAGCAACTCCCTCCCCAACTAAACCCTTTTGCTGTGAACTAATTTGTCCACGTCAGTAGCGTGAAAATCAATAAAAAGAATAAAGAAAGATATTTTAATATATACTTTTTAATTTTAATTTAAAATATTTTTAAATTGATATTAAATTTGTATATTTTAAATATAGCTTGTAAAAATAAAATAACATATGTTTTTGATGAATTTTGCAAAGTGAAATTAATTTATGTTATTTAGTAAATTTCAGAGAAATGAAATGATATATTTATATTATTTGGAAAATCTTAAGAAAGGAAATAGTATAGTATTTGAATATTTGAAAAAGAAATAGTATATTTTTGGTTAATTCTTGGAAATTAAAACAATATATTAGTTGGAGAAATCAAAGTTTAAATAATATGTTAATTGGGGAATTTGAAGATGGGTAGTTATAGTTAGAAACTTGATGACTTCCTCTCTTAACAAAATATGCATATTAGATGGAAATAGTTCATTAATTTCAAAAAAAATTGGGAATGATATTTTATTTTGAAAAATAAATATCATATTTTAGTTGATTAATGAATATTTGATTATATCTATGTATGTTCTGCATATAATTATAATTATATTAATGGGATTTTGGTTTGAAAACTCATGACAAAGTGATTATATTACTTTATGATGCATAATGAATTTTAGTGAGTTAGTAAACCATGAGCAACATGTACCTAGACAAGATAGACAAATTGAAATCTAATTAGATCTATTAGAAAACTAGATTGATTGTAATGTTGTAAACGATATGGAAAAAGATTGTCGTTTCCGATTTATGCCTATGCATGTTTAATTTTCTGTATTCGCATTTGATTAAGAAATGGCAAGTCCTTGATTGTGATTGTTGGATATTGTCGTATGTTGATTTGGGTACCTGATTATGTCCTTGATCTCGAGTATTGACTGTTTTCATGTGATGGTTTTGTATCCGGTCGTGTCCTTTATGCGAGTGTTGAAATGTTGGTATGTGGTTGACCATAGTTGGTCATGTCTCTAGTTAGAGTACAACCAGTCAGTGCACCTCGTATGAAGACTTGTTTGGCCAAGTAGGTGTTCCTACCATATTAAACTCCATATGATTGTCCTGGTGTATTCATTGGTTTAGGAGTTCATACGATTATGGTCTAGTGTCATATGGGAAAGTGGCTTTCGAGTGGGGGCCACACCCAAAGTGGTTGCAAGGTAACCCATCGAAAATGTATCTTAATTGTGATAACCTAATACCATATTACAGAGTTTAGTTAATGAAAATACTAAGTAAGATAATTGTGCCTCATGCATGGGATGAGTGCTAGTATAGACTCAGCATGCAGTGAGAAGGCCTGAAATGGAAAACCAACAACCTTGTCTTCATGAAAGTATGTGTTGGGTCCACATGAGACTTGGATGGGCCAGAGGTTCAGGATAGGTTGTTAGGGTAGGCCAGTAGATGGGGTCGGAACCTATGGAGGTCTGCCATGGTAACCTTACCAAGTTATGTGATGACACTTGTCCCTTATGTTTGCTAGTGTGCAATTTGTGTTGTCTTTGATAGGAGCACTATTGTGGAGTCATATTTGGTTGTTTATGCTCTTGTGAGAACCTGATATTCATGTTAGACCATGGGTTTCTTATGATGGGTTGCAAGGATTTAGTTTCGCTGGTGCTCTAGTTGTTCTTTTATATTTGCTTCTTATCATGTTCAGTTGGATCCTTTTCCTATTCTGGGATCATTCATGTATTTATTGGACTGATGTGGTCATATGTATTATTGGTTTATGTATGCCTTGATGGCTAGATGTAAATGATGTGAACCTTATGTATTCTTCACCCTATTATTTATTAGAGGGGTCTTGCAGTTGAGCAGACCTAGAGATGTAGCCCACTAGGGGTGAACTCCGATATCATTTTTCATGTTATGTGGTGTTTGTGTTCATCTGTTTCCTTTTTATGTAGCGTGTATGGATGACATTATGGTTAAAATGTATAATGTGGATTAGATGATGTTAATCTTAAATGCATGTATGTAGTCATTGTATTAAATGCAGTAATTTAGATCATGAAGCATGTACGTTGGTATAATGGAAAGTATTCACTAGTTTATAATGCAATTTAACTATGTAAGGAAATTAGATGCATGTCATATGTTTTAAATGTAAGTTTGGTCGAATTGTATGGTTAAATTTTAATGGATGAACTTAATCATGTTATCTATATTTTTAACTTACCAAAATAATTTATCCTTGTTTAAGTATTATCATGTCATTAAGTTAATTAACTTAATTGGATTTATTAGCATGAGTTGAGTTAGTGTTGAATCCAATAATCATGTTGGGAAACTCTTTAGGTGTTATTTAAGTCTTCTATTATGTAATCTAAACTTATGATAACTCATTCTACCATTATGTTGTGTTAATTTTTAAAAAAAAAAATTGCACTCTATTCTTGTGTTTTAGCTTTATCCCTTCGGTGTTTCCTAGTGGGGCATTACATACCACCATTACCCAAAGGAATATCAAGAACACTAGGAAGTTTATTTTCCTTATCCGGATCATTAACCTCAAAAGGGTTAGCTGTAGGAAATGCAGAAAAATATTTATTCAACTTAACGAAATCATTATCAATTGAAGTAATCAATAGTCCTTTTATTGCTCATTCGAAGCAATAAAAGGACTATCCAAAGACTTATGAAAAATAGAATTAGGAAGAGAACCAGATCTCCCCATTTCATAAGTAGATTTACTCGAAACACTAGTATGTGAAGGAGGAACATTAACATATTGAGCAATCAAAGAATTTACTAGAACAAAAGAATTAACTTTATCCAAAGAAAAAACATCCCCATATAGAGCATTCATACACAAAGGATGCGAAGGAGGAACAAAAGAGGGAATATTAGATCCCTTTAAAATATCTTGCATTTTATCCCATGAGAATGAATCCAAGTTAGCAAAATCCTTCTCTGTGAAACCAGAAGAAGATTCCAAACCTTTAGAAGTGGACTTAGGTGACACCCTTTTCATATTAAAAAATAGTGCAGAATCCATAGTAACAGAAGATCGACCAAACCAATCAAAATTCCTAACAATATTTTGATACCAAATACCAACAATAGATCTATTATTGTAAGTCCAAGGAAGAGAAGTGCTTGAATTAACTAAAACACAAATTTTAACAAGGAACATATTATCCTTAAACACTGAATGAGATAATAAAAATTTACCAAAAGAGTCCCTAATTTTCTGTAAAATATTAGAATCAACAAATTCAAAAGGCAATTGAGGAAGCTTAAACCAAATCAGAGTCTGTTTGGAAGAGACCCAAGAAGGATTGAAGAGGCATTTCCATAACTCAACAAAAATTAAATTCCTACCCAGCCAAAAAAATGGAACTTCAAAAGCCTTATTTATAGCTTCTTCTGAATAAAAAACAACAATAAAAGAACTAGCAGATAAAACCTGAAAGTACAAAGTGCCATACTAGTGCATATGAATCTTATATTGCAATTTTGAAAGGGTAATGACATCACCCCCTAAATAATGAGTGCAAGAGATTGAAGATCACGAGTTTTCTTACCCAACGGATTAGCACAAACATCAATTAAGGGCACCAAAAGTCATATTGTCTGCGTCTTATCAACCCCCAAACTATGACTAGCAACCAAAGGGTTACAAATGTCACCTGAGGCATCCAAAAAATATCCCTTGGTGATAAATGTAAATTAGGGTTTAACATAGACTAATTTTCAACAGATGTTCACTGATTGGGGGAAACCCTAGAACCATCTTTTTGCCCATCATTCAAATTAAGAACTCGAGCAGATGACACCTTACCACTCAAATTGACAACATCTGTGAATGCGCTAATTTTATCAAACCCACTCCCACCATGTAGATGCATTGTAGAAACCCTGTTTCCAGTCCTCTGCCAATTTCCCGAAACAAAATTTCCCTTATGTTTAAAAAAACCCCAAAATTATTTAGAAATAGGATAACAAAATTTATTCTGCTGAAAACCCTTGTCATTAAAATGCCCATTGTCTTGCACCACTCCCATGTATACCCATTTTAATCTGTGAAAACCCCCACTATGGAATGTGGTTCACGTCCTTTCCAAAATGATCCATAGGTGGCAGAGGATCCACAAATTCTTCATCCCCCCAAACATGTTTCTGAATAAAATCCCTCGTTCCAAAAATTTGCAGACCCCTCTTATCGATGACTTTGTAATATTAACTGACTGTTTTTTATTAAGGTAAAAATAGGTTTTGAAGGGGCCCCGAAACCCTTTACAAACTGAGCTTAACAAAAAAAGCAACAAGAGACAAAAAGGAACAGGCCAACAAAAAGCCAGTGAAAAACCATAGAAAACCGACTAAAGCCCCACAAAGCCAACAAAACCAGCCAGACCCAAGAAGAGAAACTAATTGATTTTTTTCAGGGCATTAGCCAGGGTGTTGCTAATCCCATGTAGATCTTTGATGTTATCCTTGAGATTTGGGAGATCCTTAGCAGAAGTAGCCACAACTTTCTTGACACTCGCCCTGGTCCTCTTAGCAACACCACCAATCAGAGTAGCTTCACCACTGCCAATCTGGATAGTCTCATCATCCATGTCAAGTTCCACCACCAGTTTAGGAGAGATGGTATGATCAAAGACCTTAGCAATATCCTCCAATTTTTTAGTGACAGCTGACAGGATATTCGGGATAATGCCCAAAAAAATTTTCATGGCCTCTCTCCTTTCTTCCAATGATTTAACCCTCTCCTCCATATCCTGCTTCCATTTTATCTTCTCCCTATCGTCATTCTCCCTCTTCTCATCCATATTTTTCCCTTTTTTTCTAGGTTCTTCAAGAGTTCATATGTCCATCTATCATAATCCAGTCTTGCCTCAGTTAGTTTTTTAAGGTTATCTAGGAATAACCCTTTATCCACACTTTCCTTATCCTCACTTAAACTGTCCTTAGTCATATCCTTCTCAGGTTCCTTGTTCCTTTCCCTCTCAAAATTCACATCTATTTCCTCATTATCCTTGTAATCCACATCCTCCATAGGATGGCTGTTATCCTTGCCAGGGCATTCACTGTGGATAGGGATTTCATTGTCAGACTCATTATCACCACTTTCTTCCTCAATACCCACCTCCTCATCTTTCTAGTTGTCTTCACCATCAGAATCATCCGTCTCCATTTCACTAACTTCTTTTTCAATTTCCTCTGTTTCCATCCTAGGGGCACTCTTCCTTTTTTTGCTAGAAGATGCCTTCTCCTTGCCGAAATTGCCTCCCTCCATCTTTCTCTTCCCCGTAGAGGCAAATAACCTCTTGTTTTCCTGCAGGGCGAGGGTTTTACAGTGCTCATAAATGAGCAGCAAAAGCCCGCAATGGAGAACTGGACTTGAGGGATTCTTACTGTGTTTATTGAGAGACCTGGAAAGGGACCTGAAAAGGTAGTAGGGCAAGGATACCTTTTTGTCATGTCTGAAATGGTTTAAAAGAACAAAGTGGTAGGTGTGGGCCCTGCAGAATGAATCCTCAACCATGATATATTCCATTATAGTAGTCAAAACCTAGCCCCATATTTTCTTGATATTAGCAGCTTCATAGTAACCCCCTGTGGCTTTGCCAATTCTATCCCTCTTTTTTCTTCCGCGGGAATAGATTAATCGTGTTGTTGGAGACTTTAAGGTCTCTAAAATAATTAAGCCCAATATGGGGTGTGCCATTCACAGTAGCTATGAGGCCCGCGTCCAACTTGAACTTAACCCCATAGATTTTAAAGGATCCATTACACCAATTTTCAAAAATTTTGGAAATGGCGAGATTTACCCTACCTTTGTCATAATCCACTAGCTTCTCCATAAAGCTTGTGAGGTACCCTTTTTCCAGCTTCGCCCACACTTTCGGCATCACTTTCCATGTTGACATATTATTTGGTTCCTCCCTCCTTAAATCTCCTCCCATCTTTGAATTCGGATTATCAGCTCTATTCCTCTGCAAACTCAGCACTTCTTTCCTATAGTTACTCAAGATTTTGAACTAGGTGACCCACAAAGTGTGCGGTGTATTATAAGAAATGGTTGGGGATCTGTCACTTTGCCAGGTAATAATTACCTTTCCATCAAGGTATAAATTATTCATATTCTCTATCATGATTATGCGGTCCTTCCCTCCCCATATATCTTTCCTTTCTAAGGAGCTCTTTAATGTTTATGTTGACATCTTCCTCATGCCAAATCATTTGGGAATCAAAATTAACACCTAGGTTCGCCAGACAGTCCGCCGCCATATTTTTTCTCTAAAGGCATATTGAATTATAATATCTTTAAAACTAGCAATAATTTCCCTAGATTTCATGATAATATTTTCAATTGATCATGATGGCTCCGACTCCCCCTTCAAACACTTAATAATATTAAGTGAGTCTCCCTCAAGCCATAATTTATCATAATTAAGATTCTTGGTTATAATTAAGGTGTTTCGGGCAGCTGAGGCTTCGGTAAAATGACTTGTTTGACTTCACAAAGGACCAGCCACTGCCACTAAGCAATTCCAACAAAATTCCTGACAATGCTCCCATATCCAGCTTTACTCGGATTCCCCTTAGAGGCCCCATCAAAGTTAGCCTTAATCCACCCCTGAGGAGGAAAACACTGAAAGAGACCTTCTCTTCCCTTCTCCTTGCTAGAAGTAGTAGTAGAGAAGTTCCACGTCTTTAAAGTCTTCTTTAGCAGCTGGTCCATAATCAGTACCATAGATACATTCAAATATACTCCTGTAAATTTTATCCGCCACCACTTTAGGAATAGCACTTTTATCCCTAAAAATCCTATTGTTGCACTCTTTCCAAATATTCCAGATAACATTTGGAAGAGTAAGTCTCCAAGTCTCCACAATCTTAGGATTAGAATTGGGGTAGTGCCATTGTTGCCAGGATTCCTCTAGGGAGTTCGGAAAAACCCAGCTCAAGTTCCACCTGCTTAAGATGATTTTCCAAATTTCCTGACTAAAAGTACACTAATTAAGAATATGGTAGGAAGTCTCTTCTTCCCTGCAACAAAGAGAACACCTATTAGGAAAAAAAAAACCTCTCTTTTGAAAGTTGTCTAGGGTTAAAACCTTGTTTTGGATGAAAATCCAAAAAAAGATATTAACCTTAGGAACTACCTTCTTGTTCCAGACTTTAGCCCAAATAGGAATTTCTTCCACAGATTCATTATGGATAGCCACAACTGAGGAAATAGAGTATTTCCCATCCAGGGTTTCCCTCCATATCAATCTATCAACTTTGTTGTCTCTAGGAACTTTAGCAGAGAGAGCAATCTGAAGGAACTTAAGCTCTGGGCACTGCTGGCTAAAATCAATCCAATTCCCATTTCTCCAATAGTCTCTGACCAACTCCCCAAACCTACTTTTGAACCAGTCTTTCCATTCATTCAGGATTGGAACTTCCTCCAGAGGTTTGTCCAATATCCATCTATCTTCCCAAAATCTTATTCTCCTACCATCCCCAAGGTTCCAAATTCGTCCAGCAGCAGCCCAGCTTTTAGCTGATTGAACAACATTCCATATAGTCGAACCTTAAACAATAAAAGAATCATCTAAGAATTCTTCCTCATAAGGTTGCATATAAAGATATTTGTTTTTCTAGATAGAGTTCCATTCTCTTTCCTCCCCTTTCATTCTCCAAATTTGTTTGGCTAATAAAGCATTATTCAGGGAACTAATATTCCTTAAACACAACCCACCTGAGGCCTTAGGAGAACAGATTTTATTCCAAGCAATAAGGGGAATTCTATTTTTGACTTCCACCCCCGACCAAAGAAACTTTTTTTGGATTCTTTCAATAGCTTCTGCAAATTTTTTGGGGATTTTGAACAAACTGAGAGCATAAACATGTAGGTTCTGGAGAGTGGCTTTAAGCAGAGTAACTTTGTCTGCTTGACTAAGGAAAACCCCTTTCCAACCAGCAAGTTTTGAGATAAATCTATCCACCAGCTGATTCCAGAAAGAATCCTCAGGCTTAATACACAGAGGAAGCCCCAAATAAGAAGAGGGAAGCTCAAAAATTTTGCAACCAAGAATTCTTTCAATCCTTAGTTGCCTTTGAACATGGGTGTTGATGAAGAACGAAGAACTTTTATCCCAATTAATTTTTTGACCAGAGGCAGATTCACAAGTATTCAATACCTTCTTCATGTTTTTAGCTTCCAAGATGGAAGCTTCCCCCATAGTAATAGAATCATCAACAAAATGTTTATGAGAACAGGTGACATTGGATGAAGATGGTTTCAGACCCTTAAGATTGCCATCTTCCACATTTTTAAGAATAAATCTACCCAGGCATTCAGCTAAAATAGTAAACAAGATGGGGGATATGGGGTCCCTGATGAATACTAAGAGGGGGGGTGAATTAGTATGCCAAAAATCTCTGCTCTAAAACACTTAAACAGTCTAAAGACAAACCGGTAAAATAGTTTAACAGATAGGTCGGTTATCACACATGCAAACCAAAACGCAAGTAAAGAATTTACCCACAAAAGAAATACAACCATAACACAAGATATTTGACATGGAAACCAAAATGGGAAAAACCACGGTGAGATGGAACTCACAAGTCACTATCTGCAGAATAGAAACCAGACCGGTTAAGGTCTTACAATGTTCTTCACCAGAACAGGTCCTGTTAGGAATCTCAATCTCTGTTAGGAGATAAGTCTGATTAAAGACTACCTTGTTAGAGGATTTTTTATTTACAGAGGTGAACCACCTTGTTAGAGGATTTTACAAAGGCTTTTGGGCCTACCCAGTTAAGGGCTACAGACTTGTCAAAGATGTGAGTAATCAACAAGTGTTTGATCTATCTAATAGCACAAACTACTTGGTTAGATCCAATATTGCTCACTGTTAATGCATTCCAGCATTACTTCAGTCTTCTCTATCCCTCTCTTAGTTACAAATTGATCTTCTCAGATAAGATCACTCTTACAACAGCTCAGCAACCACCTTAAACCCTAGCACAACATAAACCCTTTTAGCAACAACCTAAAACCCTAGACATGATGTCCTTTTAAAGGAATCTAATTTCACGTCAGTACAATAGGATTACATTACAATTTCCTAGGTTCAATGAATCTAAACATACTCAGTAACATGACACAAAAAGCATCGTCAGTGTGTCAGCACCGTCAACCAATCGATGGATTAGTAACTCATCACAAAATGTCGGTTGGTAACTGATCACAGAGTATTACTGGTTCATACAAAACACCGGTTGCAAGTTTGACAAAAATGAAAACTGGTAGGAATGTGTTATGCCACTTTTCTCCCTCGTACTGCTTGAGATCTGCGAACCGCTTGGGGTCGACATGCTGCTTCAAACTAGGAAACACATTCTGCAAAATCACCAATAGTCTAAATACTAGAATACAACATACCAGTTGGAACAAATACCGGTTGAGCTCTAGCTCATACATATAAAGGGGATCTCAATGCAAGTGTGTGTCCATCAATGACAATCACAACATAAACATCAAAAATGCCAACAATCTCCCCCTTTGGCATTGATGGCAACACTTAGGAAAATAAAATTTTGACATCTAAGTGTTTTACAACAAAAACATGCCTTTAACAAAATTGCTCCCCCTAGGCATATACACTATCCCTTAATCAATACAATGTATAGCAATTTTGCATACAGAACATAAACATTGAGATATCAGAGCATATAGCATATATCAAAACATATATCAAAATTTTAAAACCAGACACTTCTCCCTATTCTTCTCCAAAATAGATAGAGTACTTCTCCCCCTTTGCCAACAATGACAAAGTACCGTTGAACAACCCTGTTTCCATTTGATATTCAAATAATAAAAGTTTATGACAACAATGAATAATACTTGTCAAAAATTGATTTATAGTCCTACAAAAATTATTTCTTGGATAGAGACCAGGACTCAAGTAGGGAGGTTGCCACTTCTTTTTCTGTTTGCATCTAGGATACTTGTTCCTCCATGGCATCAATTGTGCTCAACTCCTACATAACTATCAAGGCATCCAGGTTCAGATAACACTTCTGAAGAATTTGCAGATGTGGAAGTAAAACCAGTTGTAGCTCCTACAAATCCCTAGACCATGTGCTGATCTCTTGCTCCATTTTGGCTGACTGGATCTGAAACTGGTGAACGATTTGCCCATAAGTTTCAAAGGAGTCATAAGGTGGCTTAAATGTGCTCAAGTAGGACTGTAAGTCGGTTTGAAGCTTTTGCTTCTGAGCTAGCACATCATCATAGAATAGATGGGGTTGACAGATTTTGTTGAGTAGCAAGTTTCCCTGATCCAAAGCATCCCTTATATCCTTTTGGTCTTTCAGAAGTTCAGACCAGAGTTCATTCAACTTTTTCATCAAAGCAATGTTAAGAGCCTTTTGATGCTCTTTCTTGACATTTGCCTCAGCTGCTTCCTCCAGGCTCTACACCTGATCATCCACTATAGTACATAGTAGTTTAAGTTGTGCTAGTGATGATTCAATGTTAGGAAGATTGGTACTAGGGATCAAACCGGTAAGGGTGTCTACAGCCACTTGAATGATGTCTTGCTCCTTTTTCCTTCGAATTATTTCAAGGTGCTCCTGAGCAACCTTGATTCTCTGCATAAGCTCTGACTCACTTGCATACTAGAGATTGATAGGACTGGAGATATCAGCCGGTTTGGCTTGACTCTTGTTTGCCTTCAGAGTCTCCATCTGTGTGCTCTTCATCACTTCCGCTACCTTGTTTGCTTCCTCCTTCTTCTTTTTCTCTGCTTCCTTCTTCTTTTCTTGTTCCTTGTCTTCTTCTTCTTTCTTTTTCCTCTCTACTTCCTTCCTCTTCTCCTCTTCTTTCTCTTCCTCTTCCTTCTTCTTCTTTTCTTCCTCTTCCTTCTTGTTCTTTTCTTCCTCTTCCTTCTTCTTCTTTTCTTCCTTATCCTCTTCTTCTTTCTTTTTCTTCTCATCTTCTTGCTTTTTTTTCTCTTCATCTTTTATTTTCTCTTCCTCTTTGTTCTTTTTCTCACCTTCATCCCTCTTCTTCTTCTCTTCCTATTCCTTAGCTACTTCCTATCTGTCCTCAGCTTGCTCACTACCCTGTTCGGCTTGTTGCACATGTTCTATTCCCCTAGACAGTATGTCCTGAGTGACATCTTCTATGTCCAGTGCATCGACATCAATAGTGTTGATTGGTTCTTCAACCGGGTTTCCTTCTTCATCAAAAACCTCATCCGATTTGGAAATAACTAGTTCTTTTTTTGCTTGCAGGTTGGCCATACGTGCTTTGTGAGAATTGATAGCATAGTCCATATGCTGATGAGTGTCTTTTTCAACATCATCAATTCTCCCCTCTAACAACTAGAGTCTTCTTCTCCTTGTGAAAAAGAGTCCTTTATTTTGGTCCAAAACATTAAACAATTCTGAGTTTGAGAGGTCGGGAAAGTACTGTGCAAAGACTTTTTCCCTAATCTCCTTTTCTTTTTCAATGGCAATGCGCTATTTGTTATCTAATGCTTTATATAAAGAATCTGGTGTCTGAGATTTAATCTCTGATGGCGACCGGTCATTTTTACACAAATAAATAATGATTTCCTGTAGTACTTCATCTTTCTCCTCACTTATTCTTTATTGTCCTTTGATAATGTGTTAAAGGTTTGTATGAGGAGATATCAATATTTACCAGTGTAGATGCTGCCAGTTCATTCTTCTTCATTTTCTTTGTCTGTCTGGCCTTCTTTGGCTTTTCATCAGACTAAGTCTCTTCAGAGTCTGGTTCATTTGACTTAGTCTTTCTTTTTCTTTCAAAGACTTTTGTTAGTGCCACTTCCTATTTCTTCTTTGCACTTGACCACTTGGTCACTCTTGGAGTTGCAGTAGTAGTCGGTGCCGATGTTGTAGGCATTGCCTTTGCTTTCTTTGCAGCTGGTTCTTTTCCTTTCTTAACAGAGGGTTCCTCGGTTGCTGCAATCCTCTCTAGATAGGTTCTGGTCATCTTAGCCTTAGGATCAAGAGGCGAGGCAATAAGGGTGAGGCATACCCTTCCAACAAATCATACACCACCTCATACCCCATCGGCTCCACTTCTTCCATTCTAGGCTCAACAGCCTCCATTAAGCATTTGTCCACTTGAATGATGAAACATATGTCATCTTCATATTTCTTAACAATATCGCCTGAGATCCTCATTCTTTGACTCATCTTCCTTTTGAAGTCATCAAAATATTTGTTCAGTACATCAGGGTAACCGGTTCCGATAGCTTGAATGCTTTCCTTGATCTGCTTGGTTACTGGTTGGTCAGGAGACCACTGGGCATCTCCTACTCCAGGAAAGTAGCCTTGGCAATAAAAGAACAATCCAACCAATAATTGCCTAAACTTGAATCTTAGTGTATTATCCTATTTAATTGACTTCAAATTAGACAAGAGTTTCCTCTGCATACCAGTGCATAGGTCAAATGATGTGTCCTCTTTAATCATCTGGTAAGCGGCATTTACCGCTACAGCAGATACAAAATTAATCCTACTGGCTGAGAATGTTCTGTAGCCTATCACCATGCAGGCGTATTTCACTAGATCATCCTTGATAGGATTAACTATCATACCTCATGAGTCACTTGTTGAACCGGTGAGCTTGGCCATTTCCATTTTGCTTACCGTTCTTAGGGCTGGCACTTCCCCTATGTTGCAGAAATTGGTGACTGCATGAATTGCCTATGGCATGATATCATGCATCCTCTCCAGGTACATCTTGTCACCATGGAATCTGCTCAAAATGATCCTGATATGATCCTCTATGAAGTCTTCTAGAAAGTATACTGCATTATGGAGTTTCTTCTTCTCTAAGATACTAAATTCTGGTCTGATTTTCTTGTCCTTGCTGCAAAATAAACCTAACTAGGTGTGAATAGCTAAAGACCCTAGGTCTTCTATTTTGCAATCAATATAGTCAGAGATTCCCTCTTCTACTATTACTCCAGCTGGAACTTGAGATAAGGCATTATATTTGGACTTCCTTTGGATGAAACTTTCCGACTCAATGGATGTACTAGAACTGGTATGAGATGCGGAAGCCATTGTAGAGTATTTCAAGAACATGAAAAATACCTTTAAACCGCGAGTTTAGGGATTCCTTATTCTGCTTCACTCCACTCTCTATCAGTTGCCAAATCACCGCTTTGTGTTCTCCATGACTGTTTGCAAACTAGATTTGAATCTCCTTCAAGATTTGTCAATTTCTTTAAACGTTAGCTCAAATCGCCTTTTCTTCGCTCGATAATAGATAGTGAGAAATGATTTGAAATATGCTTTTATACATGTCTCTCACCTACTGCCATTAATGCTCTTCTATTAGGGCATAAACCCTAATTTGCCTTTTTACCATTTTTGGTCTTCTGCCAAGCGATAGGTATCACATATCGGTTAAGGTCTTTTACCGGTGTAACCGGGTGTTTGCTCCCCCTAAGCCTCTTTGGAGCTTAGTTTGTCAATTCTGATATTTCCACACTAGGTGTAGAAACCAGTTCCTCTTCCAACATTGTTGGTTTCTTCCTCCAGGTTTTGTTCATGTCCACTTGAACTGTTTCAACATCAATTTCTCCTTCTTGAGTGACTGGTATATCATCAGATATACTCTTTCTGCTTTTGCAGAATCTTGCAATGTGACACGGTTTGTTATAGTGATAGCAAACCAATCCAAGTGCTCTCCAAGGTCCATTGTTCATATTTCCATTCTTCCTTCTACACATTGTAGTAGTGTGACCATGACCATGACAGATCATACAATTTTCTCTCCATCCGATTGCCGCTTGATGGTCACCAATTCTTGACTGATGATTGAAGACATTAAACCGGTTGTGGTTCCAGTTCACAAAAGGTTCGGGACGAATTCCTTGGGTCCTTTGAGGATATCTTCTAGTGTCATCCATCATAGACCTGCATTCAAATTCTTTATGCCCAAACTTGTTGCATGCATAACAATGACCATTGAACTTATTGGATCTAGGTACATTGTTGATAAAGTAAGGAAAATTATTGTAGGCTTTACTCCTACATACATTAGCAGTATGTCCTTCTTTAAGATAGTTAAAGCAAACAGGTTTGAATTTTTGCTTACCTTTTCCTTTGAGTGTCAGTTGCTTCTTTGATGCTTCAACATTTGTTCCTGAGGATTCTCCTTCCTCATGTCCAGAGAAACCAAGTCCATTGGTGTTCTTTACCGGTCTAGATGACTCAAGCTTTTGCTCTAGCTTGACAGTACTTTTGCTGAACTTAGCAAGTATTTCCTTTGACTTGGAGAGTTCTTTGGAAATAGTATTATTTGTCTCCATTAGGCTTGCATTTTCAGAGATGGCTATGTTCAGTTAATCTTGTACTCTTTCTTTTTCCATTCTGCTCTCATGTAGGCGAGCAGTCAGTGCACTAATCTCTTGTTTCAATTTGGAGATCTCATGATCTCTGTCCTTTACTAGATCTTCAGCTTTCCTCCGGTTCTCAAGCTCTTGACTGAACTAGATAGTCAGTCCTTCCAACTCCTTTCTCAGATTGGAGTTTGAATCATTCAGCTTATTTACTTTTGCAATCATGGCTTCCATATTTGCTTCATCTTCAGAACTACTTTCAGATAGCTCCATCAGCTTGTCTGCATGTTCTCTCCTTTTTTCTTGAGATGCCTTGTATTTGACCATAATATCATCATAGGCTTGCTCAGACTAAGTGAGTCGTTGAGTAAGTTCCCTCAAGGTGTATTCCCCCATATCTCTTTCCAAGTGGTTAAACTTATAGAAAGGTAGGCTCTGATACCAATTGATGAATACTAAGAGGAGGGGGGGGGTGAATTAGTATGCCAAAAATCTCTGCTCTAAAACACTTAAACAGTCTGAAGACAAACCGGTAAAATAGTTTAACAGACAGACCGGTTATCACACATGCAAACCAAAATGCAAGTAAAGCATTTACCCACAAAAGCAATACAACCATAACACAAGATATTTGACGTGGAAACCCAAATGGGAAAAACCACAGTGAGATGGAGCTCACAAGTCACTATCTGCAGAATAGAAACCAGACCAGTTAAGGTCTTACAATGCTCTTCACCAGAATAGATCCTGTTAGGAATCTCAATCTCTGTTAGGAGATAAGTCTGATTAAAGACTACCTTGTTAGAGGATTTTAGATTCACAGAGGTGAACCACCTTGTTAGAGGATTTTACAAAGGCTTTTGGGCCTACCCGGTTAAGGGCTATAGACTTGTCAAAGATGTGAGTAATCAACAAGTGTTTGATCTATCTAATAGAACAAACTGCTTGGTTAGATCTAGTATTGCTCACTGTTAATGCATTCCAGCATTACTTCAGTCTTCTCTATCTCTCTCTTAGTTACAACTTGATCTTCTCAGATAAGATCGCTCTTACAACAACTCAACAACCACCTTAAACCCTAGCACAACATAAAACCTTTCAGCAACAACCTAAAACCCTAGACATGATGTCCTTTTAAAGGAATCTGATTTCATGTTGGTCCAATAGGATTACATTACAATTTCCTAGGTTCAATGAATCTAGAAATACTCAATAACATGACACAAAAAGCACCGTCAGTGTGTCGGCACCATCAACCAATCGATGGATTAGTAACTCATCACAAAATGTCAGTTGGTAACTCATTACAGAGTATTACTGGTTCATACAAAATATTGGTTGCTGGTTTGACAAAAATGAAGACTAGTAAGAATGGGTTATGCCGCTTTTCTCCCTCGTACTGCTTGAGATTTGTGAACCGCTTGGGGTCGACATGCCGCTTCATACTAGGAAACACATTATGCCAAATCAGCAATAGTCTAAAGACTAGAATACAACATACCGGTTGGAACAAATACTGGTTGAGCTCTAGCTCATACATATAAAGGGGATCTCAATGCAAGTTTGTGTCCATCAATGACAATCACAATATAAATATCAAAAATACCAACAGTCCCCCTGTCTAAGGCCTCTAGAGATTTTGAAGAAACTAGATGGGGAACCATTGACAATAATAGCAGAAGAGGAAGTTTCCATAAATTGAGAGCAAAGTTGAATTACTTTTTTACCAAAACCAAACGCTTTCATGATCCTTAGGAGAAACTGCTAGTTCACTCTATCAAAAACTTTAGCCATGTCTAACTTTAGGAAGAAACCTTGATTATTTGCCACTTTCAGGGAGTGGATATTTTCATGAACAGATATGATGGAATCCAGAATCTGTCTATCAGGGACAAAGCCATTCTGCTAGACGGAGATAATTCTTGGAAGAAATTCCAGCAACCTAGAAGTCAGAACCTTGGATAAAATCTTTTACACAGAGTTGCACAAACTAATGGGTCTAAACTTATTGAGAGAGTCAACACCTGGGATCTTTGGAATAAGGACAATGAAGGTAGCATTCAGTTCCCTTAGGAGCCTTTTAGAGCCAAAGAATTCTTTAACACCATTATAGATGTCAGCCTCCACGATGTGCCAAATTTTTGGAAGAAAAATATTGGAAAACCGTCCAGTCCAGGGGATTTATCTCCCTAAAAAGAAAACACCGCCTTTTTGATTTCCTGATTAGAAGGAATATGGGATAAAAAGTTATTATCATCAATAGTCAGGGTAGAAGGAATAGTTTGCAAGAGGATGTTTTGATTACTGATATCCAGGTTATCCATTTCTCCCAACAGGGTGCTAAAATACTCCATGGCTTCTTTTCTAATATCATTATCCTCCATTAAGATCCCTTTATTACAAGATAATCTGGATATGTTGTTAGCTGCCCTATGCTTAAGAACAGTTAAATTATAACTGATTGTTGTTGACAAGTTAAATTATGTTATATTTATACAACCTAATTTGTAGTTCGACAAGGTTCTGATATCTTTAAACAAGAGACACAAGGTGTCAAGTTGTTGCCATTAGTGTGGTAAGTTTAGAGTAGACAATAGTAGATATGATGATAGAGAGGGAGAGGAATAAGGAGAACACTAGATATAATTTCGTAGGGGGAGAGAGAAAAATAGAGAGATAGAGACAAGGATATTGACACTTAGAGAGGGAAAGGTAGACAAAGAGATAAAGGTAGAGAGAGATAGAGGGATAGAGATAAAGAGATAGATAAGTATATAGAGGTAAGGAGAGATAAAAAGAGATAGAAACACATAGATATAGAAGCATTGCGACATAGCGATAAGTATATATGTAAATTAAATTATAATTTTTAGATAGATATATAAATACTATTTTATTATTTAAAAAATTAAATAATTATTTAATTAAAATTTATCAACATTGTCAAATTAGACATATATATCCATGCATATAGTAAATAAAATAGTTCCAAAATAAAATAACTTTTAAGTAAATAAAATAGTTTGAAATTGATGTGTCAAGATAGATGCATTTAAAATATTTATATCGATGTAGATTTTATAAAAGCTTTATATTTTTTATCAATAATAAAAACTTTATATATTTATATAATCTTGTAAAATAAATTATTTTGATATATTAATAGTGTTATTATATTAATAACGCTATTTTTGTTTCAATAGTTAAAATATAGTTATTTTAAGACTATATATAGTAACAAATAAATATTTGAGAAACATAAATTTATTTTTATTTGAATAATTTTGAAATTTTAAACTAAATAAAACTTTAACATAAAAATAAGAGAAAAAATTATTTTTATATATTAAAAAATAGTGAATTTTTAACTTTCCTTTAGATTAAAGTTTTTGATATTAAAAGAAAACAAAACATAAAATTATTTTAGATCAAAATTATTAATATACTTAAATTAATATAAAAAAATATAAGTTTTTGAGAATAATATCATGAAATTTGATATTATGTAAAATAAGATTACATGATTATCATTAGTAAAAATTAAATGTTTATTATTTCTTTTAATTTATTAAATATTTTGACAAAAAACATTAAATTTATATAAATTATGTACAACTCTAATATAATTTGAAATTGAATTTACATTAGTACATAATAATAGTTCTATCAATTGGGATGACCCCACAACATAGTGGTTAGTTGTGAGCTAGGCTCATGTGTCCCACACAATAGTTCTATCAATAATATATATGAAAAGAAAAACATATAAATTATAATTAAATATTATGAACAAAATAATAAATATTTATCTCTCAATTACAAAAAATAATTAAATTTATTTATTTATTCTCATTTCTAATATTCTAAATTTTATTATATAATAAATATTTTAGATTTTATTAATTATCATACTAAAAAATGGTAATTTGTGTAATGTAAGTATGGAAGAGATCCCTGCTTCGGTTCTGGAATATCTACACTAAGATTTGGGGTTCCTCCTTTTATATGGTAAGTTTGAATTTTTTCCCGCCCTTCTTCCTTTGGAGGAAGACATGTTTGCTGGATATGTTCAGGTAGCAAGTATGCTTTAAAGGTGAGAAATTCTTTTCATTTTTGAAGTATGGTTACGATCTAGCATAAGCAGCAAGGGTGGCTACCTTCCATGGTTTTAGGGTAGTGGCTTGTCATCGTTCATTTCTAGGCATGGTCTTTTTAGTTTGCATTCACACGAGTGCTTTATGTGCTTTGATTGCTTTGTGGTGTACGGAAGCATTACCCATTCAAAGTTATCTGTCACGGTACTTGTGCATTGATCATACTAATTTGTGTAATGTAAGTATGGAAGAGATCCCTGCTTCGGTTCTGGAATATCTACACTAAGATTTGGGGTTCCTCCTTTTATATGGTAATTTTGAATTTTTTCCCGCCCTTCTTCCTTTGGAGGAAGACATGTTTGCTGGATATGTTCATGTGGTAAGTATACTTTAAAGGTGAGAAATTCTTTTCATTTTTGAAGTATGGTTACGATCTAGCATAAGCAGCAAGGGTGGCTACCTTCCATGGTTTTAGGGTAGCGGCTTGTCATCATTCATTTCTGGGCATGGTCTTTTTAGTTTGCATTCGCACGAGTGCTTTATGTGCTTTGATTTCTTTGTGGTGTACGGAAGAATTTCCCATTCGAAGTTATCTGTCATGGTACTTGTGCATTGATCATGACTGGGTAAGCATTTTTTAAGTGGCATTTGATGGGATTTTCATGTAATGTTTCTCTGCCGCCAGTATCGTGAGAAGTATTATGCTATTATTATTTTCATTTATGAAGATATCTCTCATGAGTTTTAAACTTTCTGATTGCCTTCATTTGTAATCATGAATTGTGTTGGCTCTTCTTGCTCACGTTTTTGTCTGCGGATGTCTTTAGAAGATGATAGAATTTTTGCATTTTGCATTAAGCTTTGTCTAGTTCTTTCTTGGGTATGCATATGTCGAATGTTTCTGCTCTTTCACAATATAGGGTTATTGTTGAATGCCATTTTGATGTCTCCAATGAGGATTTGGGAAGTAGTTCTGAGATGCTTGGAAAAATATTTCGCTTGTTTTCTCCTCAAGTGGATTTTGAGGTATGTAGGTTGGTGGGGAGTCTCTGGTTGCAGACTGGTTCTATTTTTCCTGGCTTGGAGATTTTGTCTCTATTTCTTACTGTTTGCTATGACATTTTGCTTGATGAGGGTTTACTTCAACTCTTGGTTTCTACATTCATACCTCCCTCGGTATGCACTTGGGAGCTTGTTGAGTCTGCACTAGATAGCTATCATTTTGAGCTAGTTCTTTTTATTATGGGGGCTTTCTTCCTCACTTTGATCTTTTGGACAATGGGTAGTGTGGGGAATTACTATTTGAATTGAGAATGGGTTTAATATGTGATAGATTGGGGGATACTTTGAAATCATTTGATATTTTGCTAGAATGGGTTTCTCCTTAGTTTGTGGATAAGGCTTTGGTTGTGCTTATGGGTTTACATTCACTGCTCTCTCTTGGCTTTTTGGCTTCAGCACCTCCAAGGCTAGAATTCCCCTTGCAGATTGTCCCTCCTTTGAGAGAGGACACGGAGCCTCCTGATGAGAGCTCCAGCTCTTGGTTTTTGACTTGATTACACTATGTAGGTATCTTTTTGGTTCATATCTTTTGATGTAGGTTTCTAACTTATGAACAGTTCAAATTTTTGCAATCTTGAGAGGCTTTAATGTGGCCTATAATTTTGCTATAAGGTTGCTCCCGCAGTCTCAAATTTTGTGGTTTCATGGCCTGCTGGGGCAGTGTGGTTCTCTCCAATTTTTGTTGGCATCTGGACACATGATATGTATATCTCTAAAGCTATGTAATGGGTGGTCGATTTTAGACTGATATTGTAAATGGGATATTTGTGTTATTCAATTTTTTCTTTTTCGGGCCGTAACCAAAGGTTTTCTTGCGGGTTCTTTCCTGTCGGTATGCCCTTTGAACCCGTAAATAAAAATTGAATATTAATAAAATATAAGTTTAGTGGCATGTCCACTTTTATTGAATTTTTTTTTATCATACTAAAAAATTAAATATTAATAATTAAATAAATTTTGTTAATTATCATATCAAAGAAAATACAATCATTATTAATACACATCTAATTTGAATCTCTAATAAAAAAACATTAAAATCAAAGAATTAGAAAAAGTGCCCAAATTACATGAGTAAGTTTAAATCATAAAAAAATTCAACCCATTTTCTTAACATTTTGAAACTCACTCCCAATCTAATGTAATAAAAAAAGGTAATAAACATGTATGATTAAATAGTTTGACTAAATTGAGCACATACCTAGATAAAAAGGTAAGGACACTGAGTGTCGATAAGAATGAATGGTGTGAAGTGAAGCTATTAAAAAAATAATACTCGGATGCCTTTCATGTTGCACACAATTAGAGTTTTCTATAATAGTATATGTTGGCAATCAAATAAAAACCATATCTATCGACTACAAACACTAACACAACACAACAAGAAATTTCATGGTCAGAATCATGCTGCATATGATTCCAACACAGTTAAACAACAAGACGTAACTTGTTTTGCAGACCCAAGGGAGCCAAAAAAAACCCAAAAAATGGAGGAGTTAAGAGCTTGGTGCAAATGAGGATGAAATTTTTGGGTAGGCTTCAGGGCATCACTCAACCTCTTACTATCAAGGACTCAACATATGCAAATCAAAATGGGGAGGAAAAAAATCACTCAAACCTAACAAGAGAGGAGGTAAAAATGAATGAAACAATATACATGTTGATCGAGAATGTTGAAAGGGAAGGAAAAGGTCGAGATGCTTCAATGGAGGAACAAGGTAAAACCCTAGAGTTTTAGCTTCCTAATAATGTTGTTGATTATATTATCGAATATCAAATGAGGACTGGTATTTTATTCTTTTTAAGAGGAATCCCCACTAAAATGGAATTTTACAAATGGGAAAAACTTAACTGGGAGAACAAGGTAATGGGAGATTGAGACCATAAGGCGATTGGGAAAGGGTTATGTTTCCTATATGTTCAAATCTGTTGGTCATGCACAAGAAGTCTTACAATATGGGACATGGTTCATATGTGGACAAGTTTGTTACATGCAAGCCTAGACATTTGAATTCCACCTTGAAGGTCCTTCCCGTTCATAATATCTAATGTGGTTGGAACTTCCTTATCTCAACTAAGCCTTTAGACCTTTCTTGAAAGACATGGCTACTCAACTAGGCAAAGTTATTTGGTGCAAACAATCTTCAGATAAGTTTTCCAGCTTACATGTCCATCCAAGGGTGTGTCTGGAAGTTGATTTAAATAATCTTCTTCTTGATTCTATCAAGTTGTTTGGCCCTGGTTTTGAGTTAGACCAACCTATAATTTATTTAAATAAGCCCAATGCTTGCTTTTATTGTAGACAAGATGGAAATTTAATTCACAACTTCCCTATTAGGAGAAGTAGACCTATTCTTGCACAAGCCTCTTCAGGGCCAGTTAGAAAAGGAGATCCAAAATTTCCTTTTGTGCCTAAAATGTCACTAGTTTCTCACACTCAAACCTAATCAAAGTAACCTTATGTCCTCTGTTGTTGGAATTCAGTCTTCCCATGTTCCTTCTAACTTGATCCCTATAACTTTCAAGGATGCTATTATGTCTGAAGAATGGAAAGTAGTTAGGAAAAGAAAAGAACCTTCTCCCCATGCCTCCAACACACGTCCTTCTCGTGAATCTTCCCCTATTCACTTTCCAAAACTGACAAGATCTCCTAGTATATCTTTCATTTCACCTTCGCCTAATTCTTAACAATGATCAACGTCTCCTTTTGTAGGCTTGGAGGATTGATTGAACAATGATCAATCTATTGCTCTTTCTAATCGTTTTGGTGTGTTTCCACAAGAAGATGATAAAAACCTTTCTAATTCATCATGAATTGCAAAGTTTTGTCTTGGAATATCAAGAGACTTTCCCTCCCATAACGTAAATATAGAGTGAAAGAGACCTTATTGAAATGGAAGCCTGATGTATTTTTCCTTCAAGAAGTCAAAACTAGCAATGACTACCTTTCTCTTTTTTTTTTTAACTTATGGAAGAAACTCACTTCTTTCATACTTCACATAGAGATGGGAGTGCATGGGCTATGGCTGGTTTGGCTCCTTGGTTAGCTGAGTATGTTATTAATAAAGGCAAGGATCCCTCTCACAACTATGCATGGGTCCTTTCTATTATCAATAGTTAGCCTATTGGATTTTGTTCTATTATGCACCTAATGACAAAAGAAAAGATCTTTACTTTGTGTTGGATGTCGAAGAATCTTCCCAATGTTGATTGGGTGTTGGATTGAGACTTCAACATGGTGGAAAATCATGTAGATTGAAGCTGGTATAATTATTTCAAACTCAGTAATGAGGAATTTTAAAGATGGGTTTATTGTAGTAATTTAATTGGGGCAGTTGATCCCATTCACAACCAATTCTCTAGCAATGTTGATAATTGGTTTACCTAGTCTAATTGTAGAGTTTGAAATGACAAGAAGATGAGTAGGTTAGACATGTTTTATGTTTATTATACACATGGAACTATTCTCTTATCTTCAAGGTGCTTGTGTGTTACTTGATTATTCTTCAACCCTCTCGGATCTTTTTCGATTATTTGTTCCTGTAGACAAATAAATCTGACCATCTAGTTAAATAAATATTTAATATTTATTTAATTCATCAAAACCACATTCCTCTATTAATTAAATTATATTTAATTAATTCCTCCACTTTCATCTATTTGATTAAATAAATTATTCAATTTATTTAATTAAATTTATATAGCCAATTTCTATCTTTTAATTAAAAAAATCATTTTATTTATTTAAATCCCCTTCCCCTTTTAATTTAATTCACATTTAATTAAAAATCCCCTTTTAATTTAAATGAATCAAATTTTATTTAAATTAGGCAAGTTGTCATCCACTTTTTGGAATAAATCACTTTATTTCAGAATTAAAATCCAAAAATGCCCCCCACTTGCATTCCCTAACAAATCCACTTGCATGAATAATCCTCTTCTAGATCCTTCTAGATTCTTTTAATCATCCTAATTAGCCTAATTCATCTCTTAAATATTTTCACGTTCTTAACAGAAGTCACTTCTAAAAAATGCCTCAAAGTCTTTGAAATGCATTAAAGGCTTTTTTTTCTCAACAAGTTAACCTTCAAAGTCTTCCTAACCATTAATGGTTAATCCAATCGTAACTCATGGTTAGAGACTTTCTCTCTAGCTTAACCCTCATTTAACCCATGGGTCTCATCAAGTACTCATTGCTTTGACCCTAGTTATCTTATTAACCCTAGCACGAGAGTTTACCCTTTGGGTAAAAGCTTTATCCACTAGTTAATCCTAATTAACCCTAACCACACCCTCCTAGGGTGACCCCCATGTCTTCTCAGGAATTTAATGCCTCTTACATCTCCTCTCAAGCAACCTCTTGTTGACAATTGTCACCATTTTATTGGTGAAAATTGTAAACATGGATTGAGTAACTTTCAATCCTAGCCTTTGTTAAGATTATTGAATCTTAACCTATTTTCTCTATAAATAGGACTAATTTTCTTCATAATCCATATCCTTGTATTTTACGCATCTACACTATAGTTTAATCATATCAAGCATCTTGCCTCTCTTTGTTAGAATAGCATTTTAAGCATTTAGAAGCATTTCATATCATTAATATAACATATTGATGTTAGTATATCATGTTAGCATAGTTTGTTAATATCTTTACCATAACTTCATCAACATCATATCTTAAACATATCATGTAGATCTTAGATGCATTCATGCACATAGATCATTTTTTTATCACTCGTTCTTTGTGTTGTCATTCCCGAGTCAATTTATCAATGATCTGAGTGCAAAACATTGGCTTGAGGGATCCTATGAGATAGAGAACAATGAGACGCATCTTAGGAAGTTGACTTGTTTATATTAATTTAAACTTAGTTATCCTTTGTACTCAAAGGTTTCATTGGTATCGTAGCTTTTGATCTCAATTTTTCAAATTTTGACACACTTAATCTTGCATACATTTTTGGCACCCACCATGGGGCACGCCCTTAAATATAATATCATTTTTCATGCAGGTTGAAGATAGAAATCACATCAGAATACCAAAATAGCACATTTGAGACCTTCTGTAGCACATCTGCAGCTTACTTTAGCACATTTACTGCATTATTTAGCACATAGGAACCATTTTGTAGCACATATGTGTTGGCATTTTTGATGATTATGTTGTGATTTTCATTGATGGACACACACTTGCATTGAGATCATTTTTGCATGTACAAGTTAAAGCTCAACCAGTACTTGTTCCAACCAGTATGATGCATTATAGTCCTTAGACTATTGGTGTTTTGCAGGAAGTGACTATTGATATGAAGTGGTATGTTGACCCCAAGCAATTCGAGGATCTCAAGTGGTAGGAAGGATCAAAGCGGCAGAACGCATATTTCCCAGTCTTCATTTTGTTAAACTGGCAACTGGTATTTTTCTTAAACCGATATTTTGTATGAACCGGTAATACTCTGTGATGAGTTACCAACTAGCATTTTGTGATGAGTTACCATCCACCGATTGTTTGACGGTGCCAACACTTTAACAGTGATTTTTGTGTCATGTTACAGAATATGTCTAGATGCATTGAACCTAGGAAATTGTATTGTAATCTTATTGGATCGACTTGAAATCAGATTCCTTTATAAGGACATCATGTCTAGGGTTTTAGGTTGTTGTTTTTGTTGATGTTGTTGCAAGGGTTTAAGGTGGTTGATGAGTTAGAGAGAGTATGAATGTGTAGAAGACTGAAGTAATGTTGGAATGCATTAGGAACGAGCTATCAAGGATCTAATCAAGCAATTTGTGCTATTAGCTAGATCACTCACTTGTTGATTTCTCACATCTTCGACAAGTTTGTAGCCCTTAACCGGGTAGGCCCAAAAGCCTTTTGTAAATCCTCTAACAAGGTGGTTCACATCTGTGGATCTAAAATCCTCTAGCATGGTAGTCTTTAATTGGACTTATCTCCTAACAGATATTGAGATTCCCTAACAGGATCTATTCTGGTAAAGAACATTATATGACCTTAACCGGTCTGGTTCCTATTATGCAGATAGTTACTTGTGAGTTCCATCTCACCTTGGTTTTTCCCATTTGGGTTTCCACATCAAAATCTCTTCTGTTATGGTGATTGTGCTTTTGTGGGTGAATTCATAATTTGCTATTTGGTTTGCATGTGTGCTAACCGGTTTGTCTGCTAAACTGTTTTACCAGTTTACTGTTAGTGTAGCAAAGTGTTTAAGTACAAAGATCTTTGGCATACTAATTCACCCCCCCTCTTAGTATTCATCAATTGGTATCAGAGCCTCCCTTTCTATAAGTTTAACCACTTGGAAAGAGATATGGGGGAATACACATTGAGAGAACTTACTCATCAGCTCACTCAGTCTGAGCAAGCCTATGATGATCTTATGGTCAAATATAAGGCATCTCAAGCAAAGAGGAGAGAACATGCTGAAAAGCTGATGGAGCTATTTGAAAATAGTTCTTCTGATGAAGCGGACATGGAAGCCCTAATTCAAGAAGTAGAAAAGCTGAATGAATCCAATTCCAACTTGAGAAAAGAATTGGAAGGACTAACTATTCGAATGTGTCAAGAGCTTGACAATCGGAGGAAAGCTGAAGATCTGGTCAAAGACAAAGATCATGAAAACTCCAAGCTGAAGCAAGAGATCAATGCCCTAACTTTTCAACTCCATGTGAGCAAAGTGGAAAAATAAGACATGCAAGGAGAACTGAACATTGCCATCTTTCAGAATGAAAACCTGATAGAAACAAATGTTGCTATTTCCAAAGAACTCTCTGAGTCAAAGGAAATACTTGCCAAGTTCAACAAGAGTACTGTTAAGCAAGAGAAAAAGCTTGAATCTGCCAAACCTGTCAAGAATACTGATGGAATTAGTTGTTTTGGTCATGAGGAAGGTGAGACCTCTGGTACAAGTGTTGGAGCATCAAAGAAACAACCAACATCAAAGGATAAAGGTAAGCAAAGGTTTAAACCTATTTTCTTTAACTGTCTTCAAGAAGGACATACTGCCAATGTGTGTAGGAGTAAGGCTTACAATAATTTTCCTTATTTTCTAAAAGATAAGACTAGATCCTATAATTTCAATGGTAACTATTATGCATGTAACAAGTTTGGGCATAGAGCATTTGAATGTAGGTTTGTTATGAACAACACTAGAAGATATCCTCAGAGGAGTCAAGGAGTTGGTCCTGAACCTTTTGTGAACCAGAATCACAACCGGTTTAATGCCTTCAATCATCAGTCAAGAAATGGTGGCTATCAAGCGGCAACCGGATGGAGGGCAAACTGTTTGATCTATCATAATCATGGTCACATTGTTGAAACATGCAGAAGGAAGAATGACAATATGAATAATGGACCATGCAGAGCACCTGGATTGGTCTGCTACCACTGCAACAAATCGGGTCACATTACCAGATTCTACAGATCAAGAAGGAACATATTAGATGATATGCTGGTCACTCGAGAAGGAAAGATTGATATTGACATTGTTCAAGTGGATATGAACAAAACCTGGAAGAAGAAACCAGCGGTGTTACAAGAAGAACCGATTTCTGCACCTAGTGTGGAAATAACGAAACCGACAAACTAAGCATCTAAAAAGCTTAGGGGGAGCAAATAGCAAAATGTTTCGAACCCCCGATTTACACTGGTAAAAGACCTTAACTCGTATGTGATACCTATCATTTGGCGGAAGATCGGAAATGGTAAAAGACAAATTAGGGTTTATGCCCTAATGGTGGAGCATTAATTATGGTTGGTGAGGAATATGCTTAAAAGGAATTTTTCAAATTATTTCTCACTATTATTTTTTGAAGCAAAGAAGGTTTTCAAGTGCAGAGCAATGATAAAGTGATTTTTACTACGATTCAGAGAAAGTTGGAAACCTTGAAGAAGATTCAAAAGCAAATTGCAAACGGTCAAGAGAAGAAAGCAAAGTGGTGATTCTGCAACCGATGGAGTGTGAGGTGAAGTAGAATTTGAAAGCCCTAAATTCATGATTTCTGAAAGGTATTTCTCGAGTTTTCAGTTTTAATCATGGCTTCCGCATCTCATACTAGCTCTAGTGCATCTGTCAATTTAGTAAGCTTCATTCAATGCAAGTCTAAATACAATGCCCTGTCACAAGTTCCTACTAGAGTAATAGTAGAAGAGGGAATCTCTAGTTATATAGATTGTAAGATTGAAGACCTAGGGTCTCTACCAATCCACTCATAGCTAGGTTTATTTTGTAGAAAAGATAAGAAGATCAAACCAGAGTACAACATCTTGGAGAAGAAGAAACTTCATAATGCAGTTTACTTCCTAGAGGATTTCACAGATGACCATATTAAGATCATCCTAAGTAGAGTTCATTGTGACAAGATGTACCTAGAGAGAACACATGATATAACACCACAAGTTGTTCATGCCATCACCGGTTTCTGCAATGTCGGTGAAGTGCCAGCCCTGAGGAAGATCATCAAAACTTAAATGACCAAGCTCACTAGTTCAGTGAGCGACTCATGAGGGATGATGGTTAATACCATCAAGGATAACCTTGTGAAATATGCGTGCATGGTGATTGGATACCAGACGTTCTCTGCCAGCAGAATTAACTCTGTATCTGCTACAGTGGTAAATGCCGCTTACCAGATGATCAAGGAAGATGCATCATTTGACCTCTGTACTGGTATGCAAAGGCAACTCCTATTGAACCTTAAATCAATCAAATAGGATAATGCATTAAAATTCAAGTTTGGACAACTTCTAGTAGGACTATTTTTCTACTTCCAAGGTTACTTCCCTGGAGTGGGAGATATTCAGTGGTCTACGACCCAATCGGTTACTAAGAAGATCAAAGAAAGCCTACAAGAAGTTGGAACCGACTAACCTGAAGTTCTGAATAGGTACTTTGATGAGTTTAGAGGAAAGATGAGCCTGAGGATGAGGATATCTAGTGACATAGTCAAGAAATATGAAGAGGACATTTGTTTTATCATCAAACTGGATCAATGCATAATGGAGGCCGTTGAGCCTAGAGAGAAAGAAGTGGAGCCTATGGGCTATGAGGTGATGAATGATATGTTGGACGGGTATGCCTCTACCCTTATTGCCTCACCTCTTAATCTGAAGAAGAAGAGAACCAACACCTATCTTGAAAGGGTTACACCGGTCATAGAACCAGTGGCAAAGAAAGGAAAGGCAGTGCCTTCAGCATCGACACTAGTTACTACAACCAGTCCTAAAGTGACCAAGTGGTCAGCGGCTAAGAAGAAACTGGAAGTGACACTTGCTAAAGTCTTCAAGAGGAAGAGGAAGACTAAAACCAACTCACCAGACTCAGAAGAAACTGTGTTTGAGGAAAAACCTAAGAAGACAAGACAAGCAAAGAAAAAGACAAAGAATAAACTGACATCATTGGCACCGGTAAATATTGACATCTCCTCCTACAAACCTTTGACACATTGTCAAAGAACTATCAAAAATATTAGGAGAAAAGTGTTGAATGATTTGATTGATTGTTTTGATGATTTCAATGATGATGAAAAAGAAGCAGTTGAAATAGAAATAATAAAGTATTTATGTGCTAATGACCGGTCACCTTCATAAATTAGATTTGAGACACTGGATTCTTTGTATAAGTCCCTAGATAATAAATGGCGCATTGCCATAGAGAAAGAACAGGAAATCAGGGAGAATGTTTTTGCTCAATACTTTCCCAACCTATCCAATTCAGAGTTATTTAATGTCATCAACCAAAATAAAGGACCCTTCTTCACCAGAAGAAGAATACTCTGGTTGTTGGAAGGAAGAATTGATGATGTCAAAAAAGACACTCATCTACATATGACAACAACGGTTCATACACATAAAGTGTTTGAAGCTAGCAAGAAGGTTGAGCAAGAACCAACAGTGATAGAACCAAATGAAGTGTTTGATGATGAAGGAAATCTGGTTGTTGAACCTATCGACACCATTGATGTCAATGCTCTGGAGGTAGAAGATGTTGCTCAGGGCACTCCATTTGAAGCAACAAGATAGGAGAAGCAGGTTGAATAGGCTAAAAAGAAAGTAGAGGACAAACAAGAGGCAGCAAAGGAACATGCAGAGAAGAAGAAAAAGGAAGAAGATGAGGAAAAATGGAAAGAGGAGGAGAAGAGAAAAGAGGATGAGAAGAAAAGAAGAGAAGACGATGAAGAGAAAAAGAAACAAGAATATGCAAAGAAGAAGAACGAAGAAGAGGATAAGGAAGAGGAGAAGTGAAAGGAAGCAAAGAAAAAGAAGAAGGAAGAGGAAGAAAAGGAAGAGGAGAAGAGGAAGGAAGCAGAAAAGAAGAAGGCAGAAGAGGATAAGGAAGAGGAAAAGAGAAAAGAAGTGGCAAAGAAGAAAACAGAGGAGGACAAGGAAGGAGAAGCAGCAAAGAGCACGCAGATGGAGACACCTAAGGCAACCGGTAGTCAAGCCAAACCAGCTGACCTCACCAGTCCCATTGACCTCCAGTCTACAAGTGAAATGGAGCTACTGCAGAGCATCAAGGTTGGTCAAGAATGCCTTGAAGTGATACGGAGGAAAAAGGAACAAGATGTGATCCAAGTGGCGGTGGACACTCTTACCGGTTTGATACCCAGTACAAACCTTCAGAATAATGATTCATCACTAGCTCGACTAAAGCTCCTATGCACAATAGTGGATGATCATGTGTAGAGCCTAGAAGAGGTAGCAGAGGCAAATGCCAAGAAAGAGCATCAAAAAGCTCTAGACATTGCTGTGGTGAAAAAGTTAAATGAGCTCCGGTCCGATCCACAAAAAGCTCAAAAGGATATAAGGGATGCCCTAGATGAGGGGAATCTTCTACTCAGCAAGATTTGCCAACCCCATCTATTCTATGACGATGTGCTTGCATAGAAGCAAAAGCTTCAATCTGATTTATAGTCATACATGAGCACCTTCAAGCCACCATATGACTCCTTTACAGCTTATGGGAAAACCGTTCACCGGTTTCATATCCAGTCTACTAAAATAGAGCATGAGATCAGCACCCGATCACGAGATTTGCAGGAGCTACAACTGGTTCTACTCCCATATCTGCAAATACTCCAGAAGTGCTATCTTAATCTAGATGCCTTAACGGTGACACAGGAGATGAGCACAATAGACACCATGGAAGAACAGGTCTCCAAGATGCAGACAAAGAAAAAAGTAGCCACCTCCCTACTTGAGTCCTGGTCTTTATCTGTTAAACAATTAAATCTGTTTTTGACATGTTTTATTCCTTATTGTCATAAACTCTTATTCTTTTAATACTAATGACACAGGTGTTAGTGTGTAATATTTTGTTGTCATTGTTGGCAAAGGGGGAGAAGTATAAATTTTGAAAGTTTTGATGTATACTTTCATGTTATTTCTATTAAGAAGTAGTATACATTGTATTTTCTGCAAAAGGGATAGTGTATATGCTTAGGGGGAGCAATTTTGATTTTGGCATATTTTTTTTGTAAACCACTTAGATGTCAAAATTTCCTAAGTGTTTCCATCAATGCCAAAGGGGGAGATTGTTGGCATTTTGATGATTATGTTGTGATTGTCATTGATGGACACACACTTGCATTGAGATCATTTTTGTATGTATAAGTTAAAGCTCAACCGGTACTTGTTCCAACTGGTATGATGCATTATAGTCCTTAGACTATTGGTGTTTTGCAGAAAGTGACTACCGATCTGAAGTGGTATGTTGACCCCAAGCAGTTCGAGGATCTCAAGCGATACGAAGGATCAAAGCGTCGAAACACATATTTCCCAGTCTTCATTTTGTCAAACCGGAAACCAGTATTTCGCTTAAATCGGTATTTTGTATGAACCAGTAATACTCTGTGATGAGTTACCATCCACCGATTGTTTGACGATGCTGACACTTTAACAGTGCTTTTTGTGTTGTGTTACAGAATATGTCTAGATGCATTGAACCTAGGAAATTGTATTGTAATCCTATTGGACTGACATGAAATCAGATTCCTTTATAAGGATATCATGTCTAGGGTTTTAGGTTGTTGTTGTTGTTGTTGATGTTGTTGTGAGGGTTTAAGGTGGTTGATGAGTTAGAGAGAGTATGAATGTGTAGAAGATTGAAGTAATGCTGGAATGCATTAGGAACAAGCTATCAAGGAACTAATCAAGCAATCTATGCTATTAGCTAGATCACTCACTTGTTGATTACTCACATCTTTGATAAGTCTGTAGCCCTTAACCGGGTAGGCCTAAAAGCCTTTTGTAAATCCTCTAACAAGGTGGTTCACATCAGTGGATCTAAAATCCTCTAGCAAGGTAGTCTTTAATTGGACTTATCTCCTAACAAATATTGAGATTCCTAATAGGATCTGTTCTGGTAAACAACATTGTATGACCTTAACCAGTCTGACTAGTTCCTATTATGCAGATAGTTACTTGGGAGTTCCATCTCACCGTGGTTTTTCCCATTCGGGTTTCCACATCAAAATCTCTTGTGTTATGGTGTTTGTTCTTTTGTAGGTGAATGCATTATTTGCTATTTGGTTTGCATGTGTGCTAACTGGTTAGTCTACTAAACTATTTTACCGGTTTACTGTTGGTCTAGCAAAGTGTTTAAGTACAAAGATTTTTGGCATACTAATTCACCCCCCCCTCTTAGTATTCATCAATATGAGCTTCATTTTTGCGCTTATCTCTGTTAGATACTTCAGCACATAGGAACATAATTTTAGCGCATACAGGTTTCTGAGTAGCGTACAGGCTTCATCTTCTAGTGTTTTGGCACCATTCTCTAGCGCATCAGTTCCATATTTAGTGCATGGACTAGACAAAGAGCATAAAATTTTGTAATAGAATAAAAAATTAGGCTTGTGAAGCCCACCATAAAATTTTTGTGTTATGGAATTCTTTCTATCTTTCTTGGGGTCAAATACTGAAAATGAGCATAAGTTTTCTTTCATGTTTCAATTTTATTGAGGTGATGAAGTCCATAGGTTTTTAACATTGGTTTACTATGGATTTCAATTCAAAAGTGTGAAAGTATTCAGAAAAGGTATACCTACTAGAGCTTTGGATAAGTTCAAAGTGTAGAAGGTTTTGTTGAAACCTTGTTATATGTTATTCTAGAATTCTATTTTCTTGGTGTGTTCTTCATATGCAAAAAGAGTTATCAAATTTTCTTACAAGGAGGATAGGAGGGAATCAAAATTTGAGAATAACAAAAGTGGCAACTCTGCTGGGGAGAGTCATAGTGTGAATCTATACTATGGATTGGTGTTTGTATTATCTTTGAGATTTTGTTTGAACTTATGTGTGTTTGGTCTTTGTAGCAGGTCGTGTTATCCCTCATCTGTGTTATTTCTCTTTCTCTGTAAATCTTCTTGTTATGTAATCCCCTGCAAGTAATTTGTCAAAGCTTGTTTTCTCATTCTCCCATATTTTTTTGGGTGGTGATACTGATATAAAGTAACCAGTGCTCTTGAATAAGCACAATTCATTTTAAAGAAAACAAGTATAATGCAGAAAGGAAGGAATACTAGATCATTCATGAGGAAACATCCTGATGAGATGTTGCAAGAAGGATTACCTGAGCAGGCACGGAGAGGCTAGAAAAGATCAGTTGCACCTAAGCCATCTAGTGTTGCATGGGTGCAAAAAGGCACTCATACGGGTAAGTCATCTGATAGACCCATATATGCAAATTCAAATTCTTCTTCTCGTGAATCTGAGCAAGACATTTTGGGTTTCCATTCTAGTTTGTTTGGTAATAATGAGGATGTCCAAGGTTTAAATCAAAGGATCTCTCATGCTAGTTTATCTGGGAAGGATAGGAATAGTTCAAATGTTAAGATGGATTATGTGCCTAGAACAGTAGATGGAAACATTAGTCTAATCGATATAGATCAAGTCAATATATCAGATTCAGAAGAGATCTTCCCTGATGAGGATAAGGTATCCCAAGAAATTGGGGTTCTCAATAGAAGAGTTCATCATTTGATTTCCCTAAGAGCACAGAAAGAAGCAAATAAAGAAAAGGAAGTGAAAGCTAAATTGATTGAGAGGGATAGGCTTCTAAGACAGATTGTTGATCTTGAATTGTTCACCCAAGAGAAAGCTAAGAGTGAGGATGAAGGTCCAATCATCAGAGAAAATCTAGTTGCCAAGATCAACCCTGCACACAAATTTGTGGTGCAACCTAGTAGGGAGGTCCTTAGTGACCCACAACCTGTTAGAAATAATTTTGATAAAGGAAAATAGAAGTGCATGGAAGATGGGTCTGGGTCTAAGACTACAACCGAAATTTATCATATGTTGTCTGCACATGAGAGAAAGATAGACATGATGAGGAAAGAGAAGGAAGACCTACAAAGGGAATTGGAAATGGCTGAATTAGAAGCAGCCAATCAAGAGGTTAAAAGAAAAATTAATTATCTGAAAGCTCCTCCCATAGTTTTTCCTTCAACAAACCCAAGTAAACCTTTACCTCAGCATGCCTCACCCCCTCCAGTTAAAATTCAGTCAACCGTACATGTGAGCACTGTTCCAGCTAATCAAGTCCCTATTACCAACCAAAGCAACCAAGTCTCTCCAACTCATGGTCCCAATGTGAGAATAAACATGGGAAATAACCCTACTGGGAACCAGTTCCAGAGAAGACCCATTAACCTGGAGTTATATAGACAACTCTTTTTTGATGGAATCACAAGGTACCCTAACCATGTTCCTACTGAATTAAGGGACAAACTTCATAAGTTTGCTGGCAATAATGCTATAAGTGCAGAAGAACATTTAAAATATTTTGGTGACATGATAAATGATTATGAGATTATAGATGAAGATGTCACATGAAACTATTTGTACAATCCTTGGTGGATGATGCAAGGGATTGGTACAGAGGTCTTCCTGTAAATAGTATTGGTTCTTGGGAAGAGTTCAAAAATTGCTTCCAAGAACAACATGGTAATAAAACAAATGTGAGTTTTATGCTCAATGAGTTCAATAAGTCTGAAAATCAAATTGTCATAGATTTCAATGCAAGATTTCAAAAAGCAATGCTTAGGCTTTTCCAAGTGATGAGATTAGATGATAACATGTGTATGAACACCTATTATAATGCTTTTGATTCTAAAATGGCTTACATTTTGAGGGATAAAAACCTGCATAGCCTAAGAGATGATTTTAGAATTACCATCAATGTGGAAAGTAATAGGAAAGCATCTGGAAAGGTGGGAAGGAGGATCGATGGAAGGCTATGGCAAGAATCAAAACAACAACCTAACAAAGTTGCCAAGGAGATGACAAAATAGAAAAATTAGTAACTGCTATGAAAGATCTTACTGCAAAGGTAAGTAATAATGATAAACCTCATTATAATTGGCAAGATAGGCCTCCTAGATTACATGATATGCCTTACAACACTACTTGGAAAGATGGCAAACCTCAGAATGACAAGTTAAAAAACACTCAAAGCCAAGATACCCTAGATCCTTTGAAATGAGGAAATGTACACAATATGGAAAATACTCCTTGGTGCATGGCCTGTGATGGACCACATTCTCCTCACCAGTGTGCTATAGCTCAAGCCCTTCAAGAATCTATGAAAAGGGATGGTGAGCCTGATATTAATATGTTTAAAACTATTATTGAAAGTGATGACAAGTCTTCACAAAGTGAATTTAGTGAATGTGATGTGTTAGATTGTAATAAATGTTACCAAGGACAACTGCAACTTGATTGGCATCCAACTTTAAATGTGGTAACTGTTATAGATGAAGAAGTTCATCTCAGAAGACCCAATGACAAAGAGGCAAAAAATATTACTAAGGTTTTCATAGCCAAGGCCAAGCACAACAACAATATGAGAAGTAGTAAAAGGGATGGAGATCAGGGTGAACCTGGCTCCTTGTTCATGAAATAAGTATCTTAAAAGGGGACAACAAGTAATGGCACCTTGCCTCAAGATGGTCCTGCAAAAGGTGACCAAGCCAAAGATGCAGTCAAGAAGACAGATAATAACACTATTGGTGATTCACAAGGGACTGCGATAGCTAAGAAGGCAAGTCAGCCTAAAGCAGAAAAAAACAAAACAAACACTGAGTTAATTAACAGTTCCACTTTTGATATGACTCAAGCTCTGACCCAAATGAAGGTTACAGTCCCATTGGTAGAACTACTGAAAATAAAGGAACATAGAGAAGCTGCTTTGTCTTTATTTTCTAAAATATCTGCTAATGGTGTAGCTTTGCCTACAACTACCATGAAGGATGAAAAGGATCATGAGTTGTAGACTCTGGAGATATATGTGGGAACAACTATTACCCAAGAACCTTCACATGTTGATCCTTTCTATGTAACTTTGCTAGTGAATAACAAATTAATTAAGAATTGTATGATAGACTCTGGTGCTGCTACAAATGTGATGCCATATGGTGTCATGAAAGAATTGGGGTTATCAGTAAACACTATTTATGGGAAGTGCTATGCTATGGATAATAGAGAAGTACTTGTGATAGGTACAATGAAAGATGTGGAGGTAAAGATAGAGACATTTCCTGAAGCAACATATAAGATGGATGTCATAGTAACTGATACAAAACCTCATTATGGCATGCTACTATCTAGACAGTGGGCTGCAACAGTGGGAGGAAATGTTTAGTTAGATCTTTCATATGCTACAATCCCAATAAATGGAAGCTAGGTTAAGTTGTATAGAGAACCATGTTCCCCTAGGGTAATTGAGAAGATAGATCCTAGTATGTTAAACTGTATGATTGATGTAGATCTTGATAATTTCATAATGCAACCAATTTTACTTCAGTTAAAAAATACTGATTCTATTGTGACTAAATTGGAAACTTAGCAACATGGTTTGTGGCACATGTACTTTGATGGAGCTTTCTCTAAGGAAGGATCTAGAGCAGGAGTTGTTTTTGTGTCCCCATCAGGTATAACTTTCAAATACTCTTTTCTGCTAGCCTTTCATTGTACAAATAACACTACTGAATATGAAGCCTTGTTATTGGGGCTCGAAGTTGCAAAGAAGCATGGGATTCAGTTGTTAAGAGTATTAGGGGATTCAAAATTGGTTGTTTCTCAGGTTAGATCTAAGTATGCATCTAAAAATGATCGCTTGAAAAGATATAAACATGTTGTTTGGGATGTGATTGAATATTTTTGTGCATTCTCTATCAATTGGATAGAAAGATCAAAGAATATCATGGTTGATTTCTTAGCTAATGTTGCATTAAAAAATGATGATGTAACACTAATCGGTGTATCTATAGTTGAGATAAAATCTAGGCCTTCTATTCCTAATAACATATATAATTCTCAAGTATTTGCAGATGATGAAGATATTCTCAAATTCATATAGTGCATTGATGACTATGATGGACAGAAAATTGATTGCAATGCACTGGTAGAAATGGTTGAAAATAGAGAAATAGTGTTTGGTAATGACATGGTCCAGTTAGAAACTAATGAAATCCCCAGAGGATTGGTAGAATTGGAAGGTATGTTCAGTCATAGTGATAGCCATTTACATCAACAGTCAACCACCAAATTAGAAGAGTTCGAGGAAGTGAATTTAGGGACTTAAATCATCCCCTAAGTTGGTTTACACTGGAAAGAACTTATCTCCTCATATTAGAGATAACCTTATTAATTTATTAAAAAGGTATAAACATGTTTTTGCTTGGTCTTATGAGGACCCGAAGGCATATAGGAAAGATCTTTTTCAACATGAAGTCCCTTTGCATCCAGATGCTAAGCCTTTTCGGCAGAACCAAAGACCTATCAACCCCCTTTTGGAAACCAAAATGCAACATGAGTTAACTAAGTTGAGGGAAGGGGGGATCATCAAGCCTATAAGACATTCATCATGGGTGTCTAACTTAGTCCTAATTAGAAAAAAAATGGGGATATAAGGCTCTGTGTTGATTTCAGGAATTTGAATGTTGCTTCCCTGAAAGACAACTATTCTTCTCCCAATATGGAGGCAATGTTGCAAAGAGTAACTGGCTGTGACTTGTTGTCTATGATGGATGGCTTTTCATGATACAATCAGGTATTAGAGAAGGATTCCGAATAGTTCAAGACTGCTTTCACTATCCCTTGGGGGAGCTATGTATATATAAGGATGCTATTTGGTTTTAAAAAATGTTGGAGCTACCTTTCAGAGAGAAATGGATGTAGCGTTTAAGGAATTTATCAATATTATCATGGTTGTGTACCAGGATGATTTAACATGTTTCTCCAAAAGGGAAGATGATCACTGTGGGCATTTGGAGAAGGTTTTCAACAAAGCCCTAGAGTTTGGTGTCTCTTTAAATCCAAAAAAAATGTCATTTTGTTTTTACTGAAGGGAAGCTGCTTGGGCACATTGTCTCCAAGAAAGGGGTTAAGATAGACCCTGAGAGGATTGAAGCCATAAATAATGTACCTGAGCCAAAGAGTATCAAAGGTATCCAATCTTTCTTGGGTAAGGTGAATTTTGTTAGAAGGTTCATTGCCAACTTTGCTGAAATAGTCAAGCCTATTGTTAGATTGCTCAAGAAAGATACAAAGTTTTATTAGGATGAAGAAGTTGTAAAGGCTTTTAGTCAAATTAAAAAGGCTATTCAGGAGGCACCAGTGTTGAAGTCCCCTAATTGCAGTAAGCCCTTTTCTCTGTTTTCTTTTGCTTCTTATCATACAGTGGCTGCAGTCCTTCTTCAAAAGGATGCTGAAGGATATGAACACCCTATTGCCTTTTATAGTAAATCTCTACAAGCTGCAGAGCTGAAATATGAAATCATGGAGAAGAAAGCATATGCTCTGGTTAAAGCTGTGAAAGCATTTAGGCTATATCTTGTGAATGCACAAGTAGTTGCTTATGTCCCACATGCAGCTATCAAAGACATCTTATCTCAGTCCGAGGTCACTGGCAAAAGGTGCATATGGATAACCAGGATTCAAGAGTTTGACTTAGAAACTAAGATTACTAAATTGGTAAGAGGGTTAGGTCTTGCTAAGTTAATGGCTGAATCAAATCTCCTTGATGTAGAAGTTAACAATGTTGAAACTGAGAATATCCTGGTCACAAGTATTGAGACATAGCCCTAGTATTCAAAGATAGTACATTTTTTAATGGATACAACATACTCGGAGGGAATGACTCCCAACTAGAGAAGGACATTGAGACTAAAGTCTCAAAAGTATGTCCTTATTTAGGGTGATCTATATTGGCAAAATAGAGATGGGGCATTGTTGATGTGCTTAGACAAATCCCAAGCTAAAAGGATGATAACTGAAATGCATGATGAAGTATGTGGAGGCCACTACTCTGCTAAGACCACAATTGACAAGATAGTCAGGGCTGGATACTATTGGCCTACTTTGTTGAAAGATGCCCATGAGCATGTCTGGAGGTGTGACCCATGCCTAAAATTTTCTTCCAAATTAAAGTACGAAGGACCTTTGCCTCTCAACCCAGTTACAGTTGAAGCCCCTTTTGTCCAGTGGGGGATTGATTTTATTGGGGAGATAATTGAGAAGTTAGGAAGAGGTCACAAATGGATCATAGTGGCCACTAATTACTTCACTAAGTGGATTGAAGCTATACCTACTAAAAGAGCCACTAGTAAAGTTGTCATTGAATTTTTGATGGATAATATTATAACAAGATTTGGTGTTCCTGTGAAATTGATAGTGGATAATGCCATGAGTTTTAGATCAGAAGAGTTCACTGAATTCTATACTATTCATGGAATAATCATGTCTTATTCTTCACCATACCATCCACAAGCTAATGGACAAGAAAAATCCATCAACAAAAGCCTTTTGAATATTATCAAGAAAATCCTTGAAGAAAACAAAAGGTCTTGGGATCAGAAATTAAAATTGGCTTTATGAGTAGATAGGATTACTGTTAAGAAAGAAATTGGTGTATCACCATTTGAATTGGTTTATGGCACACAATCTAGGGTGTCAGTCAATAACCTTCTTCCTATATACAAGTTCCTACAAGCTAAGGAAATGGAGTTGTCAGAATCCATGGAAGACAGAATGATTCAAATGGTAGAAGTGGAAGAAATAAGGACTTTAGCCCATAAGAGAAATCCGAAGATTCAATTGCAATCCAAATATATGTTTGACAAAAGAACCACATTAAGAAAGTTTCAAATTGGTGACATGGTTCTTCAATGGAATGCAAGAGGGCAAGATTAAGGAAAACACAAAAAATTTAAGTCACTATGGATAGGCCCTTCCATTGTTTGTGATCATAATGGAAAAGATTCATATTTCTTGAAGACAATGAATGGTGAGGTACAGGAATTCCCAGTGCATGGACAATTTTTGAAGCATTACTTCTCTTAAGTCCATGCACAGTAGTTTTTAGTCTATATAATTAGGTTTGTTTCTATTGGTTTCTTTTGGGCTTGTTTTTTGGTTTGTTCTCCAAAGATTTTTGTGTTCTTGTGTTGATCTTGCAATCAACCATCCCCAATTTGAGCTGATGTTGTCACTTTTTTTACTATTGGGTGTTTTTTGTCTCTAATTCGTTAATCTGCAAAAAAATGTGCTTTGTGCTTCAGTTTTTGTATCTGAGGGTTTTGGTCTAAAGGTTTAAGGTTCTACAATTTACCCTTTTCTATCTAAAGTCGATACGTTCTATTTCCATGTTATTTTTTCCACTTAAGCAAAAGGGTCGCTCCACCATGAAAAGAGGTTCCCGTTTTACATTTATCCTAGGAAGGTCCTTAAATACATTTTATTTTTACACCTTCCCCTAAGTTTTATTTCCTTGTCGGGTTTCCTAAAGATCGTACAAGTTCTAGTTGATCTGACGGTGCGCGTTGATTTGCAAAGGGAAGATGTGCGAAACTTACCCTTTGCAAAATGGTGAAAAGGTGGCGGGCCCGGGTAAAGTGGTCTACAAGGAAGGCTAATGGATGATCATCTCCTAGAAGATCTAATGGACTGCATTGTTTCACAGCCCAGAGATAGATGAGGTTTATCCTTCATGAAGTAGTGAAAGGAGTGGTGGACCTAGGTAGGTGGGTTAAATAATGAAGTTAATGGACGAGCATCTCACTCAAGATTTGATGGTCTGCATTATTTTGCTGAGTAAAGTTCCTAGAGACTTATCTTTTGTGAAGTAGCCAAAGCCTGGAGGGCCCAAAAGGTAGGCAAATCCTTCAGTTAAAAACTGATCATCTCCAAGAAGATTTGATGGCCAACACTATTTCTCTTGCCAAAGGTGTCTAAAGTTTACCTTTCACGAAATGGTGAAAAGGTAGTGGGCCCAGCGAAAGGTTTGCTTAAAAGGTAAAGAGGGTGCATTTTGAGATATATCTAATGGTCCACATTATTTCGCTGGGTGAAATAGCATGAGGTTTATCCTTCGTAAAGCAGCGAAAGGATAGTGGGTCTGACAGATAGGTAGTTCCTAGTTTTTAAAGACTGATCAACTTGGAGTTGATCGGATGGCCCACATTGATTTGCAGCCAGAAGCAACACGAAGTTTACCCTTTGCAAAGTGGAAAAATGAGCTGGTGGTTACATGGTGGATGATGTGGTAGAAAAATTGGATGTCTGGCTGAGGTGAAAGGAAATCTATTAGACACACATGGCTCCAAAGGATCATGAAGGGCCCACTTTGATTGAGTGGCGATGGTGATGAAATTCATGGCTAAAGTAAAACATGTGGCAATTAAGATGTAGAGTCCGACGGAGGTCTTGGATGAATGGGTAGCTGACACATAAGAGCTATCTGCCAAAAATCAATAAGGCAAGTGGACTTTGTGTAGAGGGCCCACTCTGAAGGTTAAGGGATGTTAAAGGCCTCACATCTCGAAAGTGATCCAATGATGAGCGTTGTTTCGCAGCCCAAAGATGCGAGTTTTTTATGCTTTGCAAAATAGCGAAAACCTTTAGTGGTGATGGTTGTGTGCAGTTAATGAAAAAGACTAGCGGTCACCATGAAGAGTAAAGACCAAGCAGATAGTAGAAGATCCAATGGCTAGAATTATTTCGTATGAAAGAGATGCATGGTTTTTAACCTTCGCGAAATAGCGAAAGGAAGGTGGGGCCTATTTTTAAGCAGGATGACAAGGTAAGGTAAGAGATGTTCATGTTCTTTAGGATATGATGGATGGTGTTGTTTCACATGGCAAAGATGCGAGGTTTTTAATCTTCGTGAAATAGTGAAAAGCTAGGACACTGAGATTTTCTTTGTGGTCCGTTGGAGCCTTTTTTCAAATTCATTTGCAAATTGATTGGTGAAGCATGTAGATTAATGCTTCAATTCATTTCTCTATTGTCATATTAAGCTTTACATCAACTAAATTGTAACGTCATTTCAAGGAGTTTTGTAGAGGAACCATTATGCAAAGCGAGTTTCTTCAGGCAACAAGTAAGTTTTGCACATATTTTAAAAGTTATAGTTCGAATTGGTATCATTGGGTGCTTAAATTCTTAGAGCTCTATTTGAGTTTAAATTGAAATAGCTATAATTCAAAGATGGAACCTCGAAGAGATTTCACAGGGAAGGTAAATTATCAAGATAGAGCTATATGTGATGATTTCTTAGAACAACTAACCATGTCTACAAATGTTGCTGCTAAGATAAAATAATTAGTGCCCAAGGCCCCCCGTTTAAGAATTGGAGATGGTTTGTATGAAAAAGGGAACTAGTTAAGGGATTCACAAATAGGGATATTAGGTCTGGGACTCTTCAAAGTAGGATCTGGCCAAAGACATTCCTCTGCTCCAATGAATAGTATATGGGAGTTAGATGTGGGAAAGCTCATAGTCCCTGGTGTTTTTATGGATGTAGATTTATTAACCCAGATTGCAAATAACTATGACCCTGTTGCTAAATGTGTTAGAAATGTGAATGGGGGAGCTCTAATTGAGATAAATGATGATGAATTTAGGAAGGTATTTAAATTCAGTGAGGTATCAAATTATTTAGAGCCAATCAATTTTGATACACTTGCACAGGTCTATGATGTGCAAAAAGATCACCTCAGGAGTGGCCCTTTGAAATAATTTTTTGTCAAAATAGGAAGATTAACTATTGTAGGCCCTAGTACCATGGAACCTTTCTCCCTAAATCTTTTCACTCTAAGGGCTAAAGGCATGTATTGGTCACTTTGCTATATTTTGGGGGAAGATGTTGAAACCACCATGCCAACTCATTATATGCTACTGATAACACAAATTTTGAACCCCTCTCTGGCAGTAACTTTTGATTTTGGACCTTATCTCATTGATGTAATTCATGCAGGGTTGATAGGGATAAAAAATGGTAAGGTCGACAAACCTTTTGGGTGGTACTCTCTTCTTATGCACATGCTTTTGTTCAAAGGCGCTGATTATTTTTCTAAGGAAATGGACTGAGTTAAGGAGAAGGATGGTGAAGAGATGCCTGTGCAATTGTGGAGCACAATTTTGTCTTGGGACAGAGAGGATGCCAGTTACTTGAACCTTGATAGATGTTTTGCATCTAGGCTTAGGATCCTCTTGTGCCCACAAAACCCTAGAATCCCTAAGGCTCTTTTAGAATTTCTTAGGCCTAAGGAATTTGTTGAAGGTCTCAAGATTGTTCATAATTGGGGTGATATATATTTATACCTTGTCTCTACTATATTTAGAGTTTATGGTTTCAGAGGTACCCCATACTTGCTCCCCTATCAAGTCCCATTGAAGATAGGAATTGTAGAGGTCCTGAGGCAAATCAGGGTTGTTCAAGAGGTAGAATTAACAAATAGGGGCAAAGGAACCATTTTCCCAACTGTCACCATGGCTCATCAATTTGTAATCACCAAGGATGGTTGGAAACACTTTGATGATTTCTTTCAACCATATAGGTTATCTACTGCAGTGTCAAGGTTTGCTGACCCTGAGGATTTCTTCAATGGCATGTTCAGAAAGAGAGCAATATGGAAAGGTAGACCACATCAGTTCCATTTTCCTGAGGATATGATCAAGAATGAATTCAATTTAGATGAAAATAAATTGATAAAAGAAAAATGGGTAGCATACAAAAAGGCTCTTGATTTTATTCACTAATTTGATAGTGGTTATGATCCTCTGTCTAGTTTTACTCCTTTTGAGGAAAAATCCAAATTCTTGATTCTTTATTTTGAAGATCTAATGCAGACCTTAAAGGAGAAGAGGGAAGCTATAATGAGAAATAATCCTAAGAAGGCTAAGCTGGTTCTAGCTAAGCCTGCCTTTGCTAAGGCCATCCCTCGGGGTGATTATGTGATGCATAAGAAGCCAAGGTACAGTGTGTTGGTGCCAGTAACAGGTGAGCCCTCCACTTCAAAAGGGAAGAGGGCAATAGAAGATGTCATTGACATCCAAGACTCCCCTAAAAGGCAAAGGGTAGGCAAAGAGGTGCAAAGAGATGAAATTTTATACTCTCCATCCAAATCCCCTACCCATGTGGGAGATGAACAGGTAGCGGCCAAGTAATTGTTGTAGTTAGGGAGTCTTGGGGAGATTACCTACACATATGAGGAAACACAAGAGGGAATGCTTGAAGAGCCACCTAGTGTCGAGATGAACTTGACTGAAAATGATTTCAAAGGAAAGGAGTTAGACCCTGCTATCAAACAAGCCAGTGAGGAGTTTGTGGCTGATAATAATTTTGTTACAACAGGGTCCTTTATGCAATTTGTTTGGAAACAAAACATTGAGCTGAATGGAGACAAGGCTATTCTAGAACCAATTTTGAATAAATAGATGCCTAGAGAAGTAGATTTGGAACTTATGTGTGCATCCTATGATGAGGCAAGGTTTGATACCAATATTACATCCACTTGTGAGTTAGCAAAAGGAATGACCAGGTTAGCAGAAGGAAGAGTTGGTGTAGAGAGGAAGGCTAACTTATACAAGAAAGAATATATTGAACATAAGTTTGAATTGTTTCCTGGTGGTTTTGTTAGTCAAAATCAGTTGAAGGACAAACAAGTGTGGCTTGATGAGCTAAGAGCTAACTTGTCTCAGAGGGTGAATGAAGTCATCAATACAAATGACACATCTTTGTTTGTCAAGAAAATTGAATAAATAGAGAAGACAAAGTCACATTATGGTTTTTTGGAATCAGAGGTTAAGAAAATTAGAAATACTTGGAAAAGGTTGGACAAACTGAAAGAGAAGATTGTTAGCTTCTCCTAGCCTACTGATGACGTGTTCCAATAGTGGACAAGAAAATATGCGGTTCAAGAAGATGTTGTAGTAGAATAACAAGCTAAAGGGCTGCTAGGATTAAAAATGACTTGTAACTTCTTTTTGAAGAAAATTGTAGTTGTAACAAACTTTTCTTAGGAAAGTCTAAAGCTTATGTTGCATCTATATTGTTATAAATGGATACCAGGATTTAGAGAAAAAGGGATCACAAGAATTTGTAAAGATACTCTACATGAATATATATAGGGTTTTCTCATTCAGTATGATGTTGCCATATCTTGAGAAGTATGTGTTGATGAGTATTAAGAGGTCGGCAAGTGACACCAAAAGAATGTGATAATAAAGGGGAGAAATAAGTTACTCAATGGGCAACTATTACCGAGTTAGATAATGATGAGATCATGTTGTTTTGGTTGTTTTGATATTCTACATATATTGTTGATTATAAGTTTAATAGTGTACTATGTCACGGAGCAAAGAACCTAGTCGGTAAACCCTAAGGTTATCGATATCGGTTAAAGAAGGCAGAATGTCTACCGAGTGAAATTCAGTATTAACCGAGTAACAATCGAGTTATAATAGATTGCAATGGATGGATAAAAGCATTATTTAATGAAGGATGCTGATGAGTTGGAGATAAATAAATGATTGGTATGCCGTGCATGAAGTTTTTATTAAGGATCTACGGCAATGGAAAATTAAGAGGAAGATCTACAGCACAAATTGAACCGCATTAACCTAGCACAAGTTCTTAGGAAGGAATGCAAGTTCCAAGGCAAGGTAAAACATTTTCAGATCGAAGGATACATTGAACCTAGTCAAGTTTGATGATCTGATGGCTAAGATTGATCATGGGAAATGTGATCAAGGAGATTAAGCAGTTAGAAATTGTTTATAAATAAGGAATTGTTGATAAACAATGGAGGTGGGCAAATGTATGCACAGTGATGCTACAGGATTATTTACCGAGCTCAGAAGCTTGAAGATCTGATTGAAGAATAGATTGAGAAGCCCAACAAGCCCAACAAGGGATTAGATAAGTCTTATGACAAGATTGTTTTGAGCAAATAGAATCTTCTTTAGCATTTCAGATGTGAAGTTGCAGATATATTTTATTACTATTGTTTATTTTGTAAGTGACAGAAAATCTCTTAACCGAGTGGACTTAACAGTGTTATTTGTAAACCCTCTAGCAAGGTAAAATTCTAAATGAGTGTTTGAAATCCTTTGACAAGGTCACTTCTAACAAAGTGCAAGACTCTAACAAGTCTAAGGGAAATCCCTTAACCAGGTCACATCTAGCAATGTGTTTGTAATCTTTAATAGGATTTGCTTTTAACCGAGCATACTCTAGAAGGGTATATTTCTTAGTGGGTCTGAAATCCCACAGTGGTTTTTCCCTATTTGGGTTTCCACATTAAATCTGGTGTTATATGTGTTGTGATGTTATCTGGTCATAAGTTTGAATGTTTTACAGTTTTGGTTATGTATTCTGAAGTATAAGCTACCAAGGTTGAATCTGTTGAATATATTGAAGATTAAGTTTGTATGATTCAGCCCCCCCTCTCATCTTACTAATTATTGGCATCAACACTTTACAATTGGTATCAGAGCAGTGGAATCTGGAAGAAAAGTTTAAAGGTACTTGAGGTAAAGATCTAAAGATGTATAAAAGGGATGCACCAAACCTGAACAAGTCAAGTTTCTCCACATGGCAGAAAAGGATGAAGCTGCATTTATCAGGAATTGGAGAATATGCAACATATTATTTGGAGAATGATTACATACCACCAAGCACCAACCTGATGACCTTGAAAGAGATAAAGGAAAAGCAAGAACATATTCAAGCTATGATTGAAATAACATTAGCACTGACCGACTCAGAGTTTAATGATCTAGAAGGTTGTAATGATGCAAAAGCAGTGGACCAAGCTCATATCTGTATATGGCAGTGATGAACATGTTTAAAGAGAAAAAGTAGATAGCCTAAGAGGACAACTTGAATCCATGAGAATGAATGAAGGTGAGAACATAACTCAATATAGTACAAGGTCAAAGGAGACTGTCAATCAAATCAAAGGAGCAAGAGGAACTATTGAAGAAAAGGATGTAACAAGTTGCTAAGAACACTTCTACCTACTTATGCCATTCGAGTCTCTACAATCAATGAACTAAGGTTTGTACCAAACATGTCAATTTCTTTGGATGCTACTATCGGTAAGCTATATGCATTTGAGTTAAGTAATTTTGATAACAGTGGGTCTTCGGTAAATAAAGTAGAATCTGCATTCAATTCTTTTTATATTGGTGAATCTGATGATTACAATGATAGAATGTATAAGTATACTGAAGGAAATCATAGTGGAGCAAGTGAAAGATTTCACAAAAACATGGAAGAGGTACACAAACTATATGAAGAAATAAAAAAGCAAGAAGAGTTGGAAGCATTATTAGCCAAAAGGTTACCGAGAGGAAAAGGTAAGTATAAAGGAAACCTACCTTTAAAATGTTTTAACTATGATAAATAAGGACATATGACTTCTAACTGCCCTGACAAAGAATCTAGTGAAAAGAGAGAATAACGAGATAACAAGCAAAAAGACAACCAATACAGAGGACACCGAGACTTCAGAAGGAGAGATAGAAAGACATGCCTAGTAGATGATGAGGAATCCAATGATGATAAATCTAATGAAACTGATACAGAGGAAGTTGTTTATGTGGCTATTAAAGATGGATCAGATGAAGAAAGGTATGAAGAAAAAGATCTAATATCTCACATAAATAATAATGATTCTTGGATCATAGATAGTGGATTCTCACATCACAAGACAGGTGATAAACACAAGTTTGTTAAATTAGAAGACTATGATGGAGGATATGTAAGATTTGGTAATGATGCACCATGTCTGGTGAAAGGTAAAGGATCTATAACACTTCTTGACAATGCTAAATGTGATGATGTATACTGGGTTGAAGGTTTGAAATACAATTTGTTGAGTGTAGCACAACTAAACAATATAGGATACCGAATATATTTCTGGAAGGGATGTGTCAAAGTTCATGACAAACATGGAAAGTTCACTGCTATCGGGACACAAACAAAAGGTAATACATTTCATCTTGACTCAACTCAGAACAAATGTCTATATGCAAAAATAGAAGATACCTGGTTATGGCATAAAAGGTTTTGTCATGTAAATTTTGATAATCTGATCAAAATAAGTAAGAAGCACCGAGTAAGAGGTCTACCGAGCCTGAAAAAACCTGAGAATGCTATGTGTCAAGGATGCCAGATGGGTAAGATGAAAAGATCAAGCTTTACAAGTAAGTCCTACACTTCTAAATGAATTTTACATCTAGTACACAATGATCTTTGTGGTCCCATGAAAGTTCAAAGCTATTATGGTGATAAATATTTCATAATATTTATGGATGATTACTCAAGGATGATGTCAGTTATGTTTTAAAAAGAAAAATCAAAAGCTTTTCAAATGTTTAAATGGTACAAGGCAAGATTTGAAAATGAAACAGGAAGACAGTTGAAATGTCTTAGATCTAATAGAGGAGGAGAGTTCACTTCTTATGAATTTAACTTATTCTGCAATGATCATGGTATAAAAAGGCAAATGTCTACACCAAGAACACCTTAGCAAAATGGGATAGCTGAGAGAAGAAACAGATCAATTGTAGATTGTGCCAAAACCCTGATGATAGAAGAGAGGATACCTCAAACATTTTGGAGAGAAGCAATCAGCACTGCAGTTTACACCCTAAACTAAGTACAACTAAAAAAAGGAACTATGAAGACACCATATGAAATCTGGTATGACAAGAAACCTAATGTAAGTTATTTTAAAATCTTTGGAAGTAGATGTTATGTTCGCAAAGATGACAGAAATGGAAAGTTTGATTAGGAAAGCGAGGAAGGAACAGTTCTTGGTTATTCTTCTAGAAGTAAAGCATTTAAATGTCTGATCAAATCATCTAACAAAATAGTAGAAAGTGTAAATGTGAAAATTGATGAATTTGCAGAAAGAAATGATGAAGGGAATTCCAAATAACCAAAAAATTATGAATAATTTGTTTATGTTCAACTGAGAAATCCTATCGAGAAAGTTGCTGAAGAAAATGAAGATAATATCCTATTACCAAGTGATGAAGAAGATCATACAGAGCCTACTAAGCCTATATTAGCCAAATATGTCAGAAGAAATCATGCATCAAGTCAGATTATAGTAGATAAGGATGATCCAGTGATGACAAGGAACAAAATGAGACATAACACATGTCTGATATCTGAATTTGAATAGAGAATAGTAAAAGAGGCATTTAGCAATGAGGATTGGGTAAATGCTATGATAGAAGAGATTGATCAAATCAAGAAGAATGAAACATAGACATTGGTCCCAAGAACGAAGGACAAAAATGTAATAGGTACAAAGTGGATTTTCAGAAACAAGCTAAATGAAAAAGGTGCAGTCATTTGGAACAAAGCAAGACTAGTTTGCAAAGGTTATGCTGAAGAAGAAGGAATAGATTATGGTGAGACTTTTGCACTTGTGGCTAGACTTGAGAGAGTAAGAACGTTGTTGGCATATGCTACTTTCAAAAATTTCAAGGTATATCAAATGGATGTTAAATCTGCATTTTTGAATGGTATACTAAAAGAAGAAGTTTATATTAAATAGCCTGAAGGATTTGTTGAAGACAAGAGTAAAGATCAGGTATGTAAATTAAACAAAGCTTTATATGGTCTGAAACAAGCACCTAGAGCATGGTATGAAAGAATGCACTCTTATTTGATCAAGATTGGATTTATAAGGACAAGTGAAAACAACAATATGTACATGAAGAATGACGAGGACAATGGAATACTGATCTCAGCCATATTTGTTGATGATATTATTTTTTGTGGTAATGACTCCTTATGCAAGAACTTTGGAAATGAAATGTGCAAAGAATTTGAGATGTCATTAATCAGTGAGATAGAGTATTTTATAGGTTTACAAATACTACAAATGAAAGATGAGATTTTCATTACTCAATCCAAGTACATAAAAGAAATCTTGAAGAAATTTGGAATGGAGGATTCTAAACCTGTAAGTACTCCTATGACTACTAACTGTAAACTATCAAAGAATGATGAATCTGTATCTGTTGATGAGACACTTTACCGATCTATGATTGGAAAGTTGTAATATGTTGTTCACAACAGGCCGAATATAGCTCATGCAGTAGGAATAGTTGCAAGATTTTCTACAGATCCCAAAGAAATCCATATGACAACAATTAAGAGAATTTTTTAGATACCTGAGAGGCACTGAAGATTATGGCTTAGTATATGAAAAGAGGAATGATTTTGGTTTAAAAGTTTATATTGATGTTGATTGGGTAGGAAACATTGATGACAAGAAAAGAACAAGTGGTGGAGCTTTCTTTCTGGGTGATAGACTACTAAGCTGGCTTAGCAAGAAACAAGGATACATTTCACAGTCAACAACTAAAGCTGAATATGTCGCTGCAGCATTGAATTGTACCAATATAGCAAGGATCAAGCAACTATTGGAAGGTATAAATGAGAGAGTTACCGAGCCAGTAACTATATTCTATGATAATACTAGTGCCATTAACATTTCAAAGAATCTGGTAATGCACTCTAAGACAAAACATATCTCTACAAAGTATCATTATCTCAGAGAAGCAGTTCAAGAGAAGAAAGTTGTGCTGGAATATATCAGTTCAAAGGAGCAAATAGCAGACATCTTCACAAAACCACTGCCAAGGGACACTTTTGAGTATCTCGGAAGCAAGTTAGGGGTCCTGCCCCTATCTTCTATTCACTGACAGAGTTCAGTGAAAGCATCAATTCAATGACTCTATAGAATATTATTTGTGGATTGATGCTGATTTATGCACTTTAGGAGGTTTTCTAAAGGTGTGCAGGAAATAGTACATGTGTAACACAGCAAGGCAAATCACTTCACAGGGGAAGAAATCATGAATTAGTTTTTCCTTTTGGCATTGTTGTCAAAGGGGGAGAAGACTAAATGGAGAAGATAGACTTAATGGAGAAAATAATAGAAGACTAATGATAGGGGGAGAAGATGGTCAGGAGAAGATTTTAACAGCTCAAGGATAACAAGAGAAGTCTAACAACAATCTGAATATGAATCAGTTAGAATAAATCAAGTTGGTATTACCATTTAAAGTTGGTTTTTCCATCAATGCCAAAGGGGGAGATTGTTGGCATTACAATAGAAAGGAGATTGTTGGTATTTCAATAAGGATATTGAGAAGGTTGTTGGAGATTATTGATATACTTGAAGAAGGATGATTTCTATCTTTATAATATTATTTTGTCATTGATGTCAAGAAATTGATTTTCTGATTCAGTATGATGTTGCCATATCTTGAGAAGTATGTGTTGATGAGTATTAAGAGGTCGGTAAGTGACATAGAAAGAATGTGAAAATAAAGGGGAGAAATAAGTTATTCAATGGGCAACTATTACCGAGTTAGACAATGATGAGATCATGTTGTTTTGATTGTTTTGATATCCTACATATGTTGCTGATTATAAGTTTAATACTGTACTATGTCACCGAGCAAAGAACCTTGTCGATAAACCCTAAGATACCTAGTCGGTAAACCCTAAGGTTATTAGTATCAGTTAAAGAAGGTAGAATGTCTACCGAGTGAAGTTTAGTATTAATAGAGTAACAACTGAGTTATAATAGATTGCATTGGATGGATAAAAGCATTATTTAATGAAGGATACTGGTGAGTTGGAGATGAATAAATGATTGGTATGCCGCACATGAAGTTTTTGTTAAGGATCTACAACAATGGAAAATCAAGAGGAAGATCTACAACACAGATTGAACCGCATTAACCTAGCACAAGTTCCTAGGAAGGAATGCAAGTTACAAGGCGAGGTAAAATGTTTTCAGATCGAAGGATACATTGAACCTAGTCAAGTTTGATGATCTGATGGCTAAGATTGATCATGGGAAATGTGATCAAGGAGATTAAGTGGTTAGAAATTGTTTATAAATAAATTGTTGATAAACAATGGAGGCGGGAAAATGTATGCACAGTGATGCTACAGGATTGTTTACCAAGCTCAGAAGCTTGAAGATCTGATTGAAGAACAGATTGAGAAGCCCAACAAGCCCAACAAGGGACTAGATAAGTCTTATGACAAGATTGTTTTGAGCAAATAGAATCTGCTCTAGCATTTTAGATGTGATGTTGTAGATATATTTTATTACTATTGTTTATTTTGTAAGTGATAGAAAATCTCTTAATCGAGTGGACTTAACAGTCTTATTTGTAAACCCTCTAGCAAGGTAGCATTCTAAATGAGTGTTTGAAATCCTTTGACAAGGTCACTTCTGACAAAGTGCAAGACTCTAACAAGTTTGAGGGAAATCCCTTAACCGAGTCACATCTAGCAATGTGTTTGTAATCTTTAACAAGATTTGCTTTTAACCGAGGATACTCTAGAAGGGTATATTTCTTAGTAGGTCCGAAATCCCACAATGGTTTTTCCCTATTTGGGTTTCCACATTAAATATGGTGTTATATGTGTTGTGATGTTATCTGTTCATAAGTTTGAATGTTTTACAGTTTTGGTTATGTATTCTGAAGTATAAGCTATCGAGGTTGAATCTGTTGAATATATTGAAGATTAAGTTTGTATGATTCACCCCCACTCTCATCTTACTAACTATTGGCATCAAAACTTTACAATTTACCCAAAACATTGGGGAATCAACCCAAAATGCCATTCTAGCTACCAGGGGCGGTAATCTACAAACTAGGAGTGCTAATTTTTTCTAGGGGTATCAGAATTGGTAGTTTGATTTGTATGATTGGTTTTTCAGATTTTATGCATTTTATAGAAGCATTTTTGGATTGCACTGAGTTTCTCTGAGTTATTTATGATGTCATTTTATCTTTGCATAATTATTTTGTGCACTGGAATGAGGTTTTGTGTCCTACGATTGTGGATTGTGCTTATGCATTTGATTGCTCTAGTGAAAGGAAGGATGCCTTATTGTTGAGGAATGTTTATGAGAACTCCAGTGGGATGTTATTGCCTCAGATTGGAGTTGCTCTTGGATTCATCTTTGTTTTATACCTATGCTTTCATTCCTTGATTTTCATGCTTGGTGAAGGTTCTTGCTTTGTACGTCTCTTGTGAGCCTTCTTGTTGTGGTTTCAATGTTATTGGTTCTTTTGCACCTTAGTTTACCAGGTCTTGTTGGGTTGTGAGTACATAGACATTTTTTGCATTTTTATATTGCTACCTTGAAGGTCTAGGAGCATGCTAGGGTGAGTGGGCTTCCACATGAGTGATTGAGATTGTGTGAAGTAGACGACTAGGTTACTCGGAGTCTAGATTGTTGGAATATCTCATTGGGAGTTTATGCTTTATAATCAAGTGATAATCTAATTGATAATTCTTGGGGTTTGGGAAGAATAGGTCATATTAATAGGATAAGAAATGGTTGGTGGCCCCTCCACCTTGCCCTGTGGTAGAGATTTGGGATAGGATTGGGAAGGCCTTGGTAACCCAGGTAAGTAAATCTCCCTTACTTCATAGAGGTTGAGATGGCTTCACACATGCATCTAGGATGGCCAGGACAGGTTCCCATTTGTCACATGTCATGAAACTCTTTTCCCTACATGTAGGTCCTAGTGCCTTGAGTCTTGATTTGATGTGTTGCCTCTGGAGGATTTATGTTTGGAGATTTTGTGATTTGCATTCTTGCACTTGTTTTGTATTGGTATTCTTTTAGTTGTTAGGTGCCAGCCTAGATCTAGAGTGTGAGTTGGATCTTGTGTCATCTCCTAACATGGGGGGTGGTTCCTTATGGTTCCACATGGTTGGGTGGTTTGATGCCTTATTCCATTGGGATGTGTTGACCTATGTTTTGATGTAGTCGCCAATAGTAAGGTAGTCAATGTGAACACTCACCACCTCTCCTGAAAAGTAATAATTTATAGGGAAATGATCACTCCAAGGTCTCTATAGTCGGGTCTCAACGGTGATGGGCAGCTCAATGGTTAATGTGATTGTACCTATTAAGGGGCCTATTGGTTGAACCTAAATTCCAATAATTTTTAATAACTTCTTCTTTTTTGTGTTTTATGATTTAAGATTTCCTTGGAATAAAATTGAAAAAGATAGGGAAACAAGAAAATAACAATGAAACCAATTCAATAACAACTTAATGAATTACTCAATTAGTACCCTGCAATCCAAAAATCATCAAATATTATCCAAATTAGCATTCAATAACGAACATCCAATAAACCTACAAAGTCAGCAACCTCATAGATTCATGGAAAGAATATCACCACAATATTGTCTATCCCAGTAATTATCATACACCACTTACGTGCGCAGTATGATTCATAAAGCAATAAATAGAATATCAGAACAAGTTGTTGATTTCAAACAATAGACATTACCAAACTGCAAATAACAAACTCATAGAACATATGCATAGATTAGGAAATCTATCAGCCGCTTCTTGTATTAATTTCAAATAATGCATCACAAAAACTTCTCAAGTTCATAACAATCTACAAAAATAATTTAAAATCTCTAAGTGGGCCTCAAATCATCAATTTGTGGACCCTTACAAATGAATCAAACTCCTCAATTTATAGAGTTTTCTATGCTACTTTCTCGAAAATAAACCAAATCTAAATTAAGAACTAAAAAGCAAGGAGTAGCTGTTGACTTGCAAGTCTCTGCCTCTATACTCTAGTTAACTATAATGAAACAGAGACTGGGTGAGCACTACAAAGATTGTGCTACATGAGCCAAACTTTTGTAGTCATGCAAAACTTTTCTCAAAACTAAAGCGTGACTTGGATGCACAGTTGAAGTCCCAATGGGGTGGTCATACAAAAACTCCTTTTAAAAGTCATGCTATCATTAGCAACTATACGTTTATCTTTCACTTATTTTTATAGGCTTTATAATTGCTGATGATACATGCAATCACTTCAGTATGAGGATCAATAACATGTTTGATTCTGAACTTGTACTTTTTAAAAATTTCCTTTGCATTCTTTCTTTCACTTTCTAACTCCTCTTTTATCTTTGCAGCCTGTTGACACTAGGTTATCAAATATGTATACCTGTCTATTAATGCAAAACTAAATTGATCTGGAGCTACAAAATGTTGTGCCTCATATGTATCCCACGGGTGGAGTACCTAATCTTCCTCCATACCTCTCGCATTGGTTATTCCAAGCCCCAAAACTCCTAATAACTATCCTACAAAATTCTCACACTTTTCCACTACCCCGAGGAGGGTAGATCGAATATCTGTTATATCCTTCACATACTGTTGAAGTATTTCTACCTTCAAATCCAAAATCTATCTGTAGGATTGCAATTTTTTACAATTGTCTCCACCCAAGAGGTCCTCCCTTATTATCTCTTCTTTGCCAAGACTCAAAACTTTGTTCAAGACCAGAAATTATTTGCTAAAAGTGTTGAGCTTCCACTCCCACTGCTGAGAACAAGAAGCTAACGCTCCTCAAACTTGCATGGCCTTCCTATATTCCTTCATGGTGTTATACAAAAGTAGTCTAATTTTAGATGCATTTATTTGTGCCCATGACTTTGTTGTGGCGGCCACCTATCTTACCTCAACCAATGCTTTTATATCTCCCTCTGGGAATGATGAGGTTGAAGGTAAATTATCACTTACACATGTATCCAAGGGCTTGCCCATCTCTACCAATAGTTGTTATATTATTCCAGTTGTGCCTTGACCTCTGAATGGGAGGTGTGTTCTTTTCCATTCACCCCCTGATGACACTAGTAGCCAATTCCAATGTATCTAATTCTCCCCACTTAGTATTCTTACCCAATTTCACTTGTGATACTTGGTACTTTGGAGAGCTCTGACCTTCTGCTTGTGTAGGAACTACTATATGTGCAATCACCTTAACAAAACTAGTTCTTGATAAATGATGTACGGTCTTGGAATTCTTTGTTTTCCTTGGTTCTTTAGTCATTACCTGTTGTAGTGTCACTTTTGGTAGCACTACTTTCCTTTTCTTTTTCTCGAAGGTGAAGTTTAATCATTGCGGAACATCCTTATCTTTTTCACCTTTATGGGGCATGATGTCAGTGGTCACTATGTGCATGTATGATTGCTCTTCTGCTTCATGTTTCTCCTCTTCTTCTATATGCTTAGGGTCTTGGGGTGAAGCAATTTGACAGGAAAGGATAGCTTGGAGAGAAGTATCAACATTCAACTATTGCTGCTTATGTAGCTCTCCTAACTTATCATTGATTTCTTCTTCACACATCCTGCCATATTTATCAATTTCATCCATACCTTGCTTGGTGGCTATCTCTTTTAGTAAATCTTCTTGGTCCTATGGAGTTAAGACCAACCTTTCATCATGTGGATCTTTAGACTCATTTTGTTCCTTCTCTCCTCCAAGTGGTTGTTGTTCCATAGGTTGCTCGTCCTCTTGGTCAGAATCTGATTTGATGTTAAGGACACTTACTATTTCTATGGTAGGTATTAATACTTGTGTCATGGGAGGCACTGTTGTTGTAATAAAAATATTAGTTGTTGGTGGCATAAAAGTGGTAGCAGCTGAGGTCAAAACTGGAGCTTTTGTTGTGGTAGTAGATAGAGGCTAAGTGGATGCACTTGTCGTATCAGGAGGAGGAGGTTGTGTACTTTCATCTACTTTCCCTTGTTCATCTTCCTCATGAGTGCCCTCTTCTGGTATTTGTCCAATTGTCATCCTCACAAGATGTACCTCTGCTAGTGGCACAACTCCCAACCCTTCTTTTACTCCAAAATCTGCAGCCTTTTTCAAAAGTTCAGACCTCCTCATTTGTTCTTTGACTTTCTTTAGTAATTCCTTAGTACTTTCTTTGGGTTTGACAGTTTCATCTGGGTCATTTGATGTGTTCTTTCAAGAGATGGACCTTGTCTTACGAGCATACTCCTTATAACCCCTTGACTAGGGAACACATGAATTCAATTCCTTTTGCTTCCCTTTTGAAGCACTTGGCCTAACCCTCAAACTTAGCCACTGCCTAGTTCTATCTATAATAGTTTGAGTTACTTTGTCTATATCTATATCCTCCTATGTTGAACACCTTATTAGAGAGAGAGGATTCTTGTCAATTTATTGCTCCTTATATATATAATCTAATAATTCACCATCATCCCTTAGTTCTTTAGGGAGATTGGTCTCTATTTCAAAAATTATTATTTGTGGTACTGACAGACTATAATTATTCTTTTCTCTAACTTCAAAACTATCTTGGAGGTTTGCCCAAAAATCCTCCAATCTAGATTTATGCCCTTCATATGCCTTTGGTATTATTTGCTTTAGATTGTTGTAGGGATCATAGTACTCCCTTGCATAGTTAAATTCTTTTAAGATTTAAATCCTAAAGTTCCTGCTCTGTTGTCTTTTCTACCTGAATCATGGAACAAGAGAAGTAACCAATAGAAACTGAAAAAGCTATACCCACCTTGTGTTTTGAAGACAAAAGTGATTGAAGGTCGAGCATCTTCCTGACATATTCTAACAATATAATGTGATCATTGCAGTAACAAAGCAACAACATAGGGTCCCTGTGAATCCACTAATCCTGATATATGTAGAGCGTTGGTTCTAAATGAACCAACATGCCTATTCCTTAATGATTGCCATTGCTTCTGGGCTTATTCTATAACCCATATCACCTATGAGTTTGATGATGACAGGGAAAAGGAAGACATTGTTTATTCTTTTAAAATGTGCCTTTGCGTTGCTTAGAGGGAGTTGTGAGTAATACTCCCACACATTCTTCTTCCCTTCCTCATCACCTGGCTGGCCCTCTAGTTGCAACCCTGGAAATTTGCCTGCTCGGGCAGCTACCCAGATAACATAGGAGGTAAAGAAGAATTTTTTTGTTTGATGCACCTCCATCTATTTATGTATGTTGTCAGAAAGAATTTGGGTTTAGTCAAAGTATTGTTTTCCTATTAGTATAGTTATCATAAAATGGAACATCCAAGGATGGAAGTGCCGACAATCTGACTTGTCGAAGGCCTTGCTCAGCATGATGATTAAGTCTCATTGTGGCTCCTTGAAATATGCCCTCAAAATGTATGTGGCCTTTAGCCCTATCTTCCTCTCCTCTTCCAACCAATTCTCATTCATATGCCTTTTGTTTGATGCAATATTCTTATTCCACACTCTGACGACTTCTTCCTCTATAGTCAGGAGTACTTAATCCCTCGTAGGGATGCCAAACACAAATCCTAGCATATCCACTAATAAATCAATCACAGTTCTACCCTAATCGTCTATGCACTTTCTAGTGTCTGCATTGTAGAATTGTGCAACGATCATAATAAATTCAGGGGCTTGGACCGATTGCAAGAAAATGGTCGCTTCCACTAGACTTGATCTCTTAATTCTCCTCAGAGGGGCCTCTGGACTTGGTCTATCCAATTGTGTTTTGATATCTTCTAACTCAATATGCCCCAACTTTGTATCTGTCACCCATTTGATTTGGTCATTCAACTTTGAAACATAGACCTGTCCTTGATATTGATATTTCATGGTTATAGGAAGCTTGTCAAACTCCTTGCCTCTATTGTTGGAGGTTGGGTCCATCTAAATGCTTTGATTTGTAAGAAAGAATCACAAATTATTCCATTGCATACTTACAAATATCAATAACATCATCCACCCCGGGACTCCGGGGTTTCGAGGTGGATAACTTCCTTTAAAACAATTGACTTCAGAGATCCGAGGTTTTGGGGTTCCAAGGTTAGCATAGGGTTGAAAAACTAAGTCTGAAACTTCGGGGCCCTGGGATTCCAGGTGGATAAAACAAATGGGGTCCAAAACTCTAGGGTTCCAGGATGGAATAGAAAGCTAACTTCGGGACTTCAGGGTTTTGGAGTCCCGAGGTAGTTCAATTGAGTGCCAAAAAGATGTTTCAGAACTACGAGACTCCAGGGTTCCGGGATTAAAATAGTGGCCAAATAGGAAAGAACTTCGGGACTCCAAGGTTCCGAGGTTGGGGGTAGTTCACTCAGATTTTGAGATGATTCGAAACTTCGAGGTTCCGGGGTAAAAGAACGACCCAAAAAAGGATCAACCTCGGGACTCTGGGATTCCAAGGTTCCAAGGTAAAGAGAACTACCAAGCCCAGAACTCTGAGGGTTCAGGGTTTGGAAGATCTAGGGCACGTGAAAAGAACAAAACATGCAAAACGAGGAAAATAAAAAAGGAAAATATAAGCTAAAAAAAAAAAGATATAAACATGAAAACACAAGGAAGGAGAAAAATGACCAACCTGGCAAGAGAAAACACACGAAAACTCAACAACACGGAGGCACAAAGTTGAGAGGTTACAACTGGAAGGTTTGAAAAACTTGAGTGCACAAATGAACTTAGAAAAGTTCATTCCTCCTATTTATACCCCCGAAACTTCATCTATACGGTCACCTTAAACAAGACCTTGGGAGTCCAAGGATCCAAACTTCTAAGGTGAAAGCTAAAAAACACAAATAGACCTCGGGACTTCAGGGTTCCGAGGTGAAAAAAGAAAAGAAAGCAAAACAACATTGGGACTTTGGGGTTGCTAAGACAACACAACTTCAGGACTCTGGGGTCCCGGGGTTCCAAAGTGACTAACAACAAAACATGAAGAACCTAGGATTTTGGGACTCCGGAGCCCCAAGGCTTCAACAACAAAAAGGGACAAGGCGTGATTTTAGGACTTCGGGGATCTGAGGTTCTGAGGTCATGACAAACATAACAAACACAAATCTACCTAGGAACTCTAGGGTTTCGAGGTCAAAACATAACCAAAACAAATGCCTACTTTGAGACTCCGGGGCTCCGGGGTTATGGGGTAGGACTTCAAAAAACAAACAAAGGACTCCTTGGGACTTCGGGGTTTCGAAGTTTTGAGGTGTCCAGGCAAAAACTAAAAAAACAAATCTACAGAAAGCAAATAGAGGGACCCATATTTTCAAGACAAGGAAACTAATGGGGTTAGGTATGCAGGGCATAATAGGATGTTCTTTGTAGGACTCTCTTGCGTGGATGTGGATCTCTTGTCTTCTCAACTATGCATCTATATTTGTAGCAGATTCATGTATATGATTCATATGGCACATGCATGTATTAGATACATGATGTAATTCGAATGTAAATGATAGCTATGCTCCTTGTTGTAAAAGGATATTGTATTCATGTGAGATGGTAGATGATGTATAAGTAAGCATAATGATGTAATAGGTGTACCTTGGATATTGATTCATTAATTATAATAATGTTATTCGATTTTATGATATGCATTTGGTCTCTTGTAATATTGAAAATGTGATAGGTTATATTGGAATTGGAATATGATGTTAGAAATGTATAAGTGATCGGAATTAGGAACATTTGGTATTGGTGATTTAAAATAAACTTAAAAGGGGATGGTTTACGTATGTATAGTATGAGGATGTATTCATACTAAAGGATAGTAAATATTTATATGTATATGCATGGAAGGAATAAATAATTTTAGAGATAGTATGCATGAGTTATAGTAATGTTCATGTTGTTATTGCTTATGAATAGATTAGGTAATGGCATTGAGATACCCTCAGGAATGCTTAGATGTATTGTGTTTATTTCCACTTGTGTTATGTGTTCTTGAGTTTATGTTATGATGATTAGATGTTTTTATTGTTATTGAGTGATTGATGCATAGGAGAAGATAGTTAGTGATGTGGCATTGGTAGATGTTTAAAAATAATAATTCTATTTCCATGCTAGTTAGTGTATTTCTCTAGGGTATTTTGGTGGGCATTACATCTGGTATCAAAGCTCATGTTCATACATTGGGTATCTGGTTTCATATGATCCTATTATGTGTATTAACACTTTAGTGTGGGATTAGTCACATGATTATCCCTAGTAGTTGTTTTCTTGCGTTTAGTTGCCCTATATTTCATCTTATAGTATTTTGTGTCTTGCTTAGACAAGATGCTTGCTAGAGGTAGAGGTCGTGGTTGTATGGGTACTCGATGAAATCCTTATCCTAAGGTTTTTGAAGGGTCACGTCATGAGGAGCAACAACATAGTCGGCAAGGGGGTGATGTGATTCCTTAGTTGTTCCAGGAGATTCTTGGTTGTTTGGGGCCAAGACAAAACAAGAACCAGCAGGAGGAGTTTCCAAATCTTTGAGGTAGCATTTGCGTTCACCTCGAAGGAGAGTTGAGGTGGATTAGGATGTAGTTGCAGTAGGCCATATGAGAGATCTTTTGAGGTCTCTCCTTCCTACTTTTGATGGTTTTAGCAGAGGTATGGAGGTAGAGACTTGGTTGTTGGATATGGGAAGGTTTTTTGTCATGCATTCGTATAGTAGTAACATCAAGGTGAGGTGTGTGATCATGCATCTTCTTGATTTTGCATCTACATGTTGGCATATGGAGGAGTAGAAGCTACATTTGGACATTGCGACAGTTTCATGGGAGTTTTTTTTGGAGCAGTTTCATGCTTGTTTCTTGTCAAATCATTGGAGGTAGAGGAAGGCAGATGAGTTTCATGATTTGAGGCAGTAGGATATGTCAATTGAGTACTTACAAGCGTAAGTTCTTTGAGCTTAAATAATACATTGGGATAGTAGATGATGAGCTGATGTTCTTACAACATGTTGAGAGAGATATTTTCCTACTTGTTTTAGGCTTCCAGGAATAAGCCTGGGACAAGAGGGGAGGATGTAGTGCCCCTCCCTGATTCATCTTTCCTTTTTATGCATTGTTAGACTATATTGGCATAGCTTAGACTATTTTGTGATGCTTTGATTAGATGTTTATGGGTTTAATTATGATTTAGATGCTTCCTTATGGATATGAGATATTATATTGACATCACAATTACTTGTAGATGATGACATTCATAGATTATTGTGATCATAGATTACTCATTGATGATTGATATGTAATGTTATATGTGTGATTCATGTTTGCTTATGGTGATTTGATGATATCATGCTATGTGCTAACCTTATCTTATGATGAGGGTGACTATGGTAGTGTTTGTTGATTGTGAATGTCTTCTACTGCAGTTTTGAAAGGTACGATGTCGTACCACTCATTTATGAGCATGATATGGCATTGTGATTCCCCTTCACTTGTCTTCCTATTATATGATATATGTTATTATATAAGTTGTTGTACTTGAGTTGGTGATGTCAGGTTTGTAGGTACTAGACATCGACTCTACCTGGCTACACGAGTTTGAGTGTGTGTCTTGTCCCAATGGCAAGTTGATCAAAGATGACATGAAAACCCACTCTATACTCTAGGTTTAGCGTATAAGATGACATGAAAACTATCACCTTTGTCAGTTTAGTGTCTTAGTGCGAGTTGTTGTTTAGCATCTAGTGATTTCTTGAGTTATTCTTGTTGTGTAGTGTTGTGATTATTGTTTGATTTAATTATTAAATTAATTAATTGATTTATATAGTTTAATAATGTTAAATTAAAATTAATGGATTAAAATAGTTTATAATAATAGATTAGATAAACACTTGATATAAATATTTTAAAATTAATGGGTGATTATTATTCTTAATTATCCTCAGTTTTATATTTAAATTAATGATTTAATATCATTATTATGGCTAAGGATTAATTATTATTTATTAATTATTTGTTGTGGTTTTTAATATTATGTGGGTATTTATTTATATTGGTTGATTATATTATTATTATTCTTTTTACCCTCTTGGTTATTTAATTAATTGTTGATTCTACCTACCCTGTTTTACCATTGGTTGTGAGCTTGGTAAGTTTGGTAATTATTATTTTATATTATTTTTGCATTGGTATATCATATGGTAGGTATAATATATTGTTTCATCGAATTTTCTGATTGGTCGAGGTTTTTCTATAGTTTTGTTTTAATTTTTATAAATTTTGTTGCATGTTCGTTTACAGAGGTTGGCTTCTTTGCATTTCAGAGTTGAAAGATTTGGATTTAGTTTAATTTTTGGATTGGATTGTTGAAATATTTTTGGTTGAAGATTTGGTTTGAAGATTGTTGTATTGATTGTCCTTCATTAATTATTCTTGCTAGGATTGTGATTTCCAGGTTGGAGATTCTTAATTTTCTATCTACAAATTTCATTTCTTAAAAGATTGTATGCATGGTGTCTGTTAAATATTATATTATGATTAGATTGAAGTTTAGAGTATTCAATTTATGCTTGAAGCAAAGATTTAGGAAGGCTGGGATTTGTATTTGATTGATTGATTTTAAATTTTTGAAAAATGTTGATTGTCAGGAAGTGTTTATTCTAAATTCTCCTTTAATGGACTTTTATTCCCCTTCTTTGTAACTATATGTAATTTTATCATGCTTTTGGAATTTTTAGCATTGTCCTTGTGTGTGTTATGAATTATACCAAATTTTTGTGCATGATTGCAAGTTTACAATTCTTCGTGACTTTGCCAGGAGATATTTATTGTCTTCCTATCACTTGCGTTGTGGCTATAGACCATTTGTGAAGTTCTGGAGATGTGAATGGGCTTGGAATAGCCTTTGTAATGTTTTCTTGTAGCTATTGTGGTGTTATTATGTCTTCCCTTATTGATGTGCAGATGGCATGTCATTTTGAGCACTTTTGGAGAGCATTTAAGATTGTTTGTTGATGATTAATTCTTTTTGTGAGTGTGTAATCCCTTAATTATATGTTTCCCTTATGTTTTTTTGATCTCCGAAACCTTCTAGGAGTTCTTTTGGGTCTTTTGTGAACTCCTATGCATACCTGGGCAAGTGCCCTTTTCTTATTTATCATTTTTTCTTGATTTTATTAAATTTTACCCAAAATGCCATTTCTAAGACCCAAAACGCTGGGCAATTTGCCCAAAATGCTGGGTAATTTACCCAAAACACTGGGGAGTTAACCCAAAACACTATTCTAGCTACCAGGGGTGATAATCTAGAAACCAAGAGTGCTAATCTGCTCCAGGGGTGTTGGAATTTGCAGTTTGACTTGTATGTTTGGTTTTTCAGATTTGTGCATTTTCCAGAGGCATTTTTGGATTGCATGATTTTCTTTGAGTTGTTTATGATGTCATTTAATCTTTGCATGATTATTTTGTGCTTCGGTATGAGGTTTTGTGCCCTACCATTGAGGATTTCACTTATACATTTGATTGCTCTAGCGAGAGGAAGGATGCCTTGCTATTGAGGAATGTTTATGAGAATTCTAGTGGGATGTTATTGCCTCACTATTGAGGATTGGAGTTTCTCTTAGATTGGTCTTGGTTTTATACCTATTCTTTAGTTCCTTTATTGCCATGATTGGTGAAGGTTCTTGCTTTGTATGTCTCTTGTGAGCCTTCTTGTTGTGGTTTCAATGTTATTGGTTGTTTTGCACCTTGATTTACTAGGTATTGTTGGGTTGTGAGCCCATGGTCATGTTTTGCATTGTTATGTTGTTACCTTGAAGGTCTAGGAGCATTCTAGGGGGGAGTGGGCTTCCACATGAGTGATTGGGATTGTGTGAAGTAGACGGCTAGGTTACCCAGAGTCTAGATTGCCAAAATAGCTCATTGGGAGTTTATTCTTTGTAATCAAGTGATAATCTAATTAATAATTCTTGGATTTTGGGTAGAATAGCTCATCTTAATAAGATAAGAAATGGTTGGTGGCCCCTCTGCCTTTCCTAGTGGTAGAGATCAGAGATAGGATTGGGAAGGCCTTGGTAACCCAAGTAAGCTAATCTCCCTTACTCCATAGAGGTTGAGATGGCTCTACATGTGCATCTAGGATGGTCAGGACAGGTGCCTAGGTTCCCATTTGTTGCATGTGATGACACTCTTTTCCCTACATGTAGGTCCTAGTGCCTTGAGTCTTGATTTGATGTGTTGCCTTTGGGGGATTTATGATTAGAGATTTTGTGATTTGCATTCTTGCACTTATTTTGTATTGGTCTTCCTTTGGCTATTAGGTGTCAGCCTAGATCTAGAGTGTGAGTGGGATCTTGTAGCATCTCCTAGCACGGGGGATGGTTCCTTATGGTTCCACATGGTTAGAGTGGTTTGATGCCTTCTTCCATTGGGATTTTCTTCATTGGACTCTCTTGCGTGGATCTGGATCTCTTGTCTTCTCAGCTACGAATGGATATTCGTAGCAAATTGATGTATATGATTCATATGGCATATGTATGTATTGGATACATGATGTAATTATAATGTAAATTGGAACTGTTCTCCTTGATGTAAAAGGATATTGTACTCATGTGAGATGGTAGATGATGTATAAGTAAGCATAATGATGTAACATGTGTATCTTTGATATTGATTCAATAATTGCAATAATGGTATTGGGTTTTATGATATGCATTTGGTCTCTTGTAATATTGGAAATTTGATAAAGTATATTGGAATTGGAATATGATGTTAGAAATGTTTAAGTGATTGGGATTAGGAACATTTGGCATTGGTGATTTAAAATAAACTTGAAAGGGGATGGCTTACATATGTATAGTACATGGATGTATTCATACTACGGGATAGTGAATGTTTAAATGTATATGCATGGAAGGAATAAATAATGTTAGAGATAGTATGCACGAGTTATAGTAATGTTCATGTTGTTGGGTATGAATAGATTAGGTAATGACGTTGAGATACCCTAGGGAATACTTATATGTATTGTGTTTATTTCCACTTGCGTTATGTATTCTTGAGATTATGTTATGATAATTAGATGTTATTCTTATCATTGAATGATTGATGCATACAAGAATATAGTTGTTTATGTGGCATTGGTAGATGTTGAAAAAAAAAAATTCTCTATGTGCATGTTAGTTAGTGTATTTGTCTAGGGTATTTTGGCAAGCATTACAGTTTATATTCTTGGTTGATAATTTCATGTATCTTATGATCATTGATGGTTGCTTGATGTAAGATAACTTTGTCCTTTAATTAGAACGTGTGACCATATTTCTCCAAATCATTGGGTGTTATATGAATTCATACAATAACCACTCCTCCAAGGCACTAGATGATAGAGGAAAGCCCATGCCTTCCCAAACACTCCTTAAAATGAATGCACTAAGAACAAATTAAGCATATAAGAAAGTGAATCTACTTATGAAATCTCAGTCAAATAATATAGTTATGGTAAGTAATTACATTCACGTAATTAACCTTTCCAACAAAAGCACATGCAAGGAAAGTGATATTTTACTCATCTTTTACCCATGTTAACCATTCAATGATTAATTTGAAATTATTTAATAATCTTTTCTTTTTGTTCAAATAAAATTCAAATAACAAGAAGCAAGAGAAGATATCAAATTTATCTTTTACCGGCTTTAATCAATTAGTACATAACATGAAAGCATTCATTAAATCAACTTTTTTCTTTTTCTTTTTAATTTTAATAACATAACATGATTTACTAATTTTAACCTTTCATTTCGACATGAGGAATATACGAATACAATAAATGATGATAAATATCTGAGGTACAGATATTCATTTAACATTCAAATAGGTTCAATATGAAGGAATAATTATAATATTCACTTGTGTTAACCCGTGTTTTATCTTGATTTATATATGCTAGATAAACGGTCTATATTGAGTGATATGATGTAATTGAAAGAAGTGTAGGTGTCTTGATTCATTAGATATTTTTTTGATCATCATATGTTGCTTTAGTATGATTTCTAATGTTGAATTTTATGCTTTTCTTCAATGTGCAATAAATTTATAGGTTTTTTACTAATGGAAGGCATGTGATGGAGCTCACCATGGATTTCACTTAAACATATCATGTTGTCTAGTCCCTAAAGTCAAGCTAGTGACCTTTTTGACTTTGGTGTGTATGTATGGTTAATGAGCCAACCCTATTTGATCATAACTAAAGGATATTTTATATGTTTATCTAATTTACCAATGTCAACCATCTATGATTTTAAATCCCTTAATAAAGTGTGTGTTTACTTGCATGGATGTATTTAGCTTTTATTTTGTTGTTACCCTAAAGCATTTGATCTATAATTTTAAATCCCTTATACACCAACCAATACATCTTATTGATCTAGTTATTCGTATTCTTAAGGAGCCACAGGGTTGAGGGAGGAGGGGTAGATTAAGAGGAAAAGGTCATTGTTAGGGTGGTGGAAGAGATGGAGGTGGTTGAGGTGACAATGGTGATAAGGGTGGTGGTGGAGGTGGTAGAGGTGATGGAGGTGGTAGAGGTGATAGAAATGGTGGAGGTGGTAGAGGTGGTAGAAGTGGTAGAGATCGTGGAGGTGGTAGAGGAGTGCCATAGGCTATTCCTATATAGGTGAAGGAGATAGAGGGTCCACAAAAATGGGCATTTTAGGTTTAGGCTCTATAGGTACTAGATTATCTAGTTGGTGAGGAGGGTCTGCACGATGAGGAGATGGATGTTGATGAGGGCTCACAAGATGTGCCCATTGGCAAAGAGGACCTAGTTATAGTCAGAGATGATCAAGTAGATCTATAGACTAGATTGATTCATTACAAGCTTAGTGAGAAACCACTCAAATATTGGTTGCTGAGTTGACAGTTGAGAGAGATACAACTCTTAGACATGCTCAAATGGTTGATCATATCATGGCTAGGTTGATTGAGACTATGAATTTACCATTGTTAAATATTGATCAAAAGTTCCTCAATGCAATTTGTGAGATCCGGTATTGGAAAGGATTATATGAGATTTCTGTGTCTCCTAATAGGAGGGCTCCTAGTTATACTTTAGGCTACATGACATGTTCTTATAGGTCTACTAGTAGTAGTAGTGTTGAGGAACCTTTGAGGCCACCTAGGCCTCCTTCCAAGGAAGGACCATCTGAGCCTTGTGTGAAGAGGCACACTCATTTTAAGGATAGAAGCAATACTAGTTAATTTTGATTCATTGCATTAGACACTTACTCCATTTGATTGATTTTGTACATTAAAACAAATATTTTGATATCTATTGGTCTCTAATAATGGATAGACAACTGAGCATAATACCTCAACTTAGAGAAATGATATCTTTACTAAGTAGCCATTAGATCTCATTATTAAAGCTCATTTATCATATCAACCTAGACGTATGACTTGAAATGGGATAGCATTGTTTGTGCACTAGGAGCATCTTGGTCCTAGAACATAAATCAAGAAAGAAATTTTTCAAAAAGCAATCAAATTTGGAAACCATCAAGTACTTTTCTATTAAGATAAATACTAACAAACATTTCTCAAGAACAATAAAACAATAACCAATAAAAGAAATAGTTCTTCTCTACCTTGGTTGTAGGAACATCACAAAACATAGTTTTTGCGGCTGTAGGAGCATTCAATTATTGAAACTATGCTAAGAATAAAATTGAAACCAACTAAAAACTAACAAGTGGAGTCCTCATGAGTGGGCCCCCTTGGATGATTCTACTAGAAACTATTTCAAAACTCAAATACTATGTATTCATAATTCTATTAGGCACTCACATGGGTAACATAGATAATATGAACTTCTTTCTTTATTTCTAATGCTCAACAAAAATAGGAAATTACACATCTTCTCACACTAGAATTTTCTACAATAGGCTAATTGAATTTATGAGAGAGAAGAGCTTTTATTATCTAACTACTTCAGCTACTCCACTCCTAAAGATCAGGAGGATAGATTTTATTGAAAACATGAAAACAAGAAACATAAAAGTTGAATCAAAGTAGGACTCTACTCATGGCAATTAGTTTTCATAACATATTTCTCCTATATTTAATCCACCAACAAACATGATGATTGAATGAGAAGATGACTACTCTTGGATTGAATCAAATATTCTTTAAATGTCATAATAGATGGCTAATTGTTTATAACAATATTGACTCCTTCTTGGATTGTTGCTTCCAATCTCCTCATGGCTCAGCTACAACTTGGCAACTACATTAACTGATTTCTTAAGAACTTGAAACCATTCTTATAATAATTCCATTCAAGAGGTTAAGCATGCAAATATCTATATTAATTCAAAATCACTTAAAACATGACATTTATCACCATTCATAACCCAAAACACATTCATCTAGTATTCATGGTATTCATTCAAAAAGACTTTAAGACATCAAAGGTTCACTTAAACTTATGGCATAATACGGACATAAGCTATGTAATATAATGTCTTTTGAAAATATAAAGGAGTTTCAAGCAACATTAAGGGTCTAAATAAGATATAAAAAATAGGGCTCATCAATATTTAAGAAACATATGATTTTGGCAGTGACTACATGTGATGTCTATATGATTTGCAATGCAGGGTTAATGATTATGATCTTATGTGTATGCTCATATGATGCCTATGACTGATTCTATAGTGTTTATATGATGAACATGGTTCCTATAATATGTAAGGAAGTTAATTATGGAACAACTTCCTACACTAACCTTGAGAGGAGGATAATGCAATTTTTTTTATAGATTGTTACAATAATTACAAAAGCTCAACAGAAATAGACATAATAGCATGTGTACATCCAAAATTAATTCAATTAAATATTTAATTAATTTTATCATTTTTACATAATTAATCAATTTAATTATGTTACCCTTTATTCTTCTCATAATTAATTAATTTAATTAATCCTGTCATTATAGTCCAATAATTGATTTATTAAATAAATTGATTATCCTTCATTCTTCTAAAGTCATCAAAATGAATTAATTCTTCCAAAATCCCCTCTTAGTTAGTTTAATAACAATTAATTAACTTAGTCATGTGATTCCTACAAATCACTTCCTCTAATCCTTCATTAGCCTAATTAATTCTTCTAGAATCCCTCATAATCATGCTTAACATTATTCTTCAATTTTTAATTCCTCCACTCATTCTCTCTCCTCTTGTCAAATCCTCCTACAAATCCCAATTGTCTTCTAATATCTCACTATCCCACCTAACCATCTCCCCTAATCATTTTCTAGTGGCTAATCCCCATGATTAGCCACCAAGTCAACCAATAGCCATAAATGGTTAAATCCACCTGTCCCCTCCTCACCTTCCAACTTTAAATGCACCTAATTGGATCATTTCAAAGAAATTCAAAATCTCACATTCCTCTATGCCTCTCACCTTCCTAAGGAATTTTAAATTCCTTTTCTCATTCCCTTTCCCCATGCACTTCATTATTTGAGAATTTTTAATTCCTCATCCATCTCCGAAGGAATTTTTTATTTCTTTTTATTCTTCCAATGTACTTGGGGATCTCTTCCCTATATGGATTGTGGAGTGTGGAGACAAAAAAAGCCTTTATGACAAATCTCTTGGCCTCCACACCTAGTCATGTCATCGTCTCCTCAATCCATGTGCTCCATCTCATTCAATCTTAACCCTCCATTTCCATTCAATCTCAACTGTCCATTTCTCCTCTCTCAAGTCTATAAATTGGGGTCTCCTCCCCTTTTTTTTCCATATCCAATTTGTGCAATCTCATGCTAGCCTTTTAGCTTTAGAAATCATACTCCAAGCACCTCCACTCTAGGCAAATTATCACTTAGTATCCATGACATTCATATCCTCCACTTGAGCATTCATCCTTCATCCATCTCCATTACCATTTATTATGCAATTTGGGGAGCAACCCACATATCCATCTAGGACCAATCCAAACAAGCTAGGAAGGGGTGCATCCTTGGCTTCACTAAAGGTCCAATCGGAGGAACAAAAGAGATCCTTTGCAAAGGTATAAAAGGTTATTTTCATGTCTTTTATTTGAATGTTTTATGTTTATTTGGATTTGAATTGACTTCCTAACCTTGCAAAGTTTTTCACTTGGTTCATTTTGGCATGCCTGGTGGGACCCACGTCCCTAGAAACTAATTACTTTGTTAGTTTTTTGTGATTTTAGCACACAAGTTGACGCTTCAATGTTTCCACCTACCCTTCAACATATTCACTTGGTTGTTTCGACATCTCTGCTAGCAATCAACGTTTCCATTTTGAATTTGAAAAATTGATCCGCCTTTTTGCAGGTTTCAGCTACTTCAACATATGCGCTGGCATTTGACGTTTCCACAGTGTCTTTAGATACTTTAATTTTAGTCTTTATTTGTTTCTAATCATAAAAAAATTGCAAAAACATTTAGAAAAAAATAAAAGAACAAAAACAAAGCCAGGGTAGTTTTTTTATCTCTATTTTTCAACAAATTTTAAGTAGCATAGATTAATTTTTCGGGTATCAAGCCGATCAACACTTGCACAGACACCTCAACATCTGTGCTTTGGTTCAGCACCTGTAGTGAGCTAGACCTTCCACCCAAATTTCAAATTTTGAAATTTGAAATTCAAGTTTTTAACTAACTTTGTCAGGCATTTAATTTTGTACTTTGATGCTTGTGCATATGCATAAGCGTCTGTGCTAAGCATCAACGCCTACGCAAAAGGTAAAATTTAGACTCAAAATTTGAATTTGATTTAAATATACGTTTCTCACTTTCCTTTCTCTTTGGTAGCTAGGTGCAATTGCATCAACTTTTGTGTAGACACTTCAACGTCTACGGAGGCGCTGTAATGCCTACTCTTGTGGATAAGCACTTGCACTGTATTCTTAAGGATTTTGTGTTACTAATCTAGTTTTGAGTTTTGCAAGTCTATTTCATTTGTCCAAGCCATTATCCTAAGACTACTAACTGTTTTTGTTGCAACACATTTGTCCAAGACATCTTTTTCCCACTAACGTAGATTATTTTGTGGCATTTTTAGTTATAAAATCATATATATGTGGGATTAAAATTAACAAGTGTCTTATGTGTCTTGTGCACTTGCACATTTAGTGTTGGGTAAACCCATCATTGCACTCTAGTATCCTCTCCGCTCATCTTCGTGGATCTTGGGTGTAAGAGCGAGTGATCAACAATACCCTCTTTTTCACTTTAGTAGTTGAGGGGTATTTCTTGATTGGGGATTTCATCACCCCACAAGAGTATCTCAAATTGGGACATGTTAGGGATATCAAATCTCTCGGTGCGATCTCAAGCGGGTTTTCCGAGCTGCTATATAAATAAGTTGGTTAGGCGGTTGGAGTGTTGAGTGAATTTGACGTATGTGGGGGCCCTCCCTGCACTGATAAGCTTAGTTAGAGCCTTAAGTGGCTTTCTTTGAGAATCCATCGTTGGATTGGTGATCCCTCTGAAATTACAATAGATGCCAATTTTAGTAGCCAAAATCCTACATTTGATAGTGCAGGGGATGCAAATTGTACCCCGAAGTAACTCCTCATGTATCTGCTAATGATGAGACATAATTTCCCCATGTAATAGATCTTTGGTTCTTTGGAGTAAGAGAATATGGTATGCCCAAGAAGTGAGTGTCATGGAGTGGAGCTAGTGCTACCAAAATCTCTATTTGTCCACCTTAGTGAGGTATTTCTTATGCAAGGGGCCCATCAAGTGGTTTCCACTTTCCAGCCTAAGTTATGTTGACTTCAAGTGTCTTCATTTGTTATATACCCGTAAAATATGTTTAGGATAATCTAGGCCCCCTATCACTTGCACACTCACTATTGAGAGGTACACTTGGCCAATGTGTTTTCTATGCTTGATTTTTTCTTGCCAAGAGTAGGTTGACGAACAACTTCTTCATTTTGCACATTTGATCAACATTCAAACTCAAAATTTCTACACTTCCATATACAAAGTCCAAATCTAGTCCACCTCATTTTCACCTCATGTTCCATAAGCCTAAGTTGTATAATCATCCCAAGAAGTCTATCCATCATTAAGTCAAGAAGAAGAAACTCAACCAAACACAACTTGTTACACACCAAAAATTTTGGTATACCAATCACAAACTCTTTCTTAAACATAGGACCTTCTTGCATCGATATCACGATTATACCCATTGTTATAGCAATTAGTTTGATGCTAATGATGAACTAAGAGTCCATGCCCTACACCAAGGATCAAGCTTGTCTTTTAATACCAACTATCATCAAAATCAGGGTGGTCGCATCCCTTCATACAATTTGCTGTCCGAACCTATCACTTATTGAGTTGTTCTCTTGTCAAGAATAATCTAGTCACCACTTTCTTCTAGTCATGATTATCACCCTTCTTTTATCTTTCATCATTCACTTTATTCTAAGGACTTAGCACATCAATAAATCCAACAATGAAACCTTAATCAAATCAATCTTTAATCAATCATCCAATCCTTCAATCAATCATCCAAATCAAATCAACCTCACTCTAAGGTTTTGTACCTTGTGGAGTTTTATTTGGACCTCATATTTAATCAATTAATCATTTGGATTTTATGCTTGGGAATGAATCTCCCCCAAGTACCTTTGCCTCATCCTTTTGGGTCGATCAAGACCCCAATTCTACATCTTTATTTTTCTTAGGATCATTAGTTAATCCTTAGTAGAAGAAGACTTTTTGATCATCATTTGAAAGGTCTAAATTTTACCCAACTTGGTTGCTACCTCATTTGTGGTTTTCATCATCAGTCTCCTCCACCTGAAATCCATGTTCAAGGACAAGGATGTGATATTAATAAACTTTGTCCTAATCTAAGGACCCAATCAATCATCCCATCAAATCAAATAAAAAATCCAATTTTTTTTGCTAAGTTCTTTTATCAAGCTTCTTCTTCCAAAATATTTTCTAAGGTTATTCTTGTATGGTCGCAACTTGATCTCAAAAGAAGAAGATGGCCGAACTATTGGCATATGCAAACTCGAATGAGACATTGTATGTGATTGAAGGTTTTGTCATTGATGGCAATCTTACAATCCTATGGCACCGACAAGGAATTACACCAATAAATTAGTGCACCGGCATCAACGATCAGACTCTACATTGACACTCAGGACACCGGCACCGGCACAGAGAAAGGAAGTATATCGGCATAGAGGCCGACAAGATTTTGTTATATTATATTTTGTTTATTATTGTAAAAACTTTGTAAGCTGACTTGGCATGTTGTAAAATGACTCTTATATATAAAAGAGATCATTGTAGACATTTTGTAAGAAAGAAATGAATAAGGTTATGTAAGTAATATATGCGAAATATTAAGGAAGACCTATGTAAGAAGCAGAGCAACAACCGGTATTGAATCAGGCATTATAGATGCTATTGTAAAGTAGTACAAGATACTGGATTTGTATCATCCACATTGTAAGTCAGTGAGAATTCCCATTTGAGCAGTGAGCTCTAGGCAGTTGGCCTTCTTGCATGTGCAGGCCCATATTGTAAGTAATATTCTCTTATTGGCCAATAAGTGGATATTGTGGGTCACAAATCCCACCGAGGTTTTTCCCAAACTGGGTTTCCTCATTAAATCCTTGTGTCATGGTGTGCTTTTCATGTGGATGTTTTTAATTATGTTTATTGTATTATTTCTTGCATACCGGTACACTATTACAATATATTCTACATGTTTTAAGATATGAAATTATGTACACCGGTTAGATACTGGTTCACCCGCCCTCTCAGTATCTGTGGGAATCTTAACAATTGGTATCAGAGCTTGGTCCTCTATTTTTAGAAGCCTAACAACTTGAGGAAGATCTTGACACCGGTAAAGATGGAAAATTTGATGAAGCAACTTGAAGGAGCTCTTTCAGACTATGATGCAGAGAAATTGAAAAATATCAAACTAGAAGATGATTTAAGGGCAGCTTAGGATATCATTCAGGCACTTCAAGAGAATCTTACTATTGCAAGAAATAAGAGAAGAGAACTTTGTGAAAAGATGCAAAATGAGAATGATGAAAAGGAATCACTAAATGATCAGATAAGCAAACTAAAACTAGAAAACATGACAACAAAGAATGAGATGTAGGATATGACTATGAGATTTTGTAAAGAGATTGAGGATAGGAAGAAAATTGAAGAATTGACCAGAAGACTAAGTGATGCAATAAATGAGAACACAAGACTTAGCTATGAAAATGACATGTTGAAGACAGATATGATGCACACTCAGAATGACTCCAATGAACTAATGAGATAGAAAGAGGTCTTGGAAAGAGAACTAGAAACTGTAAATCAACATAAAGAAAAATTCAAGAAAAGCTCAGAGGAACTTGGCACCTTGCTGAAGAATCAAAAAACTAAAGGTGACACTTCTGGAATTGTCTTTGAAGTTGGTGAAAGCTCCGGTACTGCAAATACTCAGGATCACAGCAAACTGGTAAGACAACCTAATGCTTATAAATTCAATGGAAAATGCTTTAACTGTAATAAGTATGGTCATAGAGCAAATGAATGTAGATCTAGAAATTATCAGAATATCAACACACCCACCAGTCAATGTTCAAAATGCAACAAAGTTGGTCACAACTCTAAAAAATTACAGAATGAATGTGAGATGTTATGTTTGTGGAAGATTTGGACATTTATCCAATCAATGTAGAACACAAACTAGCATAGGTTATGGGAAAGCTATTCAGAAGAATAATGTAACTTGTTATGCATGTAACAAGATTGGGCATATTGCAAAATTCTGTAGAAGGAAAGGATCACCGGTAGACAACAAAAGTTCTAGCTTGAAAGGTAAAGAAAAGGTTGAAGAGGTTAAGAAAGAATTCTCAAAACAATGGATTAGAAAAGCTAAACTAAATATTGGGAATACTCCTCCATTGGTAGAACCAGTCAATGCTTCACTGGTAGGACAGAGCAGTGCTCCACCGATAGGAAGTTCTTCATCTACTTGAAGAAAGTTTCCTTGAGGGTTTGTCAATCTAATGACATGTGCTATTATTCCCTCGGTTAGAGATGAGAATTTGGAAATTACTTATTACTGACAGACAATGTTAAGTGAATACTTAACCGACATGCATTTAATGTGGTAGATGGCGAAAAGGAACTACAAATTTGAGGTTTTGGCTCCATTTCATTTCACCGAGATTTCAAACCTACGAAGAGCGCGAAGATTCCGAGCTAAGGCATTTTGAGCAAGAGGCAAGAACACTTCAAGCAATCATCCATCCTAAAGGCAGTAAAAGGTATTTATCATGGCATCCACCTCTGCAATTGAATATATAGCAAACCCTACTGTTGTTGAAGTTATAAAAAGACCTAGGCCTGTATTTCAATTAGTTCTCGAGATAGCAAAGAAAGATGATACCTTAGGTGACTTTTCTCAAATTCCTAAGGGAGTTGTTTATGCCGAAGACCCCAGAATTTACATTCATTGTAACATTGAGGAACTAGGAGATGAAGAGATTAAAACCATGTTTAAAACTATCATATGTGATGAATCTGGCAATGTACAAGATGAACACAAGATCATTGAAACCCTAGGATTTACAGAGATCCTTAGCATTCCTGAATTTCCCAAGGATGTGATTAGGATAGTCTTAAGCAGGGTACATGGTGAATTTTTCTAGTTAGATGCAATTCACAAAATCACTAAGGAAGTTGTGAAAGCTATCACAAGGTTACCAACCATCGGTAAAAGGATAGATAAAAACAAGAAGGTTTCCAATGACCTAGTTACTCAGTTAATTGGTGCCACATCTGACAGAAGGTCCTTAAGAGTAAATGATGTAATAGATATTAATGTGAGATTTATTAGCATGATATTAGGATATAAAGCTACTCATGCAAATAGACTCAATTTAGTTTCAAGTTTATGCATTAAGAGTGCTTATGATATGGTCACGGATAATGCAAAGATTGATGTATGTGAGTGGTTGAAGGATGAATTAATTGACAACTTAGGCAAGATTAAGAAGGACAAGAAAGGACTTTTAAATTTGGAAATTTGTTAGTATGTATGATGTTACATATAACCAAACAAGTTCTCAGTATAGGCTACAAAGAACTTGGATATGATATACCTATAGGTAAACAGCTAATAGAACTATTCAACAATATGGGAGAAGATAAGGAAAACAATATCCACGATTTCTTTCAAGTACTAAAGGTCAAAATGAAGAAAAGAATTAGATTATCACAAAAGATTGTTGACAAATATAAGGATGAAATATGCTTTATAATCAAGAAGGATGAGATCTAGATTGAAGCAGTCATCCCTAGGACTGTTTGGGTAATATAGATGGGCTATGAAACAGATGATCATATAATTGAAACATATGCTAAAGAACTTCTAGAAGCTCCTAAAGAACCTAAGGAAGAAGTATTTGGTAGTGCAAAAACTATTGAAAGCCAAATACAATCTAAGCAAAGAGTGAAAAAGGTTGAGGCAGTTGTGAGAAGAGGTTCTAGATAGGCAAAGGCTATTAAAGAAGATGTGTTAAAGTAAACTGGTATAACAGAGGATGAGTTAGCAGCTCCACAACCCGAGACTCATCTATCACTGATAGGCACTTCTTCAGAGAGTGACATGCCTACAACTTTCAAGAGAGTTGTAAGGAAAAGAGATCCCTCACCGACAACCACACCCTCACCTAGGAGGACAAGACAAAAACAACAAGCAGTGAGATCTCTGGTAAGAAAGGCTACACCAAAGAAGAAGAAACTAACACCCAAGAAGAAGAAGAGGACAAACAAGGACTTGGCTCCTCTTGATATACTGTTAAATGAAATTACAGAGGAAGGAAAATTGAAGAATATAGAGAAAATATATAACACTCTGACAACTGATGAAAAAGAACAAGTAGAAAATAGTGTTATATTGCATATGGATATGTATAAGAAATTTTTGATGGAAGTAGTAAATGAAGTACCAGATGAACTATTTAAAAGACTAGAAGCAAGAAGACAAGCAGTAGTAGAACTTGACAAGAAAATAAAGATAGAAAAGCTACTTGTTGTATATCCAGTGAATTCACCCAAAGAAATTGATGACTTAATTGTTGAAGCCAACCAGTTAGTATTTTCTACTGCTCACTGGCACATTGCTTTAATGGTTGGAAGAGTTAATGAGGTGACTGAGGAGACAGAAAATATATGGGAAATTTTCCTAGTGGAAAAAGAAAAACAAGAAGAATACATGAGCCACAAACCTATAAAGGTATATCAGAAAGAAAGAGACAAGGGTAAAGGTAAAGTTGGTGGACCACCTAGTATCAAGGTTAAAGACAACTTACCCCCACCTCCTTTGATTACTCCACCGTTAAAAACAATAGCTACAAAAGATCAACTGACAGTTGAAAGTATGGATGTAGAGGATGTCAATCCTAATCCTGAAGTCTTATACATAGTGGATGTTGATACTTAAAAGATCAACATTATGGTAGACAAAGATACAGCTGATAAGACTGACATGGCTGCTGAGCCTCTGGTAGCTGAGCAAACTAATAACACATAGGAGAAACTGACAGATGACAAAGAGCAAAAGGTAGAAACTCAGACTCAGACTGAGACAATGCAACAAATAGAGAAACAAAAAGAGCAAAAGGCTCCCGAACAGGAACAACAACAAGAACAGGAATAGGTTCATAAGGAAACAGTGCCACCAACAACTGGAGAAGTAGAAAAACCATTGCTTAAGGAAATGCAAACACAAATAGACCTACCAGAGGTCAATACAAGCTTGGTTACTTCCACTGGTGGTACTCAGAATGTTGGTTCATCTTCAAGCTACAAATCAACTAATGTGACTAAAGTACTCTTGGATTCAATTAAAAAGATAATAGATTGCAGTTCACAAGCTTATAAGGCAATTGATGACACCATACCAATTTTGAAGGTAATTGCTCCTAAATTTAATATAGACAATAAAGATTCTTTAGGACAACTTGATACCTTGTGTAAATATATGACATAAAACATTGAGAAAATAAAGGAAGAGACATTGAAGGACAAAGTAGAAATTGAAAAACAAAAATTCTTTGATGAGTAGATAAAGAAGTGTACTAGAGATTTTGACACACTTCTACTGGAACTGTGTAATTTATTAAAAGAGTACAAAACTCTGTATAAAGACACCTATAAGACAAACTTTTTGACTGTAGATATTGATAAGAAGATGAGCAAGGTACAAGATGAAATCAACAAACTTGCAGATAATTTTGTTAACTCACCTGATACATTATCAGTTTTTGGACAAAAGATAACAAATTTTGAGGAAGAATTACTTAAATTTGAAAGAGAAAAGGAGAGAATAGTGAATAAGGCAAAGCATCTAAGATTAAAACTGAGTCCAAGATTGGACTATTTAGCATCATTACGAAAGGAAGTATCTGAGGCACTAATACAGGGACAAAAAACACTGACAGAGCATTTGCAACATCTCACCGATATAGCTAAAAGAATAGAAACAACAACAAGAGATAGTAAAAAGTTTATGGAGAGTATAAACTTGATTTTGGTAGATCTATTTCAAATTGTAACTACCCAGTTACAAGGTTGAAACTACAAACTCTACTGACATCTTGACAACCTTTGTCATTGATGCCAAAAGGGGGAGTAGTGTAATGAGAAAATTCAACATCACAGGATCATATGCTCAGGGGGAGCACACATATTTTTGGTAACCTTTTTGGACTTCACATTTTTGGATACACTTTTAAAATTTCTCATGAGTGTTGCCATCAATGCCAAAGGGGGAGATTGTTGGCATATGCACACTCTAATGAGACATTGTATGTGATTGAAGGTTTTGTCATTGATGGCAATCTTACAATCCTATGGCACCAGCAAGGCATTACACTGACAAGTTAGTGCACTAGCATCAACGATCAGACTCTACATCAGCACTTAGGACACCGATGCCGGCACAGAGAAAGGAAGTATATCGACACAGAGGCTGACAGGATTTTGTTATATTATATTTTGTTTATTATTGTAAAAACTTTGTAAGCTGACTTGGCATGTTGTAAAATGACTCTTATATATAAAAGAGATCATTGTAGACATTTTGTAAGAAAGAAATGAATAAGGTTATGTAAGTAATATATGCGAAATATTAAGGAAGACCTATTATGCAAAATATAGGGTAAAGGGTTTATGTAAGAAGTAGAGTAGCAACCGGTACTGAATCAGGCATTATAGATGGTATTGTAAAGCACTACAAGATACTGGATTTGTATAATCCACATTGTAAGTCAGTGAGACTTCCCATTTGAGTAGCGAGCTCTAGGCAGTTGGCCTTCCTACATGTGCAAGCCCCTATTGTAAGTAATATTCTCTTATTGGCCAGTAAGTGGATATTGTGGGTCATAAATCCCACTCAGGTTTTTCCCACATCGGGTTTCCTCATTAAATCCTTGTGTCATGGTGTGCTTTTCATGTGGATGTTTTTAATTTTGTTTATTGCATTATTTCTTGCATACCAATACACTATTACAATATATTTTGCATGTTTTAAGATAAGAAATTTTGTACACCAGTTAGATACTGATTCACCCCCCCTCTCAGTATCTATGGGAATCCTTACAATACAACAATATGGCATGCCAGATATTAGTGTCCTATATCAAGATCCTACACAAGATCCCATACAAGGTCGAATTTGCAACCAAACATTCAGAATCCACAATTACAAGTGGATCCTAACATGGTCAATCAAAATGACCTCCCCTTGGAAATGCAAACATTCCTAAAGGATTCATACAATCAAGAAATGATGGAAAAATTCATCTGACATAATCCTAGTGGTCTTTTGAGGACCCTCATTGAAAATGGGGCTCTTTTTCCTCCTGATTTTGATAGATCCATTCTTGATCAACAACCATAGGGAGAATTCACTCCTAACCTCATCATCGACCCCATACTTCATTCTCAATCTGTTGCACCCATGACATCCATCCCCATAATTTCCATCCAACGTTTTGCCTCCTTTCTAGCATCTATGTCATTATCTAACCCTATTACTTATATTCTCCAACATGCTTCTATCCCATCTTCCTACACCCATCCAAATGTTTCTATTCCTCAATCTTCTATTCCTCTCAAAAATACCGCTAACTTCATCAATTCTTCTCTTTCTCATGCCACAACAACCCGTAGGTCATGTTTAATCATCACCTCTAAAGTCCCTGCACATTGGTCATCACATCTCAAATCCTCATTTCTTCGTCTTACTAATATATTAGTGGTGGTGGTGTGCCATCCACGACTCACTAGATGCTCGGGGCAAACATAGTCCATCATGTCCAAGATCCACAACATGATTTAATCAAGGAATTCAGGACATGAAGAACATCATCAAAAACATGAAGGAAGGGACTAACAAAAGAAAACCTTATTCATTCTAGTAATTTATTCCTTGTCCTTATGATCCATCAATGTCAATCGTGCCTTGCCTGCCAGGGTTTGAAATGCCTAAGTTCATGAAGTATGAAGGCAAGGGTGACCCTCGAGACCACATCTATGAGTTTCACATCTTATGTCAAGAGGTCTCCTATAGTGATTTGTAACTTGATAGGATTTTTCCTAAAATTCTTACATGAGACGCCCTTGTGTGGTTCTCGTCCCTACCTTGAGGTTCTATGACTTCCTTCCCAAGCTTGGCATAAAAGTTTGTGGCCCACTATGCTTACAATATCATCAATGACATTTCCATGATGGACCAATGTAACACAAAATAAAGGCCCGAAGACACCTTTGCCAACTTCTTGTAAAGGTGGAGACATCTTATCAAAAAGTTCCAGTGGAATATGCTATAGGAACACCAAATTGAATTATTCCAAAAGAATATGGTACCCGAACTATCAAAACCTTTATCAACTTAGTTTATAAAATCTTTTTAAAAGTTGACCAACAAGGGCTTGGCCCTTGAACGTGTCTTGTTAGAGAAAGGCACTTTGAAGCATTATTAGAAATCAAATAAAAACACTTCCTCTTATAACAATGACAAACCAAAATTCTAGTCCAAAAATAAGAACGTAGTCAACATTGGTGTCACTGATGCAAAGTGGGTTAAAACTATAGTCGCTCCTCCTAAACCCACCACCACTAACCATCAATTCAATAATCAACAAAGAAATCAAAGTCAATCTCAAAGACCCCCCAACAATGTCTAAAGCCAGGGGCGACCACCTCGATATAATAGTTAGACTCCAAAAGAGTATACCCCTCTTGCTGAGCCCATCAAGGTTGCGTTCCAAAAACTTGTCCAAGTTGGTGTAGTTGTCTTTTCGATAACCTGCCCATTTGATCCTAATCAACCCAAACCTAGGTGGTATAATGAAAATGAGTATTGTGACTATCACCGCGTCAATGGGAATGATATGCGAAAGTGTACGAAACTGAAGAACTATATCTAAGATCTCATTGATAAAGGTGATATTAAGGTAGCAACGACAAAACCTGGTAATAATAATGATAAACTCAAGATGTACCAGGAACCCTTCCCGAAGCATAACAAAGGTAGTGCCTCATTATCTAACTCTATCAACTATGATTATACTAATAATATATTTGGCTTTGAATCCTTGGTGGGTCATATAGAGCCTATAGACAACTGTGTTAATGTCATCACTATCCAGGGAGCTAATCCTTTCCCTTCCAAAATCAAACCTAGGGTCACTATTCAGGGTGGTCCTCCTCCTTCACAATCGGCAAGCAGGTGCAACCCTGCCAAAATAGTCATTCAAGGTGCCGCCCCCTCCACTTCACATTCTCAAAATGACTGTAATGTAACCACTCACCGTGAAAGAGTAACTACTCAAGGAGCTCCTCCCCCACCCAACCCTCCCACCACTTCATCCACCTGTCGATATGATATTCTAGATCACCTCAGAAAGACTCCTGCATAGATTTCCATCCTAGAGCTCCTCAAGACCTCCCCTATTCACAAGGAGATTTAAGAACAATCCCTCCTTGAATCATGTGTCCCCAACAACATCAATGTTGCCTATTTTCAAGCCCTTATCGAAAATCTCACTGCCCAACACCACCTTGTTTTCACTTCCAATGATGCTCCCCTCAATGATGATCATAATAAACCATTGCACATTGAAGCTATCATCCAAGAACACAAGGTTAAATGGATCTTGATAGATGATGGATCTGGACTCAATCTTTGTACATACAAGTTAATAAAGCAACTAAGGCTTTTTGAGGAGCTAGTTGACCCATCAAGTCGGATCATGATAAAAGAATATGATGATGCAAAAAGAGTTTCCAAAGGCACGATCACTTTAACTCTTCAAGTGGGGCCTACGATAGTTGAAACCACTTGCCAAGTCTTGGATCTTGATCTCCCTTATAACATCCTCCTCAGTCGCCATGGGTTCATTCCCTTCAAGCTATTCCCTCCACCTATCACCAATGCCTTAAATTCCCCTTCAATGGCAGAGAGATCACTATCAAGGGTGATCCACAACCTTTTCAGTATTGAAAACTTCTATAGGGGAAGCACCCATACCTCTGTCTGCTTAATAGACCCACTCTGTCTCCTCTATTCGATGCATCCAAAGTTGCCTCCACTTCATCCCAACCAGAACCCGAGGTCAAGATCGTAGATGATGGTTGTGAAGAGTACAAACTTGAGGATTTCCTATATGTGGGGAAACTCTCGTTATCTCTCAAGTCATTTGGCAAGCCCAATGAAATAAAAAAGGACCAGAAACTGACTGTGCAATGCAAAGACACTACCTTCAAGTAGTGGGGCCCACTTGATGAAGAAAGTCTAGAGATAGATGTTTCCTCTTGGTTGAGTCGTGAAGAGGATGAAGAACTGATAAATATTCTTGAGAAAATGTATCCAAAAGCATCAGCTATAGTGGATAAGATGGGCTATAATGGACATGGCCTGGAACCAGAAGAGAAAGGAATCAAAGCACCAATAAATCCCAAGTCATACAAGCATAATAGAGGCTTGGGTTATACTCCAGTACCTAAGATCACTATCGCGGGTGCCCCTTCAGACCCTTCTTTGGATGTGGAAGACTCTGATGAAGAGGAATTTAAAGAAATGCCTTTTGAATACCAAGATGATATCTTCTTTGACACCCATATTAACACCATCACCCCCATAACCCCTTCGACCCCATATGAGCTGCAACTTGTCCACCCTGAGCTTATAGACTGGGACCAACGAGGAAAACCTGTGCTGATGACATTGCTCTCATGACTCTCCTAAATATGAACAACTTGGAAGAATGCAACAAAGTTCATTAGATCCAACTACATGAAGACAAATACTTTGGTAGTCAGGACAATGCCCTTAGCCGCAAAAAAAGACAATAAAAAGAAAAATCATGATTCCTTAGGTGAAAACCTTCCCAAGGCACCTATGGATGAGGAAAAAATAAAAATAAAGGGAGTATACTCAAGTGAAAACCTGGATAAGGCACCTAAGAATGAGGGACTTGACCTCCCTACCATGGTTCCCCCATAACAAGATAGGTCAATGTTGGTAGTTTGATGCAATTTTATATTATCGGTAAACAATATGGTTGTCATTGTTGGCAACATCATCTCCTTAGTCTTTCTAGTCCGTAGACAGTAAGACCGGGCAGTGAGTAAACCGACAGATAGTAAGTATACCTGTAGACACTTAAAAATAATTATTTTAATTATTTTTTAATTCCTCACATAATTAATTAATTATGTTAATTAAAATTCTTCTCAATATTAATTAAATATAATTAATATTGTCACTATAGCATATGATTGATTTATTTAATAAATCAATCCTTTTCTTTATTCTTCTAAAAAATCAAATCCTCACAAATCTTCCTCTTAGCTAATTAATTTCAATTAATTAGTTAACCTACATGATTCCTACAAATCATCTTCTTAATTCATCATTAACCTAATAAATTCTTCTAGAAACTCCCTAAACTCACTTAACATTATTCTTTTAGTCAAATTCTCCTACAAATATAAATCCCACCTAACATTTCCTCTAATTCCCCTCCTAATGAGTCGTTAATGGCTAATCATCATGATTAGCCACAAAGTCAACTCTTTGTCCTTTCATCCAGCCACTAGCTTTAAATGCTCTTTTTCTAGATGAATGTAAGATTTTTGAAATCTCACATTCCTCTAGGCATTTCCCTCTCCCAAGGAATTTTTAATTCCTTTTTATTCTTCTAATGCCCATAATATCCGTTTTTGGATAATTTTTAATTCCTCCAATGCATCTTGTAGAGTGTGGAGATATGAAATGCCTTTAAGGCATATTTCTTGGTCTCCACACCCTCTCTTGGACCTTGTGTGACCTCACAAATAAATCTTAGCCCTTCATCTTGAATTCATCCTAGCCATCCATTTTCCTCTCCTCTTCCTATAAAATAGGGTTCCATCCCTTCATTCAAAAAATCTTGAAATTCAATAAGCTTATGCTGCCCTTTTGAGCCCAGGAAATCATCTTGGCGACTTGATCATCTCATCCTTATCATTCATCCTTATCATTTGTGCACAATATTGGAGAGCCATCCACATCCAGCAATCAAAGGAGCACATCAAGTGGAGCATTGTCAAGGGGCGCCTTCACTTCATCAAGCTCAATCCGAAGGAGAAGGTAAAATAGCAAGGTGAAATGATCTTTTTATGATATTTTAGCATTCTGCATGTTTATTTCATTATGTTTTGATCAGTTTACCTTTCAAATCTATTTTTTCCCTTTTCATTTTGGCACGCCCGGTGGGACTCACGTCCCTGAGAACTAATGTTATTGTTTTTTTTTAAGGTTTTTGTGAGTTGTGAGACGCAGGTTCCAGAATAGCGTGACTGCAGAAAAAAATAAAATAAATATATATATATATATATCTTTTTCGCAAGTTCCAGAATCGTGGCTCTACATTTCTGCGCGATAGCTCCTTATTCTATTCTATTTCTTTTTTTTTTTTTTGTTTCTGTTGCAGCACGACAGCTCTGTTATCTGATTTGTTATTTGATTTGTTGTCTGTTCTATTTTAGTATAATCTGTGCGAAAGTAGGAGAGTATGCTTTTGTCTATATAGACAATCAGAAATCCAGACTTTTCACTTTTCTATTCTGTTTAGCATGACTGTATGCTCTGACTGTAGGAAAGTGTGAAAATAGGAGAGTATGCTCTTGTCTATCTAGACAATCAGAAATCCGGACCTTTGACACTTTTCTATCTGTGTAGTGCTACTGTCTGCTTTGTTAATCTGTCTGAAAATTTTAGGCACTAACTGTAGTCTGCATTTAATTTATTTATTTCCTGTTATCTGCTCTGTTTAAATATAATCTATCCGCCCACAGGAAAGTGTGAAAGTAGGAGAGTATGCTCTTGTCTATCTAGACAATCAGAAATCTAGACCTTTGACATTTTTATTTTTATTCTGTTTAGTGTGACAATTTGCTCTATTAAATCTAGGGTTTCTATCTGCTCTGTTAAATCTAGGGTTTCTGTTTTGTTAAATTTAGGGTTTCTGTTCTGTTAAATTTAGGGTTTCTGTTCCATTAAATCTAGAGTTACAAAATAAAAATAAAAAAAAATCCGGACCTTTGAAATTTTTTCTGTTTTTTCACCATATCTTCTTTATCTTGAATCCATTTCCCTTCAAACTTCACCATATTCTCTACATTACCATTTTCCACATTTTCTTCCTTGGAGGCCTTATCTCAAAAAACTACTTTTTGAAGCCCAAAATCCCATATTTCTCTATTTTTAGGGTTTGCCATAACTTCTTCCCTTTTTATCCAATCACCTCCAAATTTTTCCCATATTATCCATCTTCAACTTTTGCTTCTTTGTCCCTCTTGGACAAATTTTCCCATTCCTTCATCTCTCCTCCAAAATCCCCATTTTTTCGCTTGCATATCCCTTAGAAAGTGGTAAAAACCTAGTCAAACCCCATTTACCCATCAAAGCTTTCTTCAAATCCACATTTGTCATTAGTAAAAAAGTTTTTATTCACGTTTTTCTATTTATTCCCAAAAAATAAAATAAAAATTAATATTTTTGTCATTTTGTTGATTTTTTGCAGGACGCTTGTTGAAGACTATTTTTCCAAACTACTAATCAAGTTGTTTTGCAGGACGCTTTTTGAAGACTCCATTTTTTTCAAACTACTAATCAAGTGGTTTTGCAGGTTGCCTAGCTGATTCAACCAAATATTGTGCATTTATTTAAATTAGGCACCTAGATATTAATTAAAATGGAATGAACCATTGTCTTATGTGTCTTTAAGAAAAGCATAAAGGTAGGAAAGTATGCTCTCGTCTTACTAGACGATCAGAAATCCAGACCCTCCAACCTTTTCTTGTTTGATTGTGTGTTTATCTCTAGCGGGCCTGCCCTCCCAACTTGCTCTTTGAGAAGGTAAGAGGGGAATGACCCAAGTGAGTACACCCAGACTTGGGGTTCCCAACTCACTATAATAAATAGGCCATTGACTACGAAAGGGTTAATGGTTGGGTCTATATGAGAGTTCACTCTCACATTGGGTGCTTAGTAGGATCCTAGAGATCTCAATCATGCTTGCATGACTACTAAGTTCTTGGTGCTTCATTGGGCTATAGGCCTCAATTGCGCTTGCGCAACTTCGAAGGGTAGCTCGTAACGGGAAGACTTACTAAACACCTTGTTCATAGTGGCCAAAAACCTCTAGTCATTGGTGCAGGAGGTCGGACCTCTAAAGCGGCCCATATTCTTACGGCCCTTAGTAGAGACACAAAGTTTTCCATGAGGAGTTTTCATGGGAATTGATGCTTGGCTGCCCCGAGAAGTGAGTGCCGTGGAGGGGAGCTAGTGGGGTCAAGAATCTAAGTGTCCGCTCTGGGTAAGCGTAGATGGGAAACCAATTGGGATTCAATGACTATTGTCCTTGCCAGCCTTAAGAATGTTGTATATGAGCATGAGTGTCTTTGAGATAATATACATTTAATCATTGTGTTTGCTTTGTTTGATACATACTTGCCAAGAGTAGACTAAAAACACATCACTATCCCCAAAAAACTTAGCAAAAATATTTGTCAAGACACAAACAAATAGTCCAAGTTATTACCCACACCAAGTTCAAAATTGCGTCAAAACTCTATCCGTCCCATTTTTCATAAGCCTAAGAGAGAAGCTAAGAGTTTATCCTCTACGTCAACATTCAAGTTTGTCTTTTGAAACACCTACTACCATCCAAATCAGGGTGGTCATATCCCTTCATACAACTTGCCATTTAAATAGATCCTTCATGTTCATGCCAAAGACAACCTAGTCATCAAGTTTTCTTCTAAACCATCACTACCATACCTTCTTCATCAATCATCCTCAAATTTCTTAAGTCCTTTCATCTTCAAATTTCTTAAGTCCTTTCATCACAAATTTCTTAAGTTCTTTCATCCACAAATATCTTAAGTCCTTTCATCGCAAATTTCTTAAGTCCTTTCATCACAAATTTCTTAAGTTCTTTCATCCACAAATTTCTTAAGTCCTTTCATCACAAATTTCTTAAGTCCTTTCATCCTCAAATTTCTTAAGTCCTTTCATCACAAATTTCTTAAGTCCTTTCATCACAAATTTCTTAATTCTTTTCATCCTCAAATTTCTTAAGTCCTTTCATCACAAATTTCTTAAGTCCTTTCATCCTCAAATTTCTTAAGTCCTTTCATCACAAATTTCTTAAGTCCTTTCATCACAAATTTCTTAATTCTTTTCATCCTCAAATTTCTTAAGTCCTTTCATCACAAATTTCTTAATTCTTTTCATCCTCAAATTTCTTAAGTCCTTTCATTACAAATTTCTTAAGTTCTTTCATCCACAAATTTCTTAAGTCCTTTCATCCTCAAATTTCTTAAGTCCTTTCATCACAAATTTCTTAAGTCCTTTCATCACGAATTTCTTAATTCTTTTCATCCTCAAATTTCTTAAGTCCTTTCATCACAAATTTCTTAATTCTTTTCATCCTCAAATTTCTTAAGTCCTTTCATCACAAGTTTCTAAAATCCTTCCATCACAAATTTTCTAAGTCATTTCATCACATTTTTCCTAAGTCTTTTCATCACAAATATTGTGTATGATCGCAATTCGATCCCAAAAGAAAAAGATGGCTGATCAACAATATGGCATGCCAGACATTGGTGTCCTATATGAAGATCCCACGCAAGATCATACACAAAGTGGGCAACCAAGCGATCAACATCAAAGCCAAAATCTTGACATGGTTAACCAAGATGAACTTTGTCCGGAAGTGCAAACTTTCCTAGCGGATTCTTATAACCAAGAGATGATAGAAAAGTTTATTAAACACAATCCTACTGCACTTCTAAAAACTCTTCTTGAACATGGAGCTCAAATTCCACCTGAATTTAATAGATCCACTCTCATCCAACAACCACAAGGAGACCTCGCTCCCACACAAAGTGCTACACCTACTATTCAAACTCAATCAATTGTAGCCCCATCAATCATCCAAGCCCAATCAATGCCACCCGCGACACCTCCCACCATGATCTCCATCCCGCCTTCTTCCTCCTTACCATCCATACCACTATCAAATCCAATCTCATCCATTCTCCAACAAACTTCTATACCACCTCCTTCTATTCAACCACATATTTCTATTCCACAAACCTCCCTTTCTCCCAACAATGTCACAAATTTTATCCAGACCGCATTCAATCCCATCACAACAGTTGGCGGATCGCAACCAACTATCACATGAACCCCAGCAACATCGATCATCACATCCCACGTTCCCACTTCCTCATCATATCAATATATTAGTGGTGGTGCACCTTCTTTAGTTCATCCAATTCATCAATATCAAAGTCCACAACAAGACCTCATTAAGGAAATTCAAGACATGAAGAATATCATCAAAAACATGAAAGAAAAGACTAATAAAAGGAAAGCTTACTCATTCGAAGAGTTTTTCCCTTGTCCTTATGACCCATCTATATCAGTTGCACCATATCCCCCGGGATTTGAGATCCCTAAATTCACCAAGTATGAAGGCAAAGGAGACCCTCGCAACCATGTCCGCGAATTCCACATCTTATGCCAAGAAGTCTCCTATAGTGACCTTTATCTTCGTAGACTCTTTCCCAAGAGTCTCATGGGAGATGCCCTGGCATGGTTCTCATCTTTACCACCAGGTTCCATTGTCTCTTTTCCAGACTTGGCAGAAAAATTTGTGGCCCACTATGCATACAACATGGGTAATGATGTTTCTATGATGGACCTATGTAATACAAAACAAAGGCCTAGAGAAACCTTCGCCAATTTCCTACAAAGATGGAGACATCTTATCAAAAAATTCCAATGGGACATGCCAGAACAACATCAAATTGAACTATTTCAAAAGAACTTGGTGCCTGAACTTTCAAGACCTTTAATATCTCAATGTATCAAATCCTTCCAAAAATTGACCGATAAGGGCCTTGCCCTCAAACGTGTCTTGTTGGAGGAAGGAACCTTGAAACATTACCAGAAGTCATCACAAAGTTCTTCCTCTTATCATAACGACAAGCCAAAATTCTGGGCTAAAAATAAAAACATGGTCAATGATGGTGTAATTTATGTGAAGCAGATCCAAACCGTGGCCACTCCCCCAAAATCCACCACCAATATTCATCAATTCAACAATCAAAATAATTCAAATCAATCTCAAAAACCTCACAACAATGTCTCAATCCAAGGACGACCACCCCGATCGAATAACAGGACTCCAAGAGATTTCACTCCTCTTGCTGAGCCTATTGAAGTGGTGTTTCAAAAACTTGTCCAAGCAGGTATAGTGGTTTTTCCAATCACTCGCCCGTTTGATCCCAATCAACCTAAACCAAGATGGTATAATGAAAATGAGTATTGTGAATACCATTGTATCAAGGGACATGATACATGAAAGTGTATCAAACTGAAGATCTACATACAAGATCTCATTGATAGAGGTGAGATTGAGGTAGCAAATGCAAAACCTGGTAATAACAATGACAAACTCAAAATGTACCAAGAACCCTTCCCAAAGCATGATAAAGGAAAAGGCTCATCATCTAACGTAATGGATTATGACTATGCTAATCACGTAACTAGTTTTGATTTTTTAGTAAGTCGCATTGAACCTGTAGACAATCATGTCAATGTCATAGCCATCCAAGGAGTTAATCCTCCTTCTTCCCAAAGCAGACCAAACCCAACTAAAATAGTCATTTAAGGTGCCACGCCTTCCACCTCCCATTTCCAGAATGACTGTAATGCAACTACACGCCGAGGAAGAGTCACCATCCAAGGAATTCCTCCCCCACCAAACCCTCCACCCATGTCTTCCACCTGCTGATATGACCTCCTTGATCAACTTGGGAAGACACTTGTGCAGATCTCCATTTTGGAACTTCTCAAGACTTCTCCAGTCCATAAAGAAATTTTGGAACAAGCCCTTCTCCAATCACGCGTTCCTGATAACATCAATGCCACCCAATTTCAAACCCTCATTGGAAACCTTGTTGCCCAACAACACATTGTATTTAACTCCAAAGATGCTCTCGCAGATGAGGACCATAACAAACCTTTGCACATTGAAGCTCTCATCCACAAGCACAAGGTCAAACGTATCCTGATAGATGGTGGATCCGGGCTTAATCTGTGTACATACAAATTGATAAAACAATTGGGACTTTCTGAGGATCTGATAGACACATCAGAAAGGATCACAATAAAGGCATATGATGATATAAAAAGAATTTCAAAGGGCATGATCACCTTACCTCTTCAAGTGGGCCCCATTACAATTGAAACCCCTTGCCAAGTACTAGATCATGATCTCCCCTACAACATTCTCCTCGAGAGGCCATGGATTCATTCCTTGCAGGCCGTACCCTCCACCTATCACCAATGCATCAAATTCCCCTATAATGGAAGAGTGATCACTATCAAAGGTGATCCCCAACCTTTTCAATATTGCAAACTATTAGAGGGGAAGCATTCGTATCATTGCCCACTAAATAGACCTTCGCCAACGCTTCCATCTGACACATCAAATGTTGCCTCCACATCATCCCAACCAAATAATTGAATCAAGATCTTGGATAATGGCTATGGAGAATACAAATTGGAGGACGTCTTATTAATAGGAAACCTCCCTCTCTCTCCTAAGTCATTTGGCAAACCAAAAGAGCTAAAAAAGGACCCGAAACTAGTCATGTAATGCCAAAGCACTACCTTCCAGCAATGGGGCCCACTTGATAATGAGAACCTCGAAGTAGATATCTCTTCATGGCTGTACTGGGAAGAGGACGATGATCCAACAAGAATATCCAAAGAAATGTATCCAAAAGCATTTGCCATAGTTGAAAAAATGGGTTACAAAGGACACGGTCTGGGACTAGAGGAGAAAGGAAGAAAAGCACCCATAAATCCTATCTCCTACAGATACAACAGAGGCTTAGGGTACATTCCGATGCCTAAGATTACTATTGCTGGGGCCCCTTCTAGTCCTTCTTTGGATATCAAAAGCACTGACGAAGAGGAATTCCATGAAATGCCTTATGAATATGAGAAAGATACCTTCTTTGATGCTTACATCAATACCATCACCCCCATAACCCTCCCACTTCACATGAGCTACATCTTGTCCATCCTGAACTCATTGACTGGGGCCAATGAGACAAACCCAATTTAGATATCTGCGTTGACGATAATGCTCTCATTGCTCTCCTAACAACACAAAATATGGAAGATGGTAATAGAATTGAGGGTATTCAACTACATGAAAAGGGATATTTTGGTAGTCAAGTCAATGCCCTTATCCACAAAAAAGATAATAAAAGAAAAAGATATGATTTCCTAGGTGAAAACCTCCCTGAGGCGCCTTTGGATGAACAAGAAATAAAAACAAAGGGCATATCTGAAAGTGAAAACCTGGAAAAGGCAATTGATGATGAGGGATTTGACCTCCCTACCATTGGTTACCTTCCACAGGACAAATCAAATTTTTTGATAGAAGAAATAGATAGCATCAACATGGGCACTAAAGTCATTCTAAAAAATGTGCTCATTGCCAAATCCCTCACTGAAATCGAGAAACAAGACTTCATCAACTTCCTTACAGAGGTTAAAATCAATTTTGCATGGTCCTATTCCGATATGCCAGGGTTGGATCCTGCCTTGGTGGTTCACAATCTCACCGTCCGCCCAGATGCAAAACCTGTAAAACAAAAACTCCGCAAAATGCACCCGCATATTGCTCTCTTGGTCAAGGCAGAACTTCAAAAGTTGTTAGACGCAGAATTTATCAAACCCATAGACTACGTTGAATGGGTCTCCAACATTGTGCCTGTCGGCAAACCTACTAGGAGCATCCGCATTTGCACAGATTTCCGAGATCTAAATATAGCTTGTCCTAAAGACGATTTCCCATTCCCAAACATAGATATGATTGTGGATCTTACAGCAGGACATGAAATTCTATCGCTAATGGATGGGTTTTTTGGATACAACCAAATCAGGATAGCAAATGAGGATCAACATAAAACCGCATTCACATCACCATGGGGTACTTTCTGTTATCGGGCCATGCCTTTTGGCCTTAAAAATGTTGGAGCTACATATCAATGGGCAATGACAACAATTTTTCATGACCTCTTGCAAAAAATTATGGAGGACTATGTGGATGATCTGCTAGGCAAATCCAAGACAAGACAAGAGCACATCCCTATTCTAAAACAGATCTTTGAAAGATTGGGAAAATACAAGCTGTGCCTAAATCCTAAAAAGTGTGTGTTTGGCGTCACATCGGGAAAACTACTAGGATTCATTGTTTCCCGCAGAGGCATTCAGGTTGATCCACAAAAGTAAAAGCTATTATGGAAATGCCTCCACCAAAAACTCTCAGACAACTACGTAGTCTCTAGGGAAAACTCTAGTCTGTCAGGCGTTTCATTTCATAGCTAGCCAACAAGTGCCATCCATTTGCACATTTGTTACGTAAAGACACAAAATTCAAATGGGATTGCCTCTGTCAAAAGGCCTTTGAAAAATTAAAAGAATATCTAGCATCACCTCCAATTTTGATGCCACCTACCCTTGGAAAACCCCTCATTTTGTACATATGTGCTACTATAGTGGCATTGGGGGCATTGCTAGTGCAAACAGATGATCAAGGGAAGGAACATGCCATTTACTACATCAGTCAGACGCTAGTAGGATATGAACTCAACTACACCCCCATTGAAAGAGCATGTTTGGCATTAGTATTCAGCACACAGAAACTATGACACTATATGCTAAACAACAAGACAAAATTAATTGCTAAAATTGATCCACTTAAATATCTTCTATCAAAAGCTGCTCTCATTGGTAGAACGGCTAAATGGGTCATGCTCTTAAGCGAGTTTGACATTGAATATGTGGACAGAAAGGCAATCAAGGGACAAGTCATTGTAGATCAACTGGCTGAAGCTCCACTTCCAGGCGACCATCCTCTTCTCACTGAATTACCAGATGAGTTCATTATGACTGTTACCACATCCTCCACATGGAAATTGTATTTTGATGGCTCCTACACTCAAAATGGATCAGGGGCAGGAATATTATTGGTCACACCTCAAGGAGATGGCATCCCCAAATCATACAAGATAGCCTTTGCATGTACTAATAACATAGCAGAATATGAGGCCCTCATCACTGGTTTACGCTTGGCTATCCATTGGAAAATAAAGGAATTACAAGTCTATGGCGATTTCTAGCTCATCATAAAACAAGTCAATGATGAATACCAGACAAAAGATGATAAACTCCTTCCCTACTATACCATGGTTGAAGAACTTAAGCAACATTTCACGGCAATCAAGTTTGATCAAATCCCACAAACAAACAATAGGGCTGCAGATGCAATGGCCACCATTGGCTCCCTCCTTCAAATGCCAGTACATAGTTAGAAGTGCGAGTTCTTGGTCAAGCAATTGTTTATACCGGCATATGACCTACCAGAATCTGAAATGGTGTGTGTTCTCGTTGGTCCAGAGTCCCCTTGGTACCAAGAAACCTTTGCTTTCCTCAAAGACAACACCATTCCCCCACATCTCACCAAAACCCAACAACAAACTTTTATCCGCCGATGTGCCCGTTACACCATCCTTGCAGACACCTTATTCAGAAGGCATTTTGATGGTTCCCTCCTAAGGTGTTTAGATAAACAAGAAGCCGAATGGGCATTACGCGAAGTACATGAGGGCATCTGTGGGGCACACTCAAGTGGACTCACATTGACTAAAAAACTTTTGAGAACAGGATACTATTGGCCTAAAATGGAAGAAGATGCATACAACTATGTGAAGAAATGCATCCCTTGCTAGCAACATGGTGACAAGATTCATGCACCATCACAAGAATTGCAGCCATTCATTACACCATGGCCCTTCTCGTAGTGGGGGCTCGATCTCATTGGGAAAATCCACCCTTCATCTTCCAACGGACATAAATTCATTATCACTACCACCGAATACTTCACCAAGTGGGTAGAGGCTATCCCTCTTACTTTCACCACCGGCAAGCAAATATCCAAATTCATCTTGAACTACCTAATCTGCCGATATGGCATCCCAAAAGTTATCATCACAGATAATGGTAAACAATTTAAAAACTAGGATGTCAAAGAACTCTGCCAAAAATTCAACATCCAACACCGCTTCTCCACTCCATATTATCCCCAAGGCAATGGCCAAGCTGAGGCTTCTAATAAAACCCTAATAAAAATCCTCAAAAAGACCGTCAATGAAGCGGGCCATGATTGGCACCTCCAAATCCATCCTGCATTGTGGACCTACCGCACCTCCATCCGCACCCCCACAGGCGCCACTCCTTATTCCCTAGTATTTGGTTCTGAAGCTATCCTTCCCCTTGAGATCAAGATCCCCTCTTTAAGGGTATCGCTACAAAACATCCTACCAAAGGAAGAATACAGAATTGCCCACTTACAAGAGCTAGAATTGTTAGATGAAAGGCACCTCAAGGCCTTGAATCATCTCCGGGTATATCAAAACCGTCTGTGCATGAGTTATCATAAAAAAGTTAGAACCCGAGAATTCCAAGTTGGTGATCTTGTCCTCATGGAGAATCAGAAAAATCTACAAGAACGAGAAAAGAAAGGCAAGTTCGAGCCTAACTAGCTTGGACCATATGTAATCACAACGAACTATGGATCAGGAGCTTATCATTTGGCCACTCCTGAAGGTGATCCTTTGGATGATCCGATGAATATCATGCACCTCAAAAGGTTTTATGCTTAGTCCTCAGAAAGTCTTAAATTGTCAAAAAAAAAAAAAAATGAAAAAAAAAAAAAGATCCTGAAAAAATTGTCACTTTGGTGCAAACCTGGCAAACAGGCACCTTATGATACAAAAAAATTTAAAAAAAAAAGAAGAAAAAATCAGAAAAAAGAAAGAAAAACAATTCGTGGCGCTATGGGCAAGTATCTTGGTGAAAACCTCTGTGCGGGCGCCAAGGTAAATAACCGGATCCACTGTCTATCAGGTCGATACTAAAAATCATCTGCCATCCAGCCCACCCATGCACAACATTCCTTCTTTTTCGCCTCCCAATAAAACATGCGTATGATGATGAGTCTTTGCCTAAGTCATGAACAAGAAATGTCCCAGTGAAACTGAGCTTTCATGCCTCTATATATGCTTCAAGAAGTCTTGAGAAACAATCCCAAGTCCATCCTAGTTCTACTCTTGGCAAGAGGTATCATTTGGTCATAAGGAAGAGACTTGTTAGATTTTGTTAGATTTTTTTCATATAGGCTTGCATCTTTTGCCCTACAAATGCCACTATTTATGACTGCCTGGGTTCTTCCATATCTAGGTATGTTATGATAGGTGCATACTAGGGCATATTTCATAGTATGGCATGTTTTGGATCCTTCTTGTATAAACCGACGACCTGGTACTAGTGTTTATCAACACTTACCTTCTCGTATTCAAGAGGTATCGGTGTGTTTGAGGGTTTCCTTGCACAAACCCACAACTTTGTATTAGTGTTTCTTAACACTTGCATTGTTGTGTGCAAGAAATTCCCGTTTGTCTACAGAGTCAGTCCACGCCCTGGGTTTCTCATGGCATCCTGATTTCTATAAGCAGTGGTGCAAGTCACTCAGGGAAACATCAAACTAGGTTGGCTTTCCACATTTGTTGTACACAAAATCTCACCATCATTCCATCAAATCCTAAACTCAATAATCCCAAGGAGTTCTCAATTGCCCCCATTTTCCTCCGCGGTCTCGCATCTCTTATTCTTCTTTCCAAATACCTCATGACTACTTCATATATCTTCCTCATTTATCCCTTCCACCCTAATTTTTCTTCCTCTATTTTTTTTTTTTTTTTCCTCACATAATCAATTCTGATTCTAATCATGTCTTATACAAGATGAATCCTTCCTGAAACCAGACCTTGTGATCTGATCATGTCTTATACAGGATGAATCCTTCCTGAAACCAGACGTGATCGATCATGTCTTATACAGGATGTATCCTTCCTGAAACCAAATGTTGTGATCTGATCATGTCTTATACAGGATGAATCCTTCCTGAAACCAGACGTTGTGATCTGATCATGTCTTATACAGGAAGAATCCTTCCTAAAACTAGATGAGCTGATCATGTCTTATACAGGATGAATCCTTCCTGAAACCAAAGGCTTTGATCATGTCTTATATAGGATGAATCCTTCCTAAAACCAGACATTCATTGTGATCAATCATGTCTTATATAGGATGAATCCTTCCTGAAACCAGACGTTGTGATCAATCATGTCTTATACAGGATGAATCCTTCCTGAAACCAGACGCTCTTATCATGTCTTATATAGGATGAATCCTTTCTGAAACCAGACATTGTGATCAATCATGTCTTATATAGGATGAATCCTTCCTGAAACCAGACACTTTGATCATCTTTGTCTTATATAGGATGAATTCTTCTTGAAACCAGACCGAATCTAGATCTTATCAATTGAATCAAATCAAATCTATCAGGATATCAATTTCACAAAACTCCAAAGATCAAATACCTCAATTGATCTCCCGAGGGGCCATCACCATACCGTAATCTATAAATCAAGAGTCGGGGCATCCTATCAAACCAATATCAACATCAAAACAAGATTATTCTTTGAATCAATGCATCATCACACCTCACTTCAAAGAGGGGCAAAATGTAGACACTTAAAAATAATTATTTTAATTATTTTTTAATTCCTCATATAATTAATTAATTAATTAATTAATTAATTATGTTAATTAAAATTCTTCTCAATATTAATTAAATATAATTAATATTGTCACTATAGCATATGATTGATTTATTTAATAAATCAATCCCTTTCTTTATTATTCTAAAAAATCAAATCCTCACAAATCTTCCTCTTAGCTAATTAATTTCAATTAATTAGTTAACCTACATGATTCCTACAAATCATCTTCTTAATTCATCATTAACCTAATAAATTCTTCTAGAAACTCCCTAAACTCACTTAACATTATTCTTTTAGTCAAATTCTCCTACAAATATAAATCCCACCTAACATTTCCTCTAATTCCCCTCCTAATGAGTCGTTAATGGCTAATCATCATGATTAGCCACAAAGTCAACTCTTTGTCCTTTCATCCAGCCACTAGCTTTAAATGCTCTTTTTCTAGATGAATGTAAGATTTTTGAAATCTCACATTCCTCTAGGCATTTCCCTCTCCCAAAGGAATTTTTAATTCCTTTTTATTCTTCTAATCCCCATAATATCCATTTTTGGAGAATTTTTAATTCCTCCAATGCATCTTGTAAAGTGTGGAGATATGAAATGCCTTTAAGGCATATTTCTTGGTCTCCACACCCTCTCTTGGACCTTGTGTGACCTCACAAATAAATCTTAGCCCTTCATCTCGAATTCATCCTAGCCATCCGTTTTTCTCTCCTCTTCCTATAAAATAGGGTTCCATCCCTTCATTCAAAACATCTTGAAATTCAGTAAGCTTATGCTGCCCTTTTGAGCCCAGGAAATCATCTTGGCAACTTGATCATCTCATCCTTATCATTCATCCTTATCATTTGTGCACAATATTGGAGAGCCATCCACATCCAGCAATCAAAGGAGCACATCAAGTGGAGCATTGTCAATGGGCGCCTTCACTTCATCAAGCTCAATCCGAAGGAGAAGGTAAAATAGCAAGGTGAAATGATCTTTTTATGATATTTTAGCATTCTGCATGTTTATTTCGTTATGTTTTGATCAGTTTACCTTTCAAATCTATTTTTCCCCTCTTCAATACCAACAAGCAGTAGACCGGCAAGTAGTAGACCGACAAGCAGCAAGGCAATAGGGTAGCGATGAGTAGATCGGTAAGGAAGACGTCCACCTGCTAAGCAAAGACTAAACTGATACATTGGAAGAAATCAGCTAGTCAAGTTATTGATCGATTCACCGAAAAAGTTGGTAACCGACAGACTGGAAATGTTCAGTTACATTAAGCTAAATCTAAAGCCTTCTCTCAGTCAACCAATGAACATATCAGCATGATTGATAGAATTGATAGAGATTCCTGCATGATTCCAGAAGCGCATTTTAAGGCTTGACAATGGAATTTTGAAAGGTATGTTTTGGAGGGAAAAGTTGGCAAAAGACTTAAGGATCTATAAATACATAAATCTCATTGGTGAGAAGGTTGTTGTCAAGGTGATTAAAGTTAAATGTGAAAAAGAACACAGGGGGAGTTTCAGAGTGTACAAAGCCGAGTGATAGAAGACCGATAGAGTGGGGTTTCACATAATAGTGACTTAGGTGATAGAGGACTGGCAGTGCAGGATTCGAGTATCAACAAACTGGCATAAGGCAAAGTTGTGAAGGACAGGCACAATTGATGCAGACCAAGATTGGTGACTAATTGTGATTTGATCAGGCTAATGTGTAGCTTCATGTATCTGATCATTTTATTTGTTGTTTTGAAATGACTGCAATATAAATCCCTTAACTGGGTGGACTTTAACAAGTCCCATTGTATAAATCCCTTAATCGGGTAACATCTTAACTGATGTTCTAGGTCCTTTGACCATGCTACCTTTAACAAGGTAAAGGCACTAACCGACCTTCATCAAAATCCCTTAATTGGGTGGCACCTAACTAGTGTCTTTGTAATCTCCTAATAGGGATGGCTCTTCACCGGGCGTACTCCAGAAGAGTACAATTTTTGTGAGTTCCTACTCACACCATTGTTTTCTCCCTATTGGGTTTCCATGAGATAAATTTGTGTGTCTTTGTGTATCTTTTCATGCATGCTTAATCTTCTACAATAATTGTGTAAATTGGTGAATGGTTAATTAGTTCATATTTAAAAGCTAAAGTTTCAATTAGTAAAACCGGTAATATACTTATTCACCCCTCCCCTCTTAGTACTGGTTGGATCTAACAGTAAACCCTACTTATAGAGGAAACAAACATTATCAACATGGGCATTGATGATACTCCTAAGAATGTGCTCATTTCTAAGTCTTTGTCAGATCAAGAAAAACAAAACTTCATCAATTTTCTCACAAGAACAAAGATTAACTTTTCCAGGTCGTATGTTGACATGTTAGGCCTTGATCCAGACTTAGTAGTCCATAATCTTGTTGTCCGTCTAGATACCAAACCCATAAAGTAGAAATTATGCAAGCTACATCCACATATTGTACTCCTCATCAAGGCAGAATTTCAAAAGATGTTGGATGCCAGATTCATAAAACCAATAGATTACCCTGAGTCGGTGTCCAACATTGTCCCTATTGTCAAAGCTACTAGGGGCATCCGAATTTGTAAAAACTTCTAGGATTTGAATAAATCATGCCCTAAGGATGATTTCCCACTTCCCAACATAGACATGATCATAGATCTCATAGTGGGACATGAAATTTTGTCACTTATGGATGGATTTTTTGGATACAATCAGACCAGGATAGCAAAAGAGGACCAGCACAAAACAACATTCACAATGCCACGGGACACCTTTTGTTATCAATTCATGCCTTTTGGTCTTAAGATCATCGAAGCAACATATTAGCAAGCAATGACAACCATCTTTCATGACCTCTTGCACAAAATCATGGAATATTATGTAGACGATCTCCTAGGAAAGTCCAAGACAAGAATTGAAAATATTCCTATCCTAAGGCAAATCTTTGAGAGATTGGAAAAATATAAGTTGTGCCTAAATCCTAAGAAGTGCATCTTTGGTGTTACATCTAGGAAACTTATTGGTTTCATTGTTTCCCACAAAGGCATAGAAGTTGATCCTACAAAGGTGAAAGTGATCATGAAAATGCCTCCCCCGAAGACTCTCAAATAGCTATGCATCCTTCAAGGGAAGCTCCAATCTATCAGACACTTCATTTCACAACTCACAGATAAGTGTCACCCTTTTGCACACTCACTATGCAAGGATACTAAATTCAACTGGGAATGCCTGTGTCAAAAGGCTTTTGAGAAACTCAAGGAATACCTAGCATCACCTCCAATCCTTATGCCTCCTATTCCAGGATAGCCACTCCTTTTGTATATATCAGCAACCACAGTGGCACTGGGGGCATTACTAGCACATACAGATGATCAAGGAAAAGAGCATGCTATTTACTACATCAACCACACTTTAGTAGGGTATGAGCTCAATTATACCCTTATTGAAAGAGCATTCTTGGCACTTGTCTTTAGCACACATAAACTTTAGCATTACATTCTTAACAACAAAACAAAATTGATTGCTAAAATTGACTCCAAGTATCTCTTATCAAAGGTTTCTCTCATAGGAAGAACTTCTAAATGGGTCATGTTACTAAGTGAGTTTGACATCAAGTATGTAGATAGAAAGTAAATCAAAGGACAAGTAATAATAGACCAACTGGCAGGAGCTCCACTTCAAGGTGATCACCCCATCCTCACAGAATTCCCTAACGAGTCCATAATGATTATCACCACATCTTCCACATGGCAGTTATATTTTGATGGTTCTTGCATGCATAACGGATCGGGGGCAGGCATATTGTTGATCACACCACAAGGAAATTGCATCCCTAAATCATATAAGATAGCTTTTGCATGCACCAACAATAGTGTAGAATATGAAACACTGATCACTGGACTCTACTTGGCCACCCAATGGAAGATATCAGAATTACATGTTTATGGTGATTCCCAACTTGTCATTAAACAAATCAATGATGAGTATCAAATGAAATATGACAAGCTTCTCCCCTATCACAACATGGTAGAATACCTAAAGCAACACTTCACGACAATCCAGTTTGAGTAGATTCCATGCACAAACAATAGGGCTATATATGCAATGGCTACTATTGGTTCTCTCTTTCAGATGTTGACACATAGTCAAAAAATGTGAGTTTTTGGTCGAGCAACTCTTCATACCAGCATATGATCTACCTGAGTCTGAAATAGTGTGTGTACTCATTGGTCCTAAATCCCCTTGGTATCAAGAGACCTTCACCTACCTAAGAGACAACGTTATCCCTCCCCACCTCACCAAAACCCAATAGAAAACCTTCATTCACCACTACACCCGTTACACCATCCTTGGAGATACCCTATTTAGAAGACATTTCGATGGTTCCTTCCTAAGGTGTCTAGACAAACAAGAGGTTGAATGGGCACTACACAAAGTGCATGAGGGTATCTGTGGGGCACACTCAAGTGGTCTCACCTTGGATAAAAATATCTTGCAAATAGGATACTATTGGCCTACAATGGAAGAAGATGCATATAATTATGTGAAGAAATGTATCCCTTGTCAAAAGTATGACAATAAGATTCATTCTCCATCAAAAGATCTGCAACCTTTTATCACACCTTGGCCCTTCTCATAGTGGGGACTCGATCTGATTGGTAAAATCCACCTTTCATCCTCCAATGGTCATAAATTTATCATCACTGTCACTGAATACTTCACCAAGTGGGTGGAGGCCATCCCTCTTACCTTCACCATTTGGAAGTAGATCTCTAAATTCATCCTGAATTACTTGATCTGCAAGTATGGAATCCCCAAAGTTATCATCATGAATAATGGTAGACCCTTCAAAAATTAGGATGTTAAATAACTCTTCCAGAAGTTTGATATCCAACACCGCTTCTCCACCCCCTATTACCCGCAAGCCAATGGTCAAGTTGAGGCTTCCAATAAAACCCTAATCAAAATCCTTAAAAAGACAGTCAATAAAGCTATCCATGATTGGCATCTCCAACTCCATTCTTCTTTGTGGGCTTACCGCACCTCCATCTGCACACCCATAGGTGCCACTCCATATTCCCTTGTTTTTGGCTCCAAAGTTGTCCTCCCTCTTGAGATCAAGATCCCCTCCCTAAGGATGTCACTGCAGAATATCCTCCTTGATGAGGAATATAGAGTTGCCAGGTTGTAAGAGCTGGAATTGTTGGATGAAAGGAACCTCAAGGGCTTGAACAATCTCTAGGCATATCAAAATTTCTTACGCTTGAGCTACAACAAGAAAGTCAGAACCCAAGAATTTTAAGTTGGCGATCTTGTCCTTATGGAAAATCAGAGAAACCTTCAAGAAAGAAAAAAGAAAGGCAAGTTCAAGCCCAATTGGCTTGGACCTTATGTGATCACAACAAAGTATGGATCAAGGGCATATCAGTTGGCCACTCCTTAAGGAGATACCTAGGATGAGCCTATGAACATCATGCACCTGAAGAGATTTTATGCCTTGTCCTCAAAAGGTCACCAAGTATGAAAAAAGTCAAAAAATCCAAAAAGCACAAAAATACAAAAATAAAAATAAAATGAAAAAAGTAATGAAAAATCAATACGCCCATCAGTGAAAAGCACTCCGTGGTGCTATGGGAAAGTACCTTGGTGAAAACCTGGTTTCAGGCATCAAGGTAAATAATCTAGATCCATCATCTATCTAGACAGACTCAAATCCCCCACTCGCTTGCCTGACTCCGTTTCATAACATATCCCACCCAATGCTCATATTCCATAATAAAAATCAAATATTCTAATGTCATCCCCGCACCTTACCAATGAGGAGGATTGTACAAGCCTAATTAAATGGCCATCTGTGTAGGACAACTCCCACCATCATTCCCCCCACTTCATTTGCAGTTGGTTGTCTCCTTCATTCTACAAAATAGACATATCTTTAATCCACACCACTGCATAACCCTTCTCACACAACATCCACCACCTTGCTTGTTGTTGGTTGTCTTCTTCATTCTATCAGAAAGTCAATTCGATAATCCCACCATACATCTCCACAAGAAAAGGAACAAGGTGCTCCTGACCACCTCTATAGATGTCACGATTCATTTTAGTATCCTCCACAACAACCCTACTTGCTTTCGCCACCAAACTATCCTCGGTAGGCCGATTATCCATTCCCTCGCTTGGTATATGATGATGAGTCTTTGTCTGAATCATGAATAAGGATCATCCCATCAACTGAGCTTTCATCCCATCAAACTAAGCTTTCACCCATCACGCTGAGCTTAATCGTGAGTCCTGAGCTCGTTCTTCTTTATGACTTGCACGTTATTCAAACATCCATCCACATGTACTCCATCAAGTCTTTGCGATCAAGTACCACATTTGCCTTCATGTGTTTACACCATCTTCTCTATTTCCTATTCAGTTTCATCAGTCACTCCTGCCCATTGGGATGCATCCTTCCCCTATCTAGCAATATATCCACAAATCCTAAGTCCTACTCTTGGCAAGAGATGTTAGTTGGCCTTGTGCATTTTTCTTGCATGATTTGGTCTATTTTCTTTTATTTGCATCACTTTGTCCTATGACTATTCCTACCCACAACTACTAGGATCAATCTATATCTTGGTATGTTATGGGCTGGGGCATACCAGGGCATGCTTTTGTGGTATGATGTATTTGAAGGTCTCTCATGTATGAACCTGCAGCTTTGTACCTACATCTATATGATATTTACATGGTTGTGTAAAAGATATTTCTATTTGTCTAAGAGTTAGTCCACGGATCAGATTTTTTCTCATAACATCCTGATTCCTATAATCAGTGGTGTAGACTATCCTTGGCAAAATCAAAACTAGGTTTGCTCCCCACATTTTGCACAACAAACCCCTCCATCTCAATCTCATCATTTGCATTTCATCCTATCACTATGCATTTTGGGAGACCTTAATTTATTCACTTTCTTGATTTTTTCTAGTCCTATGTTGTTGTACTATGGTTCACACATTCCAAAAAAATCAATTCATTACCATCTAGTCTCATTATTCATTTAGTTGCATAAATAATAAGCATTAATTGCATTATACATTTAGTTGCATAATCATTTTATCCATTAGTTGCATTATCACTTTATTCATAATCATTTCATAATCACAATCATTTTAGTAGCATAATCATTAAGTGCATTTAGTTGCATTATTCATATCACTTGAGACATGCAAGTTGGTACATACAATCTTGACAATCTATTGAAATGTATCTATCATGCATGTTCACAATTACACATCTTAGGATCACAATAATGTAAGGTTAATTAAAGCCCATTCAAACATTAGTATCTCATGTAGCACTACAATAATTAATCACTCTATTCAATATAAAACATTTTAAAATAATCTCATTTCATCCCATCCTTAGGTCATTTTAGGTCCATTAATTTTTTATTCAAACATTCATATCTCACACGAATGGCAAGCCATCAAATAGTCCATACATTACTAACTAGTCTACTTAGTCACATTTTGGTTTGTTAATTTTGTTAGTGGCTAAATAAGGGTTTTCATTACATCACTCGACACATTATTTATTATTCATTTCATATTTATCACATCAAAAACATGAAATAGGACAATTATTTTCATCACATAAGCATACACATTATTATCACATAAAAATCCAAAAACATGCACATCATATACACATATCATCCATGCATATCCTGCATGCATAAACATGTTAACACCATCATAAATAACATATACATGCATATAAACTCATCCATCTTGCACCCACAAACAGGTCAACAACATGACATATCGTATAATACATGCACATATATACATATAAGCATCCATCTTGCATCATAGGTAAGTCCGATAATATCCATCACATGCATTACATCAAATAATAATCACAACATCATCATCCATCATATCACAAAATAATAATCAAAGTCCATCAAAGTCCATAATAAAGTCCATACATGCATATTCGCCACAAAAAATCACACCTCATATATATCAAAAATCAATGAATGTGTCAATCATGGTACAATGATATAAATCCTCGAAGGGTCAAAATACATTGCCACATACATAAGGGATAGCCAACACTCTCCCTATCCCCATCACCATCTCCATTGTCAGCTGCACCTCTTGATGGTCCTACACCCCCTCCCCTAAGTGGCCCCATAGCCATTGATCCCCCAGTCTATTATCTCTGTGTCTTGTGTTGGATCTGTGCTCTATGTGATCACATATTCTTGATATATGATGCTACCCTCTGCTCTGTTGGCATTTTCCTATGGTATAGACCCCTATAATATGTAACCTCCTAACTCAAACTCTCTGGCCATCATTGTTGACTAGTCAAATCTACATATACCTATACAAACCTAACATGCTCCAAAAGTTGTTGCGCCACATCTTTGTCTCCCTGTAGTCTAACTACATCTGCCTCTGCTCTGGTCAGTTGGGTATGGAGTGCATCCATCTCCCCATCCATCCTCTCCAACTCTGCCCTCAGCTAGCTGATGGGTCCCCCACTCCTAGCCTCCTTCAAAAGCTACTATGTCTCCTCCCACTCCTCCCTCAAAGTTGACACCTCCACCCAAGCCACTTGTAGGCTCTCCGTCAGGTCCTATGCCTCCCTCCTATGCCTATCCACCTTTGACTATAGTTTAGCTACCCTGGCCTGCTCCACCGCTAGCTCCTCCTCCAAGCTCCCTATCCTCCCCCAACCAACCTCCAAGGCCTGTAGCTCAACCTCCAGTCTCCTCTCCCTCTCCCTAGCCCCATCCCTCTCTTGGAGAAATTTGTCATACTCTACCTAGGAGACCCATCCTACTTGTCCCTATCCACCCATGGCCTGTGCACCTTGCTCATCCTGGACCTGTACATCCAAAATGTCCATCGACTCTGCACCCTCTCCCTCCCCAAGAACTTGACCAATTTGTGTTGCTGCCGTCTGTACCTGTAGTGGTACCTCATCTCAAGGAACCTCCCGTCTTTCTTCCGCCTTCTTCACTTCTTCATATTTTTTATTTTTTCTTTCTCACCTTTCATTCTTCTTTTTTCAATAATTTTCTCAAATTTTTTCAAAACTTCTCGGTTAAATTCTCGAGAGGGCATTCACCACCCGCGTCTTCATGCTAGGGCATCTTTTTCTTGTATTTTACCCATCACCAATTCTGCCATTGTGTAAAAGGGGCAAAATGTAGATGTCCAAAATGAATTAAAATAATTATTTAATTAATTTTTTCCTTTCTATATAATTAATCAATTTAATTATGTTACCCTTTATTCTTCTCAGAATTAATTTAATTTAATTTAATTAATCCTATCACCATAGTCCAAAAATTGATTGATTAAATAAATTGATTATCCTTCATCCTTCTAAAGTCTTCAAAACTAATTAATTCTTCAAAAAAATCCCCTCTTAGTTAGTTAATGACAATTAATTAACTTAGTCATGCGATTCCTACAAATCACTTCCTCTAATCTTTCATTAGCCTAATTAATTCTTCTAGAATCCCTCATAATCATGCTTAACATTATTATTCAAGTTTTAACTCCTCCACTCACTCTCTCTCCTCTTTTCAAATCCTCCTACAAATCCCACTTGTCTTCTAATATCTCATTATCCCACCTAATCATCTCCCCTAATTATTTGCTAGTGGCTAATCCCCATGATTAGCCACCAAGTCAACCAATAGCCATAAATGGCTAAATCCACTCGTCCCCTCCTCACCTTCCAAGCTTAAATGCACCTAATTGGGTCATTTCAAAGAAATTCAAAATCTCACATTCCTCTATGCCTCTGACCTTCCCAAGGAATTTTAAATTCCTTTTCTCATTCCCTTTCCACATGCACTTCATTCTTTGGGAAATTTTAATTCCTCATCCATCTCCCAAGGAATTTTTAATTCCTTTTTATTATCCCAATGTACTTGGGGATCTCTTCCCCATATGCATTGTGGGGTGTGGAGACAAGAAATGCTTTTATGGCAAATCTCTTGGTCTCCACACCTAGTCATGTCATTTTCTCCTCAATCCATGTGCTCCATCTCATTCAATCTTAACCCTCCATTTCCATTCAATCTCAACCATCCATTTCTCCTCTCTCAAGTCTATAAATTGGGGTTTCCTCCCCTTTGTTTTCCATCTCCAATTTGTGCAATCTCATGCTGGCCTTTTAGCTTTAGAAATCATACTCCAAGCACCTCCACTATAGGCAAATTATCACTTAGCATCCATGGCATCCATATCGTCCACTTGAGCATTCATTCTCCATCCATTTCCATTACCATTTGTTGTGAAATTTGGGGAGAAACCCACATATCCATCTAGGACCAATCCAAACAAGCTAGGAAGGGGAGTATCCTTGGCTTCACCAAAGGTCCAATCAGAGGAACATGAGAGATCCTTTGCAAAGGTATGAAAGGTTGTTTTCATGTCTTTTATTTGAATTTTTTATGTTTATTTGGATTTTATTTAACTTCCTAACCTTGGAAATATTTTCCCTTGGTTCAGCATGCAAACCACAATGTAGTGATTTACATGGAGAAAACCCTTCCAAGAGAAAACCCCACACTCCAAAAGCCACCCAATATATTATTCATAAATCAATAACAAATTATAATATACTTGCAGAGAAAGCTCTTCAAACAAGTACCACCAACCAAAGATTTAGAGGTAACTCAATAGCTATAAGACATTTATACACAACCTCCATCTCATGTACCTCATAAATAGGAGATATAATACATGAAACCGTTAACCGGTATTATGAAACCATGGGCTAAAACCACCCAATAAAGTGGAACTGACCTTATCTCTAATTCCAGATGCCCTATGATGTGTCAGAACACACATCAACACATGTAACTCCCTTTTACACCTCATGCATGTGTCTAGTGCATTTTTTATATTTTCTATTTTAGGAGACCAAACTTTTGGAGACCATAATTTGTGAATTGGGTGCTCAATTGACAAACTGTTTGAAGCACCAGAAAGCTCATAACATGCTCTATCACCCCATAACCCACTACATAGTTACACCCACTTTTTTAGGATATTTCAAAGCCTATAAAGTCCTCAAAATTAAATTAAAACCTTTCATCACAACCTTCAAAAATAAAAACTTTAATATATTCAAATCTGGTTACTATCTAGCATCATTGCAGAAGGAAATATCTGAGGCACTAATATAGGGACAAAAAACACTGGCAGAGCATTTGTAGCATCTCACCGGTACAACTAAAAGGATAGAGACAACAATAAGAGATAGTAAGAAGTTTATGGAGAGTATAAACCTGATTTTGGCAGATCTATTTCAAATTGTAACTACCCAGTTACAAGGTTGAAACTACAAACTCTACTGACATCCTGACAACCTTTGTCATTGATGCCAAAGGGGGAGTAGTGGTATGAGAAAATTCAAATATCACAGGAATCATATGCTTAGGGGGAGCACACATTTTTGGTAACATTTTTTTTGGACTTCACATTTTTGGATACACTTTTGAAATTTCTCATGAGTGTTGCCATCAATGCCAAAGGGGGAGATTGTTGGCATATGCACACTCCAATGAGACATTGTATGTGATTGAAGGTTTTGTCATTGATGGAAACCTTACAATCCTATGGAACCGGCAAGGCATTACACTGGCATCAGCAGAACACACTCTACATCGGCACTTAGAACACCGGCATCGGCACAGAGAAAGGAAGCATACCGGCACAGAGGCTGACAAGATTTTTGATATATAATATTTTGTTTATTATTTGGAAAAATTTGTAAGATGACTTGATATCATTGTAAAATGACTCTTATATATAAAAGAGATCATTGTAGACATTTTGTAAGTAAGTGATGTAAGCGAAAAAAGTAAGGAGAAAAGATTAAGCAGACCTATTATGCGAAATATAGGTTAAGGGGTATATGTAAAGAATAGAGCAGGAACCGGTACTGAATCTGGCATTGAAGATGCTATTGTAAAATAGTACAAGTTATTGGATTTGTATAATCCACATTGTAAGTCAGTGAGACTTCCCATTTGAGTAGTGAGCACTAGGCAGTTGGCCTTCCTGCATGTGCAGGTCCCTATTGTAAGTAATATTCTCTTATTGGCCAGTAAGTGAATATTGTGGGTCACAAATCCCACCGAGGCTTTTCCCACACTGGGTTTCCTCATTAAATCATTGTTTTATGGTGTGATTTTTATGTGGTTTCTTTCATTTCTATTTATTGCATTATTTCTTGCATATCGGTACACTGTTACAATATGTTCTGCATGTTTTAAGTTGAGAAATTCTAATTACCGGTTAGATATTGATTCACCTCCCCGCTCAGTATCTGTGAGTTTCCTAACAATGATCTTGCAACAAAAAATTACTAACATGCTTATCTAGCCAATCTGAAACTTTGGGGAAAATTTCAAGGCAAATTCATGCCCAAACAAAAACTTACTATGAATAGTAACTTTATGTAAATGCAAGGTTGAGGCACCATGTTCGCAATATTTTACCACTCCTTGAACACTTTGCAAGAGAAAAGGGTGTATCTATATAATAAATTAATAGCTAGGGGCCATGAGGCCCATAGACTCTGAACACCATTTAAACTTCTTTGTTCTTATAGCCTTAGTTAAACAATCTGTGACATTCATCAAAGTTTATACCTTAACTAGCCTCACCTTGCCATCTATGACAATATCTCTAATAAAATGATACTAAACATCAATGTGTTTAGTCCAGGCATGAAATGTCAGGTTCTTAGGTAGGTAGATCACACTCTAACTGTCACAATAAACTGGTCACTACAACTTGTTTTATTGCAATATCTGAACATAGTCTTTTAAGTCAAATGGCTTCTTTACACGCATGAGTAGCTACCATATACTTTGCTTTCATAGTGGACAAAGCAACCATAGCTTGTCTCTCACTCATCCAACTAATTGCACTACCAAATAAAGTAAAAACATAAGCACCAGTGGATCTTCTGCTATCAATATCACTTGCTTAGTTTGAATCCACATAACCATGAATATTAAGGGAAATCTCGTCTCCTATCAAATTACCATGATAACACAAAGAATACTTTGAGGTACCCTTCAAATATATAAAGATTTTTTTAACTACATCCTAATGAAATCTACCAGGATTAGACATATATTTGGAAAGAAATCCCACTGCTTGGGAAATGTCTGGTCTAGTACAGACCATAACATACATCAAACTTCCAACTGCACTTTGGTAAGGCACTCTACTCATGTCTTCCATGTTTGACAGGATGTGGGACAATTTGAAATGGATAATTTTGTTCCAACCATAAAAGGAACACACAATAGTCTACAATCCTGCATGTGAAACCTCCATAAAAATGAATTCACATGCTTACTTTGGAATAGCCATAACTTTTTGTTCACCCTATCTCTTATAATATCCATCCCAAGAATGTGTTTTGTTGCACCAAGACCTTTCATTTAAAATTTAGCAGTGAGTTGAGACTTTAGTTTTGAAATCATGCCTCTCCCTTTACTAATAAATAACATATCATTATAATACAATATACAAAAAATGATCACCATCAAATTTATAATAAACACAATGATCTGATTTAGAATGCTCAAATCCCAAAATCAATGCATATATTTCAATTTTTTGGTACCACATCCTAGGACTTTGTTTGAGGCCATACAAAGATTTCTTCAATTTACAAACCAAATTACTTTTACCTTTTACCACATAGTGCTCTAGTTGTGTCATATAAATATCCTCATCCAAATCACCATGAAGAAAAGTAGTTTTCACTCTATCCCTTTGCTCAATTTCTAAATCATAAGCAAAAGCAATAGAAAGCGAAAATCTAATGGACTCCATTTTTGCAATAGAAGAAAATATCTCACCATAATTAACACCCTCATCCTAAGAGTAGCGTTTTGCAACCAATATTATTTTATACTTCTCAATGCCTCCATCTGAACCAATATTTTTCTTGAACACCCATTTACAACCAACATGTTTTCATCCTTTAGGAAATGGTATAAGATCACATGTATCATTATTTTTCAAAGCTATCATTTCTTTTTCCATAGCAAACTTCTAGGATTTTTCATCATTCATACCTAGTGCCTCTTCTATGGATCTAAGTTCATCCACATTAGTATTCAAATAAAAAATACATCTCTAATCATTAGGTGAGTACCTTTCAGTTGGTTGTCTATATCTTGTAGACCTTCAAAAAAGCTAAGTTGGAGGTTCTTCCTCTTCTCCTGAAGATTCAAAGCGAGATGAGATCTCCTAAACTTTCTTGCCTATGAAGTAGTCTTGATTCAACTCTTTCAGGCATAGAAGGGAATTGAATCACATCTTCCTATTTAGTCTATTTTGGCTGCAATGTAACAGAAGGAGCTTAATTTTTCTAAAAATAGCACTCCTACTATGTATTACCTCACTAGTACATTTGGGGCTAATTTTCGATGGCCTATCGTTGGAAGTCTGACTAATTTTCATTGGTCTACCCACAAATGTAGCCATCAAAAAATCATCATCGGACTTCCCGATGATGCCATTGAATGTCAAAATTCTTGACGACACCATGAACTCTTCTGACGGCTTCTATGATTGTTCCTCCGACCAAAAATATCATCGGATGGCCATCCGAATTCCGACGCTCCCCCACTACCATGCATCGATGACCGTCTGACAAGGAAGTGTCGTTGGACATACAACATCCTTATCGGATGTTTCTTTAGTTGTCGTCGGAATTTCGACAACATCAAATGTTGTGGGACTGACAATTTGGTCGTCGATGCATGAAAGCATTGCATGAGTTTTACTTTTAAAAATTATATAAAACATTTTTAATTTATTTGATTGAGTCTTATTTGAAATTTTTTTTATCAATGATGTTTCCTTTCTCCAAGAATTGGATCTAGGATCTTTCCATCATATAATATGTAACATCTAATGACTAAATCTTTTCTTTACAGATTCTTTTTTTTTCTTAATCATCTAAGCCTAAATTATAATTTATATATGTGTAGAAGTAGAAGATACAAGCTAAAGAGTCATGTGCAAGTAAATTTCATAAAAGAAAGCAAGCAGGAATTATCTTGAATGACATGGAAACAAGCTCATCAGCTACCCATAAGAGATCAATTGGAGAAAAGCAGAGGAAAGTGTTAAAGGGTGATACATATATAAAGAGTATGCAATACAAACAAATAATGTCTGGAGTGTGTGATGTGGTCTCTAATTTATGTTCCTGGGAAACCTATTGGGCCACACTTGGAGGAAATCAATGTGTTCATGCAAGGGCCACCTTTTTTTCTATTATGAGAATGATTCTTTTTCACCGAAGGATATTTGGAAGACAATATCCACAAATTTCTATGGTGTGGAACTAGAGTTGGTGGACTCGAAGTACTTTTTAGCTTCTGAAGACCAAGAGGTTATGTATACAATCTCCCAATAGAAGGGTGATTTCAAGCATTACCTCTCCCCCCATGACTATTTAGGAAGAAATTCCTCAGATAAAGGACTATTGGCCTCCATGGGATCAAAGAAAAAAATTGAATTGCATAGACTCTAGACAATGTGGTAGTGTCCTTCGTGAAGAACTCTATACTATAATTAAAAAATTCATGAGGGAAACTGCAAGATAGTGAGAATAAATACATGCATTCTTGAAAAGTGCGAAGAATGGAACTTGGTTTGGGTGGGACCAGGTCAGGTGGCTCCTCTAGAGGTTGACGAGATAGAAATTATATTAGGATTTGAAAAAGATCACATTAGTGGAACATCTTGTGCGACTGATCGATTGCACTGTCTGGGTAATGCATTCCAAATAGATACAGTTGCATATCATTTATCTATCTTGAAAGCATTTTATCCTTATGGCATTAAAGTTCTTTGTCTATTTTTTGGTATTGGTGGAGTAGAGGTTGCTTTGCATCGACTTGGGATAGATTTAAGTTGTGTTGTATCTGTGGAAATATGTGAAAAGAACGGGCTTGTCCTTAATAATTGGTGGACAAAAACCCAACAGATAGGTAGGTTGATTCTGAGGGAAGATGTCCAAGATTTGAATACAGAAGTACTGGAGTTTTTGATTAGAGTTTTTGAAGCCATCTTGAACTAGAGTTTACATTGCTGCATTTGAACTCTTTTAACACTTCAAACATTGCCTTACATGATTTACTTGCTTACTATGTTGTCATTTGTTTTCTCCAATAGTCATTTGGGTAGGCGAGCTCTTGAACCGATAATTCTGAGAGGGCAAGATATAATTCATTGAAGGATAAGATCCATGTTGTTTACTTGACATATGTTGTTTACCTATTGGACTCTGTGGCATTTCATCCATTAAGACCTAAAGAAATCTACTGAGATCTTCGGAAGTCATTGAAAGCATTGTCTACTAAGTCCTCCAGTACTTCTATATTCAAATCTTGGACATCTTCCCTCTAAATCAACCTACCTATTTGTTGGGTTTTTGTCCACCAACTATTAAGGACAAGCCTATTATTTTCACATATTTCCACAGATACAACACAACTTAAATGTATCCCAAGTCGATGCAAAGCAACCTCTGCTCCACCAATTTGATTATAATGTTAATTTTAGGCAATCAGATGTTAATGTAACCAATTTGATTATAATCAGACTGTGTATAAATAGTAATAGCAATAAAACACAAGACACAAAAATAGTAACAACAATAAAACATAAGACACAAGACACCAATACCCTGGGAAAACCTCCCTCCTAGAGTTGAAAAACCTAGCCTTTAAATGTGTTATGTATTATCTCAAATGTAGATAGTTTACAAGACTTATCTCAATTCAAGAAATTAGTGTTGAATGCAACCCTTTAACATCAGATGATAAAGTGAAGTAGCAGAAGTCTAGATCTAATTTGCACAAGATACTTTGACAGCTTTTCTATCTTCAACCTTGCATAATCGCCTTGCACAAGTTCACATTAGAGAGAATCACTGCTAGCAGAACATATAGAAGAAATATGAATTGTGTTGTGTCTCCAAATGGCTTTAGCTTGGAGCATTATATACCAACCTTAGGCGCTAATCACCCTCAGGTCAGCTTGCAAATAATAATAAATTATTATTATATATTCCCATGTTGGATATTGGGTCCAACCCAATAGTTGTTTAATTTCCCTTAGCACGTTACATTTTGGGCCCAGCCCAATGACACATTGAATTCCTTTATCATGCTACATTTGGGTCTAGCTTAATTTAAGATGACTTCCACATTACATTTTGGGTCTAGATCAATGACCTATTTAAATAGAGGATAATACAAGTGCATACAATAGGTATCTGAGCTAGCTACTGTTTCAACAAACCAAGGTCTGAAAATGGTACCTAGCTATAATAGGTTGGAATCACTCCGAGTGATGTTTATTTGAAGTTTTGAAATAAAAATCTGTTGTAGAACATAATGGTTAACCCTATGTTAGTGATCTAGGGCTCAGGTGTGCCCAGAGAAAACACACAAAAATGAATACAAATGTATTAGAGAGCAAATATTAGTGTCACACAACAAGAGAGATTCAAGAATGTGAAGACACTATGCTAAAACTATAGGTTGCAAGATTATTTATGCAAAAGTAACTACCAGGTGTCTATCTTTTCTAGTCTTATATTCTTCTGTCTAGGAACAACTGTATTACATTATTATACAAGAGTAAATATGAGTGTCATGGAAGTTACAAGGCCTGCAACCACTCACTTTATGTCCATTCATGTCCCATGTCTTTTTGCTTTCTTGAAAAATTGTAAACAAAAATAGCATTGTCATTGTCAAAGTTGTGAGATTAAAATGAAAAGGAGTTAAGAGTGCTGTAATGTGAACATGTGTTTTAGGCAATATGCTAAAGGTAGTGGTGAAGAAATATATGTAATGAAGTACTACCATTTGATTCAAATCCATCAAAGTGTCAGATCCTCCTAGATCATTTGCCTCTCCTTAAGAAGCAACAATGGCAAGTTGTAGAAAATGTGGAGAGTTACTGGCAACCTAAGCTTTAATAAACCATTTTCCCTAGGAAGGAATTTGATATGCATTAAAAATCTAGTAAAGAAAAATCTCTTCAATTTTGGATCATTTTACCCTACCTTCAATGATTTGATCACTTCTACTAGTATGCCACAACCAGGATTGATATTGGTTGGCTAAAGTTCTTTTGAAAAGTGTCGAACAAGGGTAGAAAGTAATGGAAAAAGAGTTTTGCAATAAAAGCATGATGTAAACTATTACACGATTACTGAAATTTCAGAAAACAATATTTTAAATTCAATTAGGACCAACCTAATATTGCCTAAAATTATGGCCGACCAATTTTGTCTTCAATAATATGAATGCTTGTGTATTTATATCACTAGAACTTGTCCTCCTTCTCTCATTCTATTTGTGGCAATCTTCCAGTTAGCAACACTGAAGAGAAGATAATGGCATTAAGGGATTGAGATTGGCATCCTCTACAACAAAGTAAGTAGGTAAAATTACGTAGGGTAAAGTTTGAAGTGTTAAAAGAGTTCAAATGCAGCAATGACAACTCTAGTTCAAGACGGCTTTAAAAACTCTAATAAAAAACTCCAGTACTTCTGTATTCAAATCTTGGACATCTTCCCTCTGAATCAACCTACCTGTTTGTTGGGTTTTTGTCCATCCACTATTAAGGACAAGCCTGTTCTTTTTACATATTTCCACAGATACAACACAACTTAAATGTATCCCAAGTTGATGCAAAGCAACCTCTGCTCCACCAATACCAGAAAATAGAGAAAGAACTTTAATGCCATCATGATAAAATTCTTTCAAGACAGATAAATGGTATGCAACTATATCTATTTGGAATGCATTACCCAAATAATGCAATTAATCAGTCGCACAAGAAGTTCCATGAGTGTGATCTTTTTCAAATCCTAATATAATTTCTATCTTGTCAACCTCTAAAGGAGCCACCTGACCTGGCCCCACCCAAACCAAGTTCCATTCTTTGCACTTTTTAAGAATCTATTTGTGTTCACTATCTTGCAGTTTCCCTCATGAATTTTTAATTATAGTACAAAGTTCTTCATGAAGGACACTACCACATCGTCTAGAGTCTATGCAATTCAATTTTTTTCTTTGATACCATGGAGGCCAATAGTCCTTTGTCAGAGGAATTGCTTCTTGAATAGTCATGGGGGGGAGAGGTAATGCTTGAAATCGCCCTTCTATTGGGAGATTGTGTACATAACCTCTTGGTCTTCAAGAAGCCAAAAAGTACTTTGAGTCCACCAACTCTGGTTCCACACTATAGAAATTTTTGGATATTGTCTTCCAAATATCCTTCAGTGCAAAAGTATCATTCTCATAATAGAAAAAATGTGGCCCTTGCATGAACACATTGATTTCCTCCAAGTGTGGCCCAATAGGTTTCCCAAGAACTCCAAAACTAGTTAGTCCCTCTGGACATAAATTAGAGACCACATCACACACTCCAGACATTGTTTTTTTGTATTGCATACTCTCTATGTATTTATCACCCTTTAACACTTTCCTCTACTTTTCTCCAATTGCTCTCTTCTCGACAGCTGATGAGCTTGTTTCCATGTTATTCAAGATAATATCTTCTTTCTTTCTTTTACAAAATTTACTTGCACACGACTCTTCAACTTGTATCTTTTGCTTCTGCACAGATATAAATTATAATTCAGGCTCAGATGATTAAATAAAATAAGCATCTCTAAACAAAAAGATTTAATCATTGGATGCTACATATTATCTGACAGAAAGATCCTAGATCCAATTCTTGTAGAAAGGAAACATCATTGATAATATTTTTTTCAAATAAGACTTAATGAAATAAATTAAACATGTTTTATGTAATTTTTAAAAGTAGAACTAATGCAATGCTTTCATGCACCGATGGCCAAACCGTCAGACCCACAACATTCTTGTCAATGCAATTTTGTGGTTAGATCGAAGAGGTAAGAAAAGGATGTATGTTGTTAAATGGAAATGGTGCTGCTTGAGTAAGGACTTAGGTGGATTAGGGATCAAAGACCTCAGGCAATAAGGTATTGCCTTAGAAATCAAATGGATTGTCAAGGCTTTCGAAGGGAATGAACCATGGAAGATATTAATCAGAAGAAAATTCATTATTATCAATCATTATAACATTTTAGGCAGGAATTGCCTTAGAAATCAAATGGATTGTCAAGGCTTTAGAAGGGAATGAACCATGGAAGATATTAATCAGGATAAAATTCATGATTATCAATTGTTATAACAAGAAATTCCCATCTAGGCTAAAGTTTGGAACAAGAAGTTAGTTCCTAAGGTCAATATCTTCTTCTAGATTTTCATCCAAAATAAGGTATTAACCTTTGACAATCTTCACAAAAGAGGTATCATTTTTCCTAACAGGTGTTCTCTTTGCTACAGGGAAGAAGATATAGCTTGTCATATTCTCAATCAATGCACATTTAGCCAGGATATCTGGAAAATCATCCTTTCCAAGTGGAACCTGAGTTGGGTCTTCCCGAACTCTGTTGGTGACACCTGGTTTCAATGGCATTTCCCTAATTCTAATCTTAAAATTGTGGAGACCTAGAAACTTACTCTGCCAATTGTTATCTGGAATATTTGGAAAGAGCGCAACAACAAGATTTTTAGGGATAAAAGGGCTTCTCTTGAAGGGGTTGCTGATAAAATCTTTAGGAGTATCTTTGAAAGCCTCTACTGTACTGATCAGGGATCTGTTGCTAAAGATGATTTTAAAGATAGCTGGAACCTTTCTACCACTACTACTAGCAAGGAGACTGGAAGAGAAGGTCTAGTCTAGTGTTTTCCCCCGCAAGGATGGATTAAGGCTAACTTTGATGGGGCCTCTAAAGGGAATCTGGGTAAAGCTGGATATGGGGGCATTGTTAGGAATTTTGCTAGAAGTTGTCTTAAGGTGGTGGCTGGTCCTTTGGGGAATCAAACTAGCCATTTTGTTGAAGCCTCTGCAGCCTTGAATACTTTAATTATAGCCAAAAATCTAAATTATGATAAAATATGGCTTGAGGGAGATTCACTCAATATCATAAAGTGCCTAAAGGGGGAATCAGAGCCTTCCTGGTCTATTGAAAATATCATCATGAAATCTAGGGAGATCATTACCAGTTTCAAAGAAATCATTATTCAACATGCCTTCAGAGAGCAAAACAGCCTGGCGGATTGCTTAGCGAATACTGGAGTTAACTCTGACTCCCAAATGATTTGGCACAAGGAGTATCTCAATTTAAATATCAAAGAGTTCATTACAAAGGACTGTTATATGGGGAGAGAAGGACAATTTAATCATGACAAGTAAAAAGCATCATTTATGCCTTGCTGGAAAGGCCATCATTACTTGGCGCCATGACAGATCTTCTATTATCTTTAATAAAGTGTTGCATGCTTTGTGGGTTACCCAGTTTGAAAACTTGAACAACATCAGAAAAGAAGGTGATATCTTGCAGAGAAACAGAGCAGACAACCTGTATCCGAAGATGGGAGGAGACCTAAGGCGGGAAGAACCAGACAATACGTCAACCTGGAAAGTGATGCCAAAAGTTTGGGCAAAATTGGAGAAGGGCTCTCTTACCAACTTCATGGAGAAACTTTAGGACTATGACAAAGGTAGGGTTAACTTAGCTATTTCCAAGATTCCCGAAAACTAGTCTAATGGCTCTTTTAAACTTTATGGAGTTAAGTTTAAGCTGGATGTTGGGCTCATTTCCACTATGACCGGAATGCCCCATTCTATGCTTAATTTCTTTCAAGACCTTAAGGTCTCCAAAAACATGGTTAACCTGTTCCCATGAAAAGTGAAAGAGAGAGCTAAAATTGGCAAGGCTACTAGGGGCTACTACGAAGTTGCAAACATCAAGAAGTTGTGGGGCTGGGTTCTGAACGCAACTATGGAGTACATCACAGTTGAAGGCCATTTTTCTAGGGCCCACACCTACCACTTCATGCTTTTAAACCATTTTAGACATGACAAAAAGGTGTCCCTACCCTACTACCTCTTTTGATCCCTCTCCAGGTCCCTCAACAAACACAGGACTAACCCTTCCAGCCCGATTCTCCACTACGAGCTTCTGCTGCTCATCTATGAGCATTACAAAACCCTCACCCTGCTGGAGAATAAGAGGATTTCCACCTCTCCGAGCAAGAGAAAGATGGAAGAGGGAGAAAATAGCAAGGAGAAGGCGTCCTCCAACAAAAAAAGGAAAAGCATCCCTGGGTTGGAAATAGAGGACATTGTTAAGGAAAGCAACGGAATGGAGATAGACAGCTCCAACGGTGTAGATAGCTGGAAAGATGAGGAGCTGGGTAACGAGGAAGAAAGCGGCAATAATGAGCCTGGTCAAGAAAGCCCTACCCTCAGCAAATACCTTGGTAAGGACAACAACCATCTGATGGAAGAAGCAGATCCTAAGGATAACGAGGAAACCGAAGTGAATTCTGAGAAGGACCTAACTAAGGATAGGGATAGCGAGGACAAGGAAAGTGCTAGTAAAGGGCTTATACTGGATAACCTCAAGAAGCTCTTTGAGGCTAGAATGGATTTTGATAGATGGACCTACGAGACCCTAAAAAACCTAGATAAGAAAGGGATTAAAATGGATGAAAAGAGGGAGGATGAAAACAAAGTGCAGATTAATTGGAAGCAGGAAATGGAGAATAAGGTAAAATCGCTAGAAGAGGGAAAAGAAGCGATGAAAAATCTAATGGGAGTTATCCCAAGTATCCTCTCTGCCATCATTAAAAACTTGGAGGACATCACCAAGGTCATTGATCATACCTGCACTCCTAAACCAGTCGTAGATCTTGACCTGGAGGAAGAGACCATCCAGACTGGAAGCAGTGATGCTAATCTGGTGGGCAGTACTGCGAAGAGAACCAGGGCCAGTATCAAGAAAGTTGTGGCTACTTCAGCAAAGGATCCCCCTAACTTAAAAGACAACATCAAAGAGTTGTATGATATCAGCAACACCCTAGCTAAAGCCCTAGAAAAAAATTGAATGTTGGAAGGCCTGCTAGCTTTTTGGGGATTTTTTGGGTTTTCTTCGGTTTTTCACTGGTTTTTTGTGGTTTATGTTCTTTTCTATTTCTCATAGCTTTGTTGTTTAAGTTTTGCTTGTAAAGGGTTCTGGGGCCCCTTCAAAACCTGCTTTTTCCTTAATCAAAAATATTTTAGGCAGGAATATTGTTGATAATTTCTCATGGTTTGAAATTATTGTCAGGTATGTCTGCAATCTAATTAAAAATTCTAAATATTTTTGGATTTAATTGTCTATTGAAATTCTTTGGTTTATTTGGAAGAGAAGGAATGAGAATGTGTTCTAAGGTAAAGGGAGGGGGGTTCTTATTAAGTGTAATCTTAGAATCACAATACTAATGATTATTGAATATATATCATTTACATTGAAGATTACAACATGAAGATTCATGAAGATATTGGACGAAGGTTCCTCTTCAATATATAAAGAAGACATTTAGGATGTTTCCTATTGACCCCAAGATCTAAGAAAGATAGGGAAGAAATTATAGGAAGAGTGTATAGACTTTTACAATAAATACCGAAAAGAACACCAATATCAATTAAAGAGGGGTGAAGCTATAAGACACCTAGAAATGACTCACCAAAACTTTGATTTCTCTAGTTGAGGGAGGATATTTGTGCCTCTTGGAAGAGAATTTGATACTTTCCAAATTAGTAGGATTGAACCTAAGAATAATGACAAAGGAAAAGACAAAGAAGCTAATAATGAAGATGGAGAGAATGAAGAGAAAGAGGAGAATCCACATAATGATAGTGATAATTAATCTTAATAAGCTATTACAATCTATCTTTTTGAATATGATGTCAATAGATGATATAATATTGATGTAATTTGATGTTGACTCAAAGCTCTACATGTTACTTTTAATCGTATAAACTGATTTTTTTTTTTCTTCTAATTTTAAGGTGGTTTATCTTGGTTGGGGATTTGATGGAGTAATCAACTTGGTCACTATTATTGTAACCTGACTTTGTACTCTGATTTTATTTTGGTAATCAATCTTCAAAAAAAAAAAATTCTACATAGCAAACACACTACACTCACATACACTCTTATACAAACCTTGACATGTGTCTTCCTTTAGGATAACCTAGTGTACTGCAATCCAAATAGACATAGACACCAGATGAGGGAGCTAGTATTTGTTTCTACCCTCATTTCATCATTTATCATCAACCAACTCAAAACTATCAATGATTAATTTGAGGTGTAAAGATTCAACAAATTTCTACAAATTTAATTGAGTAAAGGCAACATAGGTGACAACCACCCTAACTTCCACAACAGAAGTCTTAGACATAAGATTCCTACCTTTTAACCATTTGCAGTTTGATCTTGCAAGATTTAAAAATTCATATGTGCTAGTTTTTTTTATCATATAAGAATCACATATATGATTTTATCCTTAGTTTAGATAATGGGAATGGTCCAAATTTTAGTATTTTAAATTCATATTTTTTTAAAGGTTGATGATTCCTAGATCTAATTGGTATCCATTGGTATGATGTCAAATTTTTTGAATTGTGTATCTAAGGTTGTGTACTTAAAGGCATCATGCTAATATTCTTTCACATAAGATAAGAAAGATTCAAACATGGTTTAGAAATCACAAAGTACGAAAAGAACATGAATGTTTCTTCTCTCATTTTTGATAGTTGATATGTGGGTCTTTACACTATTATCATAATTAATGTTAGAGAGTGTTGTGAAGAAGAATGGCCATGAAAGGAGTGACTATCCTAAGTGCTTGAGACTATCACAAAAAGTGAGTGTTGCAGCACTGAATCTTCCTTTGACCTTTGGGTGGTTGGGAGGGTAAATACCCATGGTGGTATATGTTGAGTGGTTGGGAGGGTAAAGACCCACATATCAACTATCTACTTTGACATACTAGGATGGTGTCCACCTAATCTAAAACATTATGGGAACTCTCTATCTGATACTAACATATACATAACATGTGCCTCTCATATAACCCTGTGTTGGCTAGGCCCCACCATAATTAGAAGATCCTAACTACTAAAAACACTAGATTCTCCCCTAAAAGGTTGTTAAGTCATATAAGACCTAGCTTGATAGCCATATAGTCTCTCATACCTAAAATATCCTTATGTTGATGATGGTCACATGTGACTACCCTATGGCCCCTACTATGTTGTAGACCTTTGTCCCTAATATTGATACTATTGGGTTTTTCTATGAAATCCTATAGTAGGTCTAAATTATCCTTTGAAGGATTGGGAGGCCTATGGACACTTTAGTCCCTTGATCGAGGTTACAAACTTCTCTCATGCCTCTTGTGTCCTCCCATGTACCTCCTTTTCCATAAGAGACTTTTCCATAGCAACCCTAAAGTCATTTGGATTGGCCATGTGTAGGAAAACTGAAATTTTGGGCTTTCCACTCCTAATGAAATAATTGACAAGTAACTTGTCTTGAATGTAATCTACAAACTACAAGAACTCCAAACACTAACTCTCATGTTGAGCCACTACGAAACCTCATTATGTAAATGGTGAAACTCATCTATTCATCTCTGTCAAAAATATTTTGAAATAGAACACACTTTGAAGCACTCAAAAATGGTATCCCATGAGAGGGTTTCCTATGTGAGTTGGTGCATTTTATCCTCCCAGTACCACAAGGTAGAAGTAAGTCCTCTCGAAAATTGCATTGCAAATTATGCCTTTAGGTTTCTCACATATAGATGCAACCCAAAGCATAAGTCCAAGCTAAGTAACCAAGACTTAGCCTCAACCCCATTTGTGGATCTTAAAAATGTAGAGGATTAGAGATGAAGCAACTCTTGAATATGATCCTTTGGCTCATGATATGTGCTTGCTATAGTCTTTACCTCTTGTATTTATGCATGATAAGGCTAGGTAATGTGTATTGATCAATCTTCTATCTCCTTTATGTGTATTTTCCAAATTCAAGGCGAACTCCTAATAAGTTCCCAAGATGCAAGTATATGCTCCTCTACTACAAGTGGATCCTCATGAGGTGTCTCTGTTATGGGTGAAAACCTATACTGTATCACACCTATCAAATTCTATACGGCTTTTAAGATTTTAGGTCCATACTCGGGCTACTCATCTTTGTGAAAACTCTCAAAGTGATATGACTCTTCTTGTCCCTCATGTGAATGTGCTCCTCTTGAAGCACTACAGCATGGATGACCCTTCCTTCCATTTCCTACACCCTATTTTCTAACCCACATCTCATAACCTTTACCTCACTTCCTATCATTATTACCTTCCATCTACCTTTCATATCCCCTATCTTAACCTCCTTTACTCTCCTACATCCTATCATAAACCTTAACCTTATACACATTTACTTTTACTTCACCTACCTAACCCCATTCCATCCTTCACATCCTTTTATCTCCCCCCCTCACTTTCCTACCTTCCAAACCCCTATCATATCCTAACTTAATCTTTCACCATTACATCCTTCATCAGTTACCTCCCTATCTTATCCTAACACACACCTCATAACCTTATACCTCGCAGCTTCCATTTTATACCACCTTCCTATCACGGTACACTTATCCTCCCTTCTAAAACATTGACAAAAAATGGCACTCGATCACTACACAGTGGTCTCACGGTCCTGCAGGTGCATGGAGTTTCTATCATAGCTAGAGCCTACGTTCAGGCCACTTCTAATGGATGTTGGATACAAGAGTGGCATAATCTATGGTTCTTCCCTATTTGATCATGCAGGTTTAGGTCATCCTGCTCCTTAATTAGAATATATTTTAAATATGGAAGTAGTGTTAATATGTTTTAGGCTTACAATTCTCATACAAAATATATCCAAACTTAATTTTATACATATTTGTTATTGAATAAATTGGAGGTTACAAAAGCTATTTCAGGTCTATGTAACTTTTCAAATAAAAAAAAGTCAATCTTCGTAACCATTATCAAATTGTTTGTTATTTAAAATGTAGTGTTTAATTAATACATGATTGCAGGATTGTTCAAGGGTTTAGGTCTTGTAAGAAATTCTTCTTTTAAATCGATCATATCATGTTACAGAAACCTCTCACCATCTCTGCTATTGGCAATTAATCTGATAAATCTACAATAAACTTTGAATCTAGATATTTAGAAAGAAAATAATATTTTTCAACACAATATCTATAGCAATGAATTGGTTGATTATACCCTACCTTTTTTCTTCAACCAGATCTTTGTAGCACCCCAATCCAGAATTGTTTCCCTCCTTGTAATGCCCCAAATTTTTTGTGATGGTAGAGGTCAATGGGACGAAGAGGCGGGAATAATGTTTATCAAATGACTTGGTCTTTTTTTTTTTTTTTAAACTCGTGGTCATCGGAATTTCAATGAACATGGGCATTTTTTCTAAAAAAACACAAATTTCATTGCCAATTCCTTCTCTGTCGAAACCAAATGTTGAATTATCATCGAAATTCCGACGAATGCGGGCATTTGAAAAAAAAATCAAATTTGGCCACAATATACCTTTTCCGTCGGAAACCTCCGTCAGAATTTTAGGCCAAATGTATTAGTGCCTTTTGTGCAATAGGATCCCAAATCTTGTATCCTTTCACACTGTAACTATATCCGATGAAGATACATTTCACAACCTTGTTCTCCAGATTTGTTCACTTCTCCTTTGGGAAATTTGCATATGCCTCATGACCAAAAACTCTAAGATGTCTCAATTAAGGCTTGTCACCTGACCATACTTCCATAGGTATTTTATCAACAAGAGTTGATGTAGGAGGCCAATTAATTAGGTAGAAATAAGTGGCAATAGCTTGAGCCCAAAACTTTTATTTTAAACCAACACCACTCAGCATACTCCTAGCCTTCTCCATTAGTGTCCTATTCTTTCTTTCTACAACTCCATTCTAGTGTCAAGAATACATCTTCTATCTATTAATAGCAAACTCTTCATAGAATCTATCAAAATCATTAGAGAAAAATTTACTTCCATTATTAGTCCCCAAATATTTTATTTTCTTTCTAGTTTGCAGCTCAACCATTGCTTTAAATTCTTTAAAATGATTGAAAACTTTAGATTTACTCTTTAAAAAGTATACCCATGTCCTTCTATTAAAATCATCAATAAATGAAACATAATATATGGATTTTCCAATGGAAGGAACATCTACAAGACCAAACACAAAAGAATGAATAAGATCCAAAACACTACAAGATTTATAAGAGCTCAAGTAAAACTGAACATGGTTTTATTTTCCATAAATGCAATGTTCACATAAATCAAAGTCAAAATTATAATCACTCAAACCTTCAACAAGGTTTTTATTTTTCAAGGTCCTTAGCCCCTTTTCTTTGATGTGGCCAAGCCTCTATTGCCATAACATAGTCTTCTCTATAGGTAGCTTTTATTCAGAAGAAAGAGCACCCTTAGGTACCCAAAATCCATGTCCATTTTTTGAAAGTGAAACCTTCAAATCTTCCAACGAACTATCCACAAATTTACTTTTTATAGAAGTGCTATTACAATCAATAGTGTATGCCTATATCTTATATAAAGTGCCAAATCTGACATCTCTAGCAATCACCATAGCACCCTTAACCATTTTATATCCTGCATCAGAAAAGATAATATGCACACCTGCATCTATTAATTTTCTCACAGATAATAAATTTTGTTTTAATCCAGGGATATGGAACACACCACTAATCTTTTTTATTCTACTATCGGGAAACTTGATTCTCACTTTACCATGACCAAAAATATCTAAATATGAATCATCACCCAAGTACACCTTACCTCCATTCAATTCTTCATATTCAAAAACTCAATCTCTATTGGTAGTCATATGAAAAGATGCACCTGAGTCAATTAACCATGCATCATTACCTACATGAGTAGCCAAATCTTTAAAGAATGCATAAGCATCTTCCTTCTTAGACTAAGTATTTGAATCAAACTTCTTCTTTTTCTTCTTTATAGTCCTTACAGATGTGTCCTGATTTACTGCAATTCCAACAAATTACTTTGGACTTTCCAAGAGATTTCAATCTCCCTCTAAGCTTGGATTTATTACACTTCTCATTCTTCTTGCCTTTTTACTTAGGTCTTCCATAAATAGTTAGGGATTTTTTTCAGAATGATGGATATCTTCCTTCACATCTCTTCTCCAAGCGAGGCACCCACCATATCTTTAGACTTCAAAACAACATAAGTAAGTTACCGATAGTCATAACAGGAGAATCCCATGAATTGGGTAAATAACAAAGCAAGATCTGACATTTCTCCTCCTCATCCATCTTGACACCAATGGATACCAATTGAGATACCAACATATTAAATGCTTCTAGGCGGTTTTTCATTTGTCTACCCTCTTCCATTCTCAAGGAATACAATTTCTTCCTCAAGAAAATATGATTCAATAAATATTTGGCTTGATACATTTCACCAAGCTTGGTCCATAGCTTCTTTGTAGAGGTCTCTTTGTGGACATTAATTATAACAAATTCTACCAAGTATAATCTGATTATACCCTTGGATTTAAAGTCCATAACATCATACTAAGTAGCCATAGTGGGATCTAAAGGTCTCAAGACATTCATGTCAACAACATCTGATAGATCTTGATCTATTATCAAATCCTCCATCTTCAACTTTCAAATCTCAAAATTACTTTCAGAAAATTTCTCCACCTCTATTCTCCTTGTCGAACTTGCCATTTGAAAATTCCTACAACAAGATCAAAAAGTATATTTTGCATATTAGTTCAAAAAACCCAACAAACCACAACTGAAACCAAAGGTAATCAAGCTTTGACACCACTTGTAAGGAAGTTAAGTAGTGAAACAAATTCCTACACTAACCTTGAGAGAATGATAATGTAAAAAAACTTACAGATCATTACAATATTTATAGAAACTTAACAAAAATAGTCATAATAGCATGCATACCACAACATAGTGATTTATGTGGGGAAAACATTTTTGGAAGAAAACTCCACACTCCAAAAGTGTTAGAATTGTGTGAATATTGTTATCATTGATACCAATCAACCAGTTTTGAACTGGATTGTGTTTTGAGGCCTGAATATTAGTCAGGATACTATGGATGTTACAGGTGTTATAATATTATATGCAATATGTATGTGTAGTTCAGATGTTGTAGTTTTGGTCAAAAGTTATTATGCAACATAGACAACTCTAGATGATGATTTTTGTGGATTCATTGATTTCTCATTGATCCTAGTATCTCGATGTTAGGAGTTCTTATTGATCTCAGTATCAGTTATGTGTCCTACTGTTAGTAGCTTTGGTGATTATCAGAAGTATCTCTTTGAGTTTTGTGTTTTGGTTTCCCTTGTTCACATGGAGTCTACCTTTTTAGAGATATTGGGCTTGATCTTAAGATAATGGATCGACATTCTTGGGTCTGGATGACTCTGCCGCTTTCCAGTAATCCCGATATATGCATTGATAATCGAAGTATGAAAAGGAAACATGTAGAAATCTTGTGGAGGTTGACATAAGCATATTGGTAATGTGTTGGGCTTGGCTGACATACTATTTGTATCTATACCCTCTGGTATATATATACTCATACATATGTAGTGGTATGAGAGATCGAATAAGTGAGTGTGAATGTGAATGTGAAGGTGAGTGATGTTCAAAAGATAGTTGAAAGTGGAGATAACAGAGTGTGTGAAGTGTAAGTTGCAGACAACAAAGGCAATTGATGATGTGGTAGTGCAGTAGCCCTTTACTAGATCTATTGTAGGACAGTTGCATAGAGATCTCTAACTGGATCTACTATAGAGTTTGAGATTTGTGATATGAGCTTAAAGTAGGAACTGATCCCATGCATTGGGAGATAAAAACCTTTTTAGTTCAATGTTTCTAGTTGTATTGAGCATTCTGATAGTTAGCCATCTTTTGTATATCTGCAGTGAGTATTCTGGTAGTGAGCCATTTTGTAATCTTGCACTGAGCCACCCCTTTGTAAACTCAAACTATAACTAGTTATATTCTCCTAAGAGAACACTCTATGGTTTTTCCCATTTGGGTTTTCCACATATAAAATATGATGTTTATCTTGTGGTTGTGTTCTTCATATCTATTCTACATTAATTGCTCTATATTAGTCAAGTGTTTTTTATAACAATTATAATTGGTGAAAAGTTTATTATTTTTGAATATATGGGAATACTGATTCACTCTCCCTCCTTCTCAGTATTTTGATGCTTTCAACCAGATCAATAATTGGTATCAAAGCTTTGGCCCCTTGTTTGGAAAGTTTAACCACTTAAGGGAGATCCGTATAGGTTGAGTCATGGCACCTATATACTTAGGATAATATTTTCAAATGGATGAAGATTTGAAGATAACTCTTGAAGATTTGGAAAGCGTTGAATCAGAGAATGAAGAATTGAAGGAAAATGTGAAGATAGAAAATGAATGTGTGCAAAAGCTAAGAGAGCAAATCTGAAAGTTCAATTTCAGACTTAAGGAGGTTAATAATCAGTTGAAATAGGTGAATGAGACTATCAAAGATCTCATGAAGAAGATTGAGGAAAGGACAAGAATGAGAAGCTCCTAAAAGACACACTAAAGATGAAGTCTAAAGAAAGTGAAAATCTTGAACAAGAGGTGAAGCACCTGAAGGCAAAGAATAAGATCCTTGACAATAGTAAGCTTCAGAAAGATCTGATTAGTATGTAGCAAGGTAATTCAGATAAAACCAGACTTAGTTTCCAAACTGGTTTGTGCCCTAATCAAAATGATAAAAAAGAAAAGAAAGAAGTCAAAGTTGAAGTAGAGCGAGAAGCCCGAAGATGAGAAGAAACCCCGAAATCAAAAACCAAATGCAAGAAGACCCGATCCGATAGTCTAATGCATAAGGGTACCCATTTTTAATGGCTATTGTTTTAAATACAATAAATTTAGATACAAGGCAGTAAACTATAGAAGCATTCAGTGTTATGGTTGCAAGATGTTTGTAAATAAAGTAAGTCTTTGTAGGAATCATTTTGTGAATCAGAATTATAATCCGGTTGTTGCAAACAAGAAGAGTTACAAATTTCATGGATGTTTTTACATTTCAAATAACTATGGACATAAGTCCAATCAATGCAGATACAAACCACACCTGGTAAGATCTGAGAGGGAGATTGTTGGTTGTTTCAAATGCAAGAAGACTAGACACTATGATAATCAATGTAGGAATGGAAATGAGGAAATTTTTTTTGAGAAGAATGTGATGAAGAATGATGAATCAAAGAAGGAAAATTTAGTCTGGAGAAAGAAGAGTGAGAACAAAGGAAGTGAGCCTGACTTTGGTGTAGGCACCTCTTCCTTTGGTAATTAAACTTTGAGCTTTGGGTTAGGAGGAGTTTTTTATCTGAAAGTGAAATCCTCTATCCTCCCCGTCTGATTGGATCATGTCAGTAACTTGACATGACAATGCTTGAGTGGTATCTAGTAATCAAAGAAATCTTGATGACATCATTGAAAAGACAGTTTTTGGCAACAAAACCCTAATCAGTATCTTTAACAAGGTAAGTATCAGCCCCTATCATTTGGCACAGTGAAAGCAATATGTCTTTAGAGGCTAAGGAGAAATTACTTTTTGATCACATTAATGGAAAGGTTATTCCCTTATTATATCATGATGGACCTTAGATCGAGTTGCTTCATTAATGATGGTCAAATTGGTGGGAAGTTTCTAGATTTCATGAGGTGGACTACCCTGCATGATTTGTGGGTGATTAATTGTATGCTCTGCCTTGGCTCTGTGTTTCTCTATTGGTATTGCAGAGTCTCTTTTTTCTCAGGCAGAGGAGGGGTTGTTGGAACTACTGAAACAATGGGGGGCAATATTAACAAGAATGATCCAACAAGCTATGAAGGTTGGAAGAAGGAATAGAAAGTGTGGAGAAGATTATAGAAAGGAGGGATAGCAGGGTATATGGAGAAACTACATGGTAAAATGGACCATGTTTCCAAACTCTTTGTTAAGGGATGGAACAAAATGAAAGTCACTCTATTTGGGCAGATGGTGAAGTTGGATGAGAATTTGGTTGTAGAGGTTATAGGGCTATCGATGGAAGGGGCCAAATTCTTCATGGACAAAAAAATCTCTAACAATGCGGTGAAAACAATTCCCAAGAATGAAGATGAAAAGGAGAGGCTTGTCAAGCACAACAAAACTTACTTCACTCCCAACCAGGTAAAAAACTTCTGGCGTAAAATGTTGAAAGTAATAATGGAATTTGTTATGGTTGATGGAAGGTTTACTAAGGTTTATAGCTACCATTTTATGTTTCTCAATAATTTTAGATATGGGAATAAGGTTTCCTTTCCTTATTATCTGATTTCTTTCCTTAATGATTGTCTAGCTGACCACATTAAGAACCCTAAGTCAAGCCCTTTGGCTCATCAGTGATTAATCCTTTTAATTTATGAGAACTTTGAAGCTAGTATTAACAAGGTGAAGGCTAGTTTGGAAGATAAATATGAGGATTACACCCCTAGTGATGGTTCTGATGACTCCGAGTCTAACGTTAAGGTCATCACCTCTACCCCCCTAAGAAGAGGGTCAAAATACCCAAGAATAACAATGATGTCTCATCGGTGGAGGAAATATCTAGTTATGAGGTGAAGCCCAAGGGGAAGGGTAAGAGGTTAATTTTGTCTGATTTTGATACGAAGGGTGAGAAACCTCCTAGATTTTCTGAAAACCAAGAATCAAAATTGATGGACTTGGACTCCCAGGACTTACATGACAAGCCTAAAATTATGCTTGATATTTTGGGAACTGCAAGAGGTGCCAGAGTTGATATGTATCGCTTCCAACATTGGGTGTTCCATGATATTAAAACTCTGCATCTCAAGCAGAGAACTACCTTAGCTAAGCTGGAAAGGGTTGAAGGGGTTGTGGAGAAAGAGGGCTAGGCAAGAATTAAGGACAAGAGAAAAGGATGTGCTCCAAAGATAAATGAGTGTGTCTTGTGGAAAGAAGATGAAAAAATAATGATGTTGGGGTTCCTTTAGAAAAATGGTGAGGCTATTGAGCTTTTTAAGAATAGATATGATGAAAAGTTTGGGGAGATTAGCCTAAAAAATGCAGAAAATTGAGACCGCTCTCAAGAAGATCATTGAGAATAGTCTGGCTATGCTGAGAGTTTCTACTACAAACATGTCAATAATGGTGGCTAGATTGGAGAAGATGCACAATGATAGGAACTTTGTGGATTTGGAGATGGATGTTGGGGTCTCTAGCTCCAAGGATATCCCTTGCTCTATGAGGAGGTCCAGACAAAGCACCAAGGCTATGGAGGCACCTATGCCTTAGGATCTTCTCAGCCTCAAGGAAGTTGCAAAGACCATGATGATTCTAGAGAAAGAGGCTACTGATAGTCTCAATATTTTCATGTAACTGGTTGTCTTTTTTGTTACTATGTTCGCCGACACCTCGTTGGTTTTTTGTTGTTCTTTCCTTTGGCTGTTGTGTCTCTATTGTCCTTATCTCTTGTATCCTGTTATGTTTCTTTGTTGTTAACCTTGGTCCAATTTCTTTAATGATCTATCTTTAGATTATGATGTAAGGGGTTTCAGGTCCTCTCAAAACCTATTTTTGCTTAATCAAAAACAAGATAAGTATCAATTTTTGAGTTCATTTCTTACACATCAATTATTTTCTTGAGAATATTGAGAATAGTAGTAGAGCAGTAAGAGAGTGAGAAACAACAAAAATCATGCAGGGAAAATTAATCATCGAATTATCTAGTAGCGAGGAATTTCAATCTGTGGACAAGGTGCTCCTTGATGAGTTTATCATGGAAAAGATTAGAGTTATTGAAGCAAGTTTGAAAGATGATGAATTGCGAAAGGTCAAAGAATTGGAAGGCAAAGGTCTAAATCTATGGACCAAATTCCCCTGGTTTGATAATTCAAAGGTTTTTAGAGGAATTATTATCCATGTGCGAGATAATTGCATCATATTGGATAAAACCTATCAAATCATGAAGGAAATCATTTCTAGAGTCACCGACTTGTGCGACAATGGAGAAGTTTTGACAAAGAAGTCGAACTTGAACATAGAAGTGGAAGACCCAATTGGTGTAAAGGGTGATCAAAGAGCTCTAATCATTAACACAATCATCAACCCCATGGTGAGGTATCTTGCTTATGGCATCTCTAATAAAATCTATTTCTAAAATAGGGAAGGAGCCACCTTGGCTATTGTGGTATATATTTCACATATGATTTAATGGAGAACATATCATTCCACTTGTGTGAATTTTTGAAAGAATTATTCTTTGAAAATATTATGATGATAAAAAAGAAGAATTATACTTTCCAGTTTGGATCATTGCTTGCGAGTTTGGTTATGTATTGTTCAGAATCCATTTTGGCAAAAGATAATGTGATTTGGGAGTCTGGTGTTCCTATTGCAAGACAAATATTTAGATATTTGAACAATTTGGCTAACAAAATTTGCAATGGTTAGTTCAAATCATTTATGGATATGTAGAGAGTTGTCTTGGTTTTTGTGTCTTTCTCTTTTGGTTCTAGAGATTGATCCTTTGGAAAGAAGAAAAGGAGACAATCAGTTCCTATTGGTATTTCAAAGTCAAAGAGGAGCAAGATGAAGAATGTCATGGTAATTGAATATCTGGAATCCCTTGCAGTTAAAGGATTTTCGAATGCTGGTGAGCAAGAAGCTGGAGACATAGATGATGGGTCTGATTTTCTAAAACTGGTTGACAGTGTAGATGGAATTCAAAATATTGGTGTGAAATAGCTGACCTCAGGTGAGTCAGAAAAAATTGAGAGCATTCTAATGAAGCATTTGATTTTGAACAATATTAGTCTAGAAGATATCAATAATCTTCTTTTGAAGTGTTTGAGTTGTGTCCTAAAAGAAAAAATGTTTGTGCAGGAAAAAGGCCTAGATATGCAGAGACTACTGAGTGAATGTATTGATGCACAAAATAACTTATCAACATGTATAGAGGAATTCAGAGATTGTATCCACAGTGCTAGCAAAGTCTATATATATTGTATCTCTTGGTCGACAACTGCTGTGAAGCACAAAGGTAAGATTGATGCTATTGAAGAACTAACAAGTCTAGGCAAGTCTTTTGATTTTTTGAATGATAAGGATGGTGAGTAGAGGAAAAGAGTCAATTCTCTTCAACCTGAGCTCCTTCTATTGCAAAGGTAGAATGAAGACTTTGTGAGTATGTTTTGGAAGGTTAAGGAAATTATTGAAGCTAAACTAGAGCACTCTTTAGCATTGCTCGATAACACAATTGAGTATGAGCAGAATCCAACTACTCTAAATAATTTCTCAAATTCGGTTGATCTATTGGTTGAGTTCAAAAGTCTTTCAATGAGTATCAAACTAGCTATACATTATTGGGAAGTTCTTATTCCTGATCTGAATGAAAAGTACAAGCTTATATTTTCGAAGAAGAGCAACTGAAAGTTTCTTTATGTAAGGTTCAGTTTTTTTTGACAATTTTGTATATATCTATTATTTTCTTTTTTCATCAAAGACATCCTTTTTCCTTCATGTCAAAAGGGGGAGAAAGGAATTCAAGGAATGTGGTTTGGAGGAATTGCATGAGTTAGTGGGAGTTGTGCAATTATGTTTTGACAATGTTTTGCCATCAATGACAAAGGGGGAGATTGAGGGACTTCTGTGAATAATGTTGTCATTGATGTCAAACAAGTCATCCAGTTTTGGACCAGACAGTGTTTTGAGGCCTAGATATTAGTCAAGATATTATGGATGTTATAGATGTTATAATATTGTATGCAGTATGTATGTGGATTTTAGATGTTGCAGTTTTGGTCATAAGTTATTATGCAACATGGAAAACTCTGGATAATGATTTTTGTGGATTCATTGAGTTCTCATTGATCCTAATATCTTAGTGTTAGGAGTTCTTATTGATCTCAATATCATTTATGTGTCCTATTATTAGTAGCTTTGGTAATTATGAGAAGTATCTCTTTGAGTTTTGTGTTGTAGTTTCCTTGATTCGTGTGGAGTCCACCTTTTTTGAGATATTGGGCTTGATCTTGAGATAATGGGTCAGTATTCTTGGGTCAGGATGATCCTTCCCCTTTCCAGTAATCTAGGTATATGCATTGATAATCAGAGTATGAAAAGGAAGCATGAAGAAATCTTGTGGAGGCCAACATGAGCATATTGGTAACATGTTGGGCTTGGGTGACATACTATTTTGTATGTATACCCTTTGGTATATATATACTCATACATATGTATGTTGGACACAAAGGATCACTTAGAGGGGGGTGAATCAGTGATATAAACTCTTTTTCAAATTTGAGAAATACCAGTACAATATAAAACTAACAAAAGGGTAGACTGGTTAATTAAACAATGCAAACTAAGTGTGTAGCAACAATAGAAGTTGAATCAATATCACACACACACAAAAATCATCACATAACACCAGATGTACGAGGAAAATCCAATGTGGGAAAAACCTTGGTGAGAATATCTGTTGGAGATCTTTTGCTCCAATCTAGCCTCATAATGAAAAAACTTGATTACAAATTTTAGGGCACCAACCTAAGGAGCACCAACCCCTATACAATTGATAGGCTACAACCTAAAGGAGCTACAACCCCTACTCTAAGAACCTACTCATTGAAAACAATATGAAAATTCAGATACACAAATGAGATCCCTACTGCAAATGAAGTTTTGCAACTCCTCAAAGCTTTGCACTACCAGTTTCTATCTTACTGGTTTGTGTTAACTCAACACACACTGCAACTTAGCCTTTCTCCCTGTTCTAACTCTGCTAAATCTTATCTCCCTCTGTTCTACTAAATTCAACTCACACTTGGTCACTCTCTATCATGTACTGCTTCTTCTGGTTTGGTACCTCTGCATTCTATACTCACTTTGTCGGTTTGTTCCTTACACTGATTTACCCTACTTCTCCTTACTGGTATAATATTCACTCACAAACACTTCAGAGGTTTATCTTTTTGGCTCTCAGACAACAATTTCACTCTATCCTTCACCCTTTAACAACAACAACTATTTGTCTTAGGTCGCCATATTTACACTAAAGCTTTCCCACCAAAAACCAATTCAAACAGAGGGTGGCTAGGGTTTCCCTCCATTGATCAAATCTTCATCAAATTTGATCTGATCTACCTTGGATCACTCACCTGCTTTGGAAGGATAAATCACCACACATTTTTTATCTGTCCAATGCATGTTTGCTAAAATAGCAAACCTAACCCTATTTTTCGACCTTGAAACCAGTCGACACATTTATGATCCAGTTGTTTCTTGTTCGAGGTTATCATGCAATATGATTTCATGCTTTTATCATGATGCCAACAACCACCTAATCTTCCTTTGTTGTCCATCCTTCATCGAGCTGCAAACACTTGCAATCAATCCATGATTTTTCTAATCACATTAAATGTCAACTTGTCACACCTACCACGCCTTAACGATGCACACACCGAACTTATCCTTTTGGCCAACTATCATCCACCTATCAAACATGTCGGCAATCAATCCACAGACATTGAGTCGGTTCATGCTCATTAATTTGACAAAATTCCATACCGATTCAAGCCCTTACCTGTAAAACCTTCTCCTACTGCTATCTAGAAGCATGCTCTACACCAGTAGCTCAACTTCACGTCTGGTGGTTTGTGATCTCTTTGACAATCTGCCTCTTCATCACAAACATTATCATAAACAAACAACCAACCTACATACTGGTTACAACTTGTCATGCCAACACACAACTTCATATCACCTCTTACCGATGATGTCATTTACAATCTCAATACTTGCTTGTCTTCCATGCCTTCATACTAGTTTTGTCTTCATTTTAATCTTCCTTATGCTAGATACATCCTTTTGCATACTAGTAGAAACTTAGTTGACATTAGTTGACCATACCAAAAAACTCTTACTCATTGGTTGACATTAATGACAACTCAATACCAACAATATCCCCCTTTGGCATTGATGTCAACACACACTATACCAAACTTTCTCCCCCTTTGATAGCAATGGCAAAGGGAACCTTGGTCTAACTTCAGCTACTTGAGATGATAGACAAATTGAATAAACAACTATAAAAATACAACTTATGCCTGCAACTGGTAGGACACATTCTCCTCCCTATGTCCATGCATCATGATTCAAGGGTCATAAAATAATGATAATTATTGACTCCCCCTGAGCCATACATCTCTCTACTCATTTAAGTGTTTTATGATGGTGGGACAACTCCTAATTTTCGTCTCAAGTACTCAAATGTGCTCAAAGGAAGTGGCTTTGTGAATATATCAACAATCTACTTACCAGTTGGAACATACTCCACCATTACTTCCTTGTCTGCTACCTTCCCCTCAAGAATTGATACTTGATTATAATTTGTTTTTTTCTTGAGTACATTACCAAATTCTTGGAGATATTGATTGCACTTGAGTTATCAAACTGGATTGGAACAGGTTCCAATATCTCCACCTGAATGTCCTTTAGAGTTTGTTTCATCCATAATACCTGTGAACAACATGTAGTAGCTACTATATATTCTACCTCAGCAGTAGATAATGACACTAAATCTTGCTTCTTATTGTGCCATGACACTAACCAATCTCCTAAGTAGAAAGTACCTCCACTTGTACTCTTTCAGTCATTAATACTTCCTGCCCAATCTACATTAGTATAAGCCTGCAAGGAGAAGTCTCCTTTGTTTGGATACCATGACCCATAACTGATAGTTCCTTGCAGATACCTAAAGATTCTCTTGACTGCATTTAATTGAGATTGTTTAAGAGCAGCTTGGAATCTTGCAACCACACAAACAACTTGTACAATATTTGGTCTAGATGTTGTTAGATATAACTAGGTACCAATAATAGACCTATACAATGTTTTCTCAACTTTCGATGACTCATCTAGGTTGCTCAGCTTACAACCAGTAACCATGGGAGTACTTACTGATCTGTTGTCCTCCATTTGAAATTTCTTCAACATGTCTTTGACATACTTGGTTTGTGAGATAAAAATTCCTTTCTCCTACTGTGAGGTCTCCAAACCAAGAAAATAGGACAACTCACCTAGCATGGACATCTCAAATTTTGTCTTCATCCGATCTACAAATTCTTTGCATATTATGTCCTTATCTCCACCAAATATAATGTCATCCACATACACAACAACTATGATCATATGGTCTCCATTTACCTTGATGTATAGGTTGTTGTTTGCATTCCCTTTCTAAAATCCTTTCTCCTTCAAGTACTTGTCTAACTAGGAATACCATGCTCTGGGGGCCCGCTTCAAACCATATAGGGCTTTCTTTAAATGACATACAAAAAATCTCATCATCATGTAATAGATATCCCTCTGGTTGTTCCATATACACTTCTTCTTCAAGGATACCATTCAAAAATGCATATTTAACATCCATTTGGCAAACCTTGTATCCTTTATAAGCAGAGAAAGCTAAAAACATTCTTATTGCCTCTAACCTAGCAACCGGTGCAAAGGGTTCTTTGAAGTAAATACCTTCCACTTGAGAATACCCTTTGCAGACAAACCTTTCTTTATGTCAGATTATCTTGCCTTCTTTATTCATCTTATTCCGATAGACCCACTTGGTACCTATGACATTCTTATGTATCGGTCTAGGAACAATTTGTCATGTTTTATTTTTCTCAATTTGTTTCAACTCTTCATCCATGGCATCTAACCATTTCTCACTTTTTCTAGCATCATCAAAAATTTTGGGTTCTAATTCTATCATGAGGCATAGATTTACCTTCTCATCATTCCGGGCTATTCAACTTCTAGTCTGCACACCTTCATTTTTATCTCCTATGATCTGATCTTCTGGATGGTTCTTCTGCACATACCGGTTATATTTCTTGTTTGGTGCTTCTTCTACTAGTCCACTATCATATTGAACTTCATGCTCATCATCTGAAACATCAATATAGGGTGTTGATGCAGATTCTCTCTTATGTAGGTCTTCATCTATTCTCACATTTATACTATCAACCATTTTTCTCAATTTCTTGTTGTAGCATTTGTAGAATTTACTATTGGTTGAGTAACCCAAGAAGATTCCTTCACCACTCCTGGAATCAAAACTTCCTTATCCATCAAAATCTCTCTTGATGAAGCACTTACTTCCAAACACTCTAAAATGCTTGAGTGATGGTTTCCGATCGTACCATAACTCATAAGGAGTCATCCTACTATTCACTCTTAGTTGTACTCGGTTTAATGTATAGACAACAATATGAACTGCTTCCTTCCAATATGTATCCAGTATGCTAGCCTCATTCAACATTGTTCTATCCATTTTATTTACTATCCTATTTTTCCTTTCTGCCACACCATTTTGTTGTGGTGTTCTTGCTACTGAATTTCTATCTTTGGATTTCATGTTTCTCACAGTAGTCAATAAACTCATTTGTAGAATATTCTCCTCCCCGGTCTGATCTTAAACACTTAAATAGTGTCCACTGTCATTTTCAACCATCCTTCTAAAAATATTGAATCTTTCAAATGCCTATGATTTTTCATGCAAAAATGTCACCCAAGTCATCCTTGAGTAGTCATCAATGAATAGCATGAAGTATTTCTCACTGGTCAGAGCCCTTGTCCTTGTTGGCCCACACAAATCTGTATGCACTAATTTCAGAGGTCTTGAGGCATTGTACTCTTTTGTTTTGCAACTTACTTTTATGTGCTTGCCTCTGATACATTCATCACAAAAAGCACTTGCTGGTTTAGTTATTTGTGGAATGTTTCTTACGTACCGGTTCTTGATTATCTTCACCAGATTGTCAAAGTTCACATGGCCTAATCTCCGGTTCCACAACTAGCTTTCATCAACTTGTCCCATCATGCATTGGGACTCATATCATTCCTTCAAATTGAAGAAATTACCATATGTTCTCTTTCCTTCTACCACAACCTGACCGATACTCTGCTTTCTTATCTGACAACATGTAGAGTCAAATGTGAACTTGTATCCTTTGTCACACATCTAACTTAAACTCATCAGATTATGCTTTAGTCCTTTCACATAGTACACATCATGAGCCTTAAGCTTTCCATCAATATTCAATGTACCATGACCTTTAATCTTGATGGAGGAGTTGTCACCAAACCGACAGAACCACCATTCCAATCATCAAGCTTGATAAACTTTTTCTTGTCTCCGGTCATGTGATTTGAGCAACCACTATCAACTACCCATAAATTCTTCCTTTCAACATGTAGAGCAGTCTACACAATCATGCTTGACTCTATCTTGTTCTTCTCCTTCTCTATCCAAACTTGTTTCTCTTCTTTCTTCTCCTCTTCTGTCATCTGGTGTTTTGGTTTAGTCTCTATCTTATGATCTGGTACTATTTTCTTTTGCTCGCTAGTTCTCAGCTTACAATGCCTTTCTATGTGACCAAAATTTTGACACTTGTAACATTTTACATTAGCATTGAAAGATGTATCTAAAGCATTCTTGTAGGACATCTGCACATTTCTCCTACACTCATAACTCTTATGACCAAACTCATTGCAATTATAACAAGTGACATTTATACCTTGTAATGCAGCAAATGAGTTTCTGCTCTCAAAACTGCGGTTTACATTCATTTTCCTACAATCTGCCATTCTATGATAGAACTTATTACACCAGTGACAATAACAATGAAAGTTTGAAACATACTAGTTAGATTGTCTTGGCCCTGCAAATGACTGCCTCACTGAGGGTCTTCCTTTCATGCTACTAACTCTAGTGAATCCTTCATGATTAGCTCATGCATTTCTCCTTGGATCTGTATGTCAGTGCATTGTGTATGGCCTCCGGTTCATTGATTGTGTATACCAGTTTGTGTGGGGGTTCTTATCAAGATTTGCATATGTCTTCTTATCGGTATCTTTGCTTATCATGAATGTCTTCTTCTTTTCACCTTCATTTGAAGAAGTAAATTGTATCTCCTTATTGGATGTGTCTTTTCTATTTGAACTTTGACCCTCTTCAAATCGCAAGCCACTGGTATCTTTAGATTGCTTCTGTTTGGTCAACATCTTGTCTAAAGCTTCGGTCTTGCCTTCATATTTGCTTCTCACTTTCATCTCTTCCTTGCTTTTCTCTAATTCCTCCTCGAGCTTTACAATTTCTTCTTCTAGGTTTTGATGCTCCTTCTCCTTTTTACTCAAGTCTATACTAGTAACTTCATAGATCCTCTTGGCTTCTTCCAATTGAAGTTTTAGATCTGCAATTATTGTCTTGGATTCTTCAAGAGATGTCTCCAACATCTCTTGTTCTTCAACTACAACGTTTTTCACCTTCTTTAGATCTCTTCTTGTTTTCTTCAGTTCTTCCAAGGCACTAATGAGATCTAATTCAAGGTCTACTTCTCCTTCTTCAGGTACTGGAACCTCTTGATCCATAAAGAGGTTTTCTCTGACTTCATCTTCACTGCAACAGTCATCTGAGACCCTCTCTTCATCTATGGTATCATTTTCATGTGTGTAAAGACTTCTCTGCTTCCGATTGCCTCTTCTACCATGCTGATAGACATTCTTCTTCCTATCCTTACCATATGATTTGCTACCACTTGATTGATCATCTTCATTCTTATCACCATAGGGACATTTGGCAGCAAAATGTCCAATCTTTCCACAGTTGAAACATTTCAGGGGCAACTTGCCTTTGTATTTGCCTAAACTCGTCTTGAGTCTTCTGACAAAGTTTGTCATGATATCATCAGAGTCTTCACCGGTTCCATCTTGAGCAAAATCTTCTTTTCCTTTTCTTGATGTTTTGAATGCAACTTCCTTCTTCACAACCCCATTACCGACAATCGTCATTTCATAAGTAGTTAGGGAACCATACAACTCATCCATTGTAAACACTTTTAGATATTTTGCTTCTTCTATTGCTGAAACCTTTGTATCATACTTAGGTGTGAGGGATCTAAGTACTTTATTCACTACCACCTCATCTTTTATTTCTTCTCCAAGCTCTCTAATGGTGTTTGTTGTTTCATCAATCCTTTGGAGACAGTCAACAATCTTCTCTTCATCTCTCATCTTCAAAACCTCAAGCTGTGCTCTCAATGTCTGTAACTTGGCTTCCTTGACTTTAGCATCGCCTTCAAATATTTTCTGTAACTTATCCCAAGTTGCTTTGGTAGATGAGTAATGCATGACCTTAACAAACTCATTATCAGATAGCCCACTAAGAGTAGCATGTTTTGCCTTAGCATTGTTCTCATATTCCTTCTTAGTATCTGGATCAATAGGAGGATTATTAGGGACTGTATACCCATTCACAATCGACATCCATACATCACAGTCTAGAGAGGACAAATAGGTTTCCATTCTTCTACTCCAAAAGGCATAGTTGACACCATCAAACATAGGGGCTTTTGAGGAGGCTAATTCATTTCTTGCCATTGTGAACACTTGACAGGATCTACCCAAGCTAGAGAACACTTTGACAAAATAAGGTACCTAGGCTCTGATACCAATTGTTGGACACAATGGATCACTAAGAGGGGAGGGGGGTGAATCGGTGATATAAAATCTTTTTCAAATATGAGAAATACCAGTACAATATAAAACTAACAAAAGGGAAGACTGGTTAAATAAACAATACAGACTAAGTGTGTAGAAACAATAGCAGTTGAATCAATATCACACACACACACACAAAAAGAATCACATAACACTAGATGTATGAGGAAAATCCAATGTGGGAAAAACCTCGGTGAGAATAGCTGCTAGAGATCTTCTGCTCTAATCCTGCCTCACAATGAAAAGATCTGATTACAAATTTTAGGGCACCAACCCAAGGATCACCAACTCAAAGAAGCGCCAACCCCTACAAAACTTATAGGCTACAACCTAAAGGAGCTACAACCCCTGCACTAAGCACCTACTCAGTGAAAACAATATGAAAATTTAGATACACAAATGAGATCCCTACTGCAAATGAAGTTTTACAACCCTTCAAAGCTTTGCACTACCAGTTTCTATCTTACCTATTTGTGTTAACTCAACACACACTTCAACTTAGCCTTTCTGTTGGTTCTAACTCTGCTAAATCTTCTCTCCATCTGTTATGTTGAATTCAACTCACACTTCGTCATTCTCTATCAAGTACTGCTTCTTCTGATTTGTCACCTCTGCATTCCATGCTCACTTAGCGGGTTTGTTCCTTACACCAGTTTACCCTGCTTCTCCTTACCGGTACAATCTTCAGTCACAAACACTTCAGATGTTTATCTCTTTGGCTCTCAAACAACAATTTCACTCTATCCTTCACCCTTTAGCAACAACGACTATCTGTCTTAGTTCGCCATATTTAAACTGAAGCTTTCCCACCAAAAACCAATTCAAACGGAGGGCGGCTAGGGTTTCCCTCCATCAATCAAATATTCATCAAATCTGATCCAATCTACCTTGGATCACTCACCTTCTTTGGAAGGATAAATCACCACATGATTTTTATTTGTCCAATGCATGTTTGCTAAAAATTAGCAAACCTAACCCTGATTTTTGGCCTTGAAACTAGTCAACACACTTATGATCTAGTTGTTTCTTTTTCGAGGTTATCGTGCAATCTGATTTCATGATTTGATCATGATGCCATCAACCCTCTAATCTTCCTCTGTCATCCATCCTTCATCGAAATACAAACACCTGCAAACAATCCTTGATTTTTCCAATCACATTAAATATCAACCTATCACACCTACCATGCATTAACAATGCACACACCGACCTCTTCCTTTTTGCCAACTAGCATCCACCTGTAAAACACATAGGTGATCGACCCACCGACATTGAGTCAGCTCATTCTCATTCATTCGACACAACCCCATACTGGTTCAAGTCCTTACTGGTAAAACCTTCTCCTACTGCTATCCGACATCATGCACTACACCGATAGCACAACTTCACCTCCGGTGGTTTGTGATCTCTTTGACACTTTGCCTCTTCATCACAAAGATTATCACAAACAAACAACCAGCCTACATACCAGTTACAACTTGTCATGCCAACACACAACTTCATGTCATCTCTTACTGGTGATGTCACTGACAATCTCAGTGCCTGTTTATCTTCCACGCCTTCACACCGGTTTTGTCTTCATGTTAATCTTCCTTATGCTAGATACATCCTTCTACATACCGATAAACACTTAGTTGACATCTATTGACCATACCAACAAAATCCTACTCACTGGTTGACATCAATGACAATTCAATGCCAACATATGTAGTGATATGAGAGATCAAACAAGTGAGTGTTGTATACACATAAAATTGGCTACGAGCAATTAATTAAATATTTAATATTTATTTAATAATTATTCTTCTATGAAATAGTTAATTTGAAAAGATTAATTTATTTAATTCATTTCATATTCTTCTATTAATTAATTTAATTGAAATATTTTATTAATTAATTCATTATATCCCTTTCTTCTAACCCAATTAATTAAATATCTAATATTTAATTATTCTTCAATCCACTATTCTATAGTCTCATCAATTAAATATTTTCTTAATTATTTAATCTTCCTTTTCCAACTCACCCTCATCCCCCTCATCTCCACATCACTTCTTCTTTGCCATCTCATGAATCATGTGGATAAGATATTGATATTTTTAAATATTAATACATCATTATCTTCAAATTCCAAATTATTCTTCAAATAATGTGTACGTACACCCATTCCTCAACCTCCCTATATTCTCTTCAACCTTTCTACATCTTTGGAGGGAGTTGAGTCCACTTGTTACCTAATCCATAAATCTTCTCCAACTATCCTATATTCTCTCAAGTCTTCTTCTTAGTCAAGGTGAGATGAATGACACTTGGCTTCTCCTTCCACCTTTTCCTCCATCTTGTAGGTGTAGGAGGAACATCTTCCACCTTTCTCTCTCACATCTTAACCTCTTGCTCATAGCCATCCAATTTGGAAGATATAATCAGGACCATTGATCTCTGCTACCTAAGCTTATGCACTAAAAAATCTATAAATAGAGGTCTCCTAAGCCATTTTTGAAACTAATAACTAATCTTATAGTCAATTAGGAGTCTTTATCTTTGCATCCATGAGTTCATTTGTTTAACATTTTTAGAGTTTTTTTTGAGCAATTTAGCATAAATCATTATCATAGTTTAGCTCTGCATATCATATCAATTATCAGTCCATTCCACACTTGACATCTTGGAAGCTACCAGTGCTTGTTTAAGAGAAAAATCATCTGCAACCAATAACAATGGGGTTAGAACACAATGAGACATAAATCATGAAGCTATAATCTTTTATTTTCTTTTTCATTTCATGTTGTTTCATTGGTTGAACCTTGAGTTATATTTGCGTGATAGACTAATGAGTTTGCAAGTTTAATCTTTGAGGTAAAACTTATGTTGATACATTTTTGGCGCCCACCGTGAGGCTGGGGCCTTGCACTTCATTTTTTCTAATATCCTGTCTAATTCTCTCTAATATAATTAATTAATGCTTTTTTAAACCTTTTCCATGCCTGTGTGAAATAAGGTAGCACTTTTGACTCTCAATTTAGTGCTTTTGCTTTGTAGGTTAGCATTTTTGTCTTACATGTTAGTGCTTTTGTTTCCTAGGTTAGCACTTTTGCTTGAGAAGTCATGCTTTTACTTAGAAATTTAACGCTTTCATTGTATAAGTTAGTGCTTTTGTCTTGTAGGTTAGCGCTTTTGCTCCATAGGATAGTACTTTTGTTGTTTTAGCATTTTCATTTCACTTTTCTGCAAAAATTTGGAATTTTACAACCTGACATCTAACAGATCTTTGCAGGTTCAACCGTCCAAGGCTGATTTTTGCAAACTATTGACTTGTGTGCATGCAGGTTTTATTTCAACAACTTTAATGCATTTTCTCACTTAGTTTTTAACTAGGAGTCTTTTGGGGAAGTAAAAAAAATCATACATGTTTCACCTAGTTTAACTAAGGGGCTAATGAACAATATGCAACTTGCATCATATGTTTTCAATAAGGTAGTTGCACATAAGTAATCTAAAAGGTAAAGAACCATTGTTTACTGTGCTTGTTTAAAAGTAGTAGGTGAGTATGCTCTCACCTTGATATGGTGATCATAAAGCTAGACCTACTTTTATTTCATGTTTTACCTTTAGAGGGCCTACCTTCACAAGCTTCCTTAAGGGGGCCAGTGAGAGGGGAACGACCCAAGTGGAAATGGGCTAATACCGAGTCCTTTCGATCCACTCTAAATAAATCGTGTTTGTAAGAAATAGGCTTTATGCCATATCTCCTGAGTGGGAGGGAATCATAGGGTTCATTAGCCGTACTACCCTTAGAATAGTAGGCCCCCCCCACAACTAAACTAGCCGAACTACTTAACATCCCCAACCGCTTTATCTTCTCTCTATATGGCTAGGATAGAGCTATACAAATAGGATAGGATAGGATAGAGAGGTAACCACCTGCTAGAAGAAAGTGGAACCCCCTCTAGTGTCGGTTAGTCTAATAGCTGACCATATCCTAATAGACATATACAATGAACTTCTCACATTGCTTGGTGCCATGCCACAATCAGGGCCTCTCCAGTCAAGCCCCCTTGCAAATAGTAGGGCTAGCCCCCTATTATTATAAAGGGCTAGCAAGAACCTCTGTTTCGGTGGGAGGCCCAGAGATAGAAAGTCATGGACAAAATGTGCTAATTAGTTCATACCGACACTATGTTTCCCCATAAACCCTATGGAGCGCAACCTCTAAAGGTTGGGAACCTTCTATATTTATAGAGTATAAAGTGCCACATGTATGACCAAATGATCAGAAGCCCTTACTAAAAACCCTTTTTATTAGTTGCCAAAACCCTTCTAATTGTTGGTGTAGGAGATTGGACCTTTGAAGCAACTCACACACATATGGTTCTTGGTAGAGATATGCAGTTTGCCATGGAGAGTTTTCATGGAAAATGGTGCATGGCTGCCCCAGAGAAGTGAATACCGAGGGTGGAGCCCATGGGGTCAAGCACCTAAATATCCACTTTGAATAGCATAGCTTCAGGGGAAACCCCATGTGAGATTCAAAAATTATTGTCTTGACCTGCCATAAGACTTGTGCTTGCTTGTGCATTTTAATTTCTAAATATTGTGTCTTTTGTGTTTACAAAATGTTCTCAAAATGGCCAAAAACTTGAAAAATCATCATTCTGAAATGAGTCAAAAATCTGACAACTTGCTGGAAAACTGAAAAATTCATTTTACATAGTAAGAATCATGCTTTTGTAACGCTAAACAATGCTTTTATAATATAGAACAACATATTTGTTTCACAAAACAACACTTTTGATCAATAGTACAATGCTTTTGAAACTTAGGATAACACTTTTGTTTAACAAAACAATGCTTTTACAACTGAAACAATGCTTTTGCATGTTAGGTTCACACTTTTATTGCACAGTACAACACTTTTGTTTAATAGAGCAACACATTTGTTGCATAGAACAACGATTTTAATCAATAAGTTAGCACATTTGTTTTCCTGCATCTGCAACAGTGAGCATTTCCACATATCAGACCAAAATTTCAACATCACTTTCAGATAATCTTTTTCAAGGAGGTTCATCTTCAATTATCACAGATATTCAAACTAGTCAAACGATTAGGTCATCAACCAAATAGGATTTTTCCAAAAGTTTTCATAAGCATAAACATCCAACAAGTTAGTGATTCAAACATCTCAAGTGCAAATCAACATCACTATCAGTTTCTTATCAGGATATATCAAATCCTTTATCACGAAACTTGATCATATCAACCTTTGTTCATTATCTTGGATATATTGTTCCTATTTGGACCTAGGTTTTATCAAAATCAAGATTGCACTCACATTGGAATCAAACAACATGTAAATAATTAGATGCTTATATGACTTTTACATATCGCCTCAAGAAAAGAAAACCAAGATGAAAGGCTATCTTGAAGAAGAGGAAATTCTTATATATCAATCAAAAAATCTTGGTAAAACATAGAACATTCCTAAACCATTTTTGCCACTATTTACATGGTTACAAAATGAAGTTTGACTGAGAAATTTTGTAAGAACGTTCTTTTCAACAAAAAGATGCCTTATCACAATGCACTAATAGTGGTGGTAAAATCAACAAATGTTATCTTCCTAAACTAGTGATCACCTATTGAGTTGCATTTTAAAAAATAAAAAACTTGGGAAGTTTTCAATTCAATCACATGCTAGTTTGGACTAGAGCTCAACACGAGTAGTTGAGAAGACAAAAATAAATGAAAGATGATGATTCAATATTTTAAATATTTGGGTACACAGATGTTGATGAAGAAGCAATCAATAACACCATTAGAGGCCTTGAACAAGATTCTAGATTTGACAAGCTAATGGAAAAACTATTGGAAAAACAAAAGCAAAAGTACATCCCAATGTTGTCAAATTCAGGAGCTAAATTGCCACAAGATTTTAATGTGGAAAGTTTGAAACAAGATGCGGGAACAAGTAATAATCAAAATACTAATGATCCCAATGATGATGATGTAAATCGAGTAAATCTTGAGTAAAAAAGAGGAGATAGAACAAGAAGAGACCATGATGATGCAAGGAACCAAGATGAAGTAAGAAGAGAGCGTAGTGACAGAAAAACCTATGAGGATGCAAGGAGAACCTGTATTGATAATCCTTTGTTAACTCTCACTCAACAAATACAATTATTGCAATGACAAATACAAGATATGTATAATAGAACAAGTTCCAAGAAATATTCATTAGAGGATATCCATCCATATCCTTTTGATAAAAATTTAAACACGATACCATTCCCACAACAATGTGAAATCCCTGTATGATAAATGTGATGGGAAATCTAATCCTCAAGATCACATTAGGGAATTTTGCACCATGAGTATGGAGTTTGCACATGATGAAACTTACCTGATGCTTCTATTTCCTATAAGCTTAAGTAGACAATCAATGGAATGGTTTTCAAAATTATTGTTTGGGATTAAATCTTTTGAAGAACTTGTGAATAGATTTATCTCACAATACTCCTACAATATACAAAATGAGATAACAATGCTAGATCTATGCAATATAAAGCAAAAGAATGGTGAACCTTTCATGGGATTTTTACAATGATGGAGATGAATGTTCAATAGATATCCAAGAGATGTACCAGATCAAGAGAAAATGGACATATTCTTTGACAACCTTACCAGTGAAATGAGTTATTGTCTCAAATTGCAATGTCCTCCTTTTGCAAAAAATGATTGAGATGGGTCTAAAGATAGATGATGCAATGGTAAAGAAGGGAGAGTTAAAACTCTACAATAGTTCCTACAACAACAACAACAATCACAACAACAACAATGGTAACAATAACAATGACAAACCTAAATTTTGGTCAAAGAATAGGAATGTTACCAATGGAGGAAATGACGATAAGAATGCTACCAAATAGCAACCAATCTTCAACTTATGAAGTCAAGTACCAAATAAAAATAATCAAGAGAACAATAAACCAAGCCTTTCTTCTCCAATACACATATGAAATTCACAAACATTGGGGAACCATTGGAATCAGCTTTGAAGAGTCTTCTTGTGAATAAATTGATTACCTTACCAGAAGCAAGAAATTATGAGCCTAAAGTCAAACCTAATTGGTTGAATGAAAATCATTTTTGTAACTATCATTGAAACAAAGGACACCAAACCAATGATTGTCAAAGATTGAAGCACCTTATTCAAAGATTTAATTGATAATGGAATTATCATAGTGGATGGTCATAAAAAGAATGAATTGCATCTAGAATTCAGAACTCCACTCCAAATTTATGAAAAAGGTGAACAATCCAACCCAAAAGATGACAAGGGCAAAGCTAAGGTAAACTATACTTACACATATGATGATGTGGTCAATGTCATCATTGTCAAAGACAAAACACCTTCAAAACCAATCAACGTCATTACAAGAAGAAAAGAAAAGGTTACATATATGGGTATAACAAATGAAACAACATCCACTTCATGACAATACAAGTTAGTGGAACAATTAGAAAATACACCCGCTCAAATATCAATTTTGGAGCTCCTAAAAGTTTCACCTATGCATAAGGAAATATTGGAGAGAGCTCTAGCAAAAACAACGGTCTCAAAAGACTTGGATGTGGATCAATTCCAAAACATGGTGGGACACCTCATAACCCCAAATTGCTTATCCTTTAGTGAAAATGATGACGCATCCTTACAACACCCTCACAATGCTCCTCTACATATTGATTTCATCATTCATACAACTCGTGTCAAACACGTACTCATAGATGGTGGAGCTGGCTTGAACATTTGTGCATTAAGTTTAATAAAGGCTTTGGGATATTCAGAGAATGCAGTGGATCCAAAGAAGAAAATAACTATCAAGGCCTATGATGAGGAAGAGCATTCTTCCAAAGGGACTGTGGTGTTGCCAATCAAAATAGGACTCATGGAAAGAGATACATTGTGCCAGGTTCTAGATTTGAATCTATCTTATAACATTCTTATGGGAAGACCATGGATTAGAGACATGCAAGAAGTTCCTTATACATACCATTAGTGTGTTAAGTTTCCTTATAATGGACAAGAAATCACTATATTAGTAGTTTCTAGTCAATATTGTAATAATTTGAAACCAACACAAGATGCAAGAGTCCCATATAATAGAGAAGTAGTCTATCCCACCAAGGAAACTCAAGGAAAAATATGGGAAACCTTGGAGAAAAAGCTCAAATTAAATGATGAAGGAATGGGGAAGTATTATTTACATAACTTACCACTTTCACCTAACTCATATGGAAAACCTATAGATGCTCAACCACGGATCCCATAGAAATTAGTTGAAATGTTTGATGGAACATTTGTTAGAGCTGGAACACTTTTAGAGGAAATTGAAGACAAAGACATTCTTAGCTAGTTGTACAAAGATGAAAGTGAAACTATAGCAACAGCTGCAGAAGTCGGTATTCCCATAGAGCAATATGGCAATGGTTACAAAATCATGCAAATGATGGGATATGAAGGAAAGAGACCAATTGGCAAGAGACAAGAAGGTATTTCAGAACCTATTTGTTCTCACACACAATCTAAAGAAGATAAATAAGGACTAGGGTATCTTAAACCAAAACAAAAGTATCACAATTATCAACACCCAAAGTGGAGAAAGAAAGCAATTCCCAAAGAAGAACCATGGCAAGAAAGGCTACATCAAGCAGTAGAAACAATAGCCAACAAGAAGAACATGAGAGGCAATAGTAATAGATTGATATCAAAAGAGAAGAAAAACCTTGCAAAAATGTCCAAGGAATACAAGCAAGCATGGAACCTGATCAAGATATTCCAGAGAAAGTGAAAGAATAGATGGCCAAAATCAGAGAACTATTCTCATCATATAACATTCCTATTAGGCACAGTGGTGTGATTCTAGACTAATTACAAACCATGTCGGTCTTAGACCAAACAAATAATATCCAACACATAAGACATCCCAGAAACACATCGAGAGGTCCAATCCACCTGTTACATTAAAGTCGGTCCATAACCTAGATCATCAGAGACCCAGTATAGGTCCATATGCTACAACAATGATATCCATACGCCAAGTCTCAAACATGATCACCAACAACATCCTGAAAATCCACCAAAAGCTACACCAATACCACTTATACAATTCATTAAAGATCTTCATGAAAAGCTATGTCGGTGAAACCCTCGTCAAAACCAAAAACCAAGCTTCTAAGCAAACAGGATAGCATTCGATCTCTAGACCAAAACCAACTTACTAAATATGAGCATGTGTATCATGAACAAACCAAATCCATAACAAAATCATACCGGAGCCTACCAGATCATGCCAGATCCGAATCAACCAAAAACCACTCAACCTACTGGGACCAGAAGGGTGCCAGTAAAGCATCCAAACAACTAGTGTTGGCATCAGTGAAAAAACATGAATGAAACACATAATCAATTCCACCAAAAGGCCAATAGATTCAACTTTAATCAACATACCCTTAAGCTTTCCGAAGGGAGTGTCACTAGAAATATACTTAAGATTAGGCATAATCTTCTCCAAAACTCCAATTGCCATAAATATAAATTCATTTTCTTCTAATGTGGACTTAAGTATTCCTCACTTGCTTTGATTTACATGAGAGTGGCTAACTTCAGTGCTTGAAGAGGGGACATGGTAATCAAGTCTACCAAACCATGGGAGAAATCACCCTTATCAACTGCAATCTACTTTCCTTTATCAGGAACAGTGGCTTTGTCATGGTCACCAGAGCTTCATCAGTCTTTTCTTCACCCTTCTCCTTTATAACTTCTTTAGTTCTTACATCCTCTTCTACTTTCTCACCACCTCCTTCACCCTTTCCTGCTTCACTTAACTCCTCAGCTATCATTTTAGCAATGATTTCTATCTCTGGAGGATCCTACGTAGCTTCATCAAAGTTGTCAACCGCTTGATTGTCAAGGGTAACATCTGCAATTTCTTGTTCAACTAGGTCAATCTGTACATATGGCTGATCCAGAGGAACTTCTATTTGAACATGAAACACTAGAGGTGAAGCATCTTTGATTTATTGTCCTTTCAGTTGGGAATCATCCTTCTTTGGAATAACCTAATAGTTATTTTCTTTCAAAATTTTCCTCAAAAATCCCCTTGTATCCTTTACTACTTATTCTACTCTTCTGAACATTATTTTTTTTACTTTGTGCTTGCTCTGGAAGCTTTCCTTTGCAAGTGCCAAAAGTATTGGTGTTTCTTCTCTTGTTAACTTAGGACATAACTGCACTAATGTAAGTTCTTTTAGCCTTTCATCTTCAATACTACCTGTGTGTCTCCGGGAATTCAAGATATCATATAGTTATTTCTAGATCATGGATGGTAATTCAATCAATGCTTTACTAAAAGAATTCATGTAGTGTACAACTGCTTCTTCAATAGATCTTCAGACTTTCTCAGAAGAATGCTAATAATATACAGAATGGTTTATCAAACTACCTTCATTAACTATTACATCTAAAAACTTTTGCAATGGAGGTACAATTGTGAAGGAACCTTCAATCTTATTGGATTTAAGAGCTTCATCTATCTCAGATTTCTTCTTGCCTGCTCTTGTTCTACCAAATGTCTCACCTTGTGTTTTAACTTTCTTTACAAATGAAGTAGCACCATATATAGGTTTTCTGACAACTCTAGAAAATGTAGTTGTTTTCTTGACCTCTTTAACCTCTTCATCTGATTCAATTTCTTCCTCTACTACAACATACTTTCTTGTAGACTTCTCTTTCTTCCTCTTTTCTACTCCAACAGTTGATGTAGATTGTGACTTAGGTGGAGCGGCCAGCTTCTGCACACCGAAGTTAGGTGCAGACTTTCTTTGCTTAGCCTTAGACTACTTGGGAGGAGTAGGAGCTGATTTAAATTGTGGCTTCACCATATCTTCCTCCTTCAGTATATTCTTCTCTCTTTCCCTCTGCACTACTTCTCGGGTTATACCAATTTTCTTAGCTAGTTCTTCAACTTCCTTTGTTACTTTTATTTTCCTTCCAGGCCCAGTGAATTTCTTGTGGAGGTCTAGGTTCTTCTCCTTAAATGTGCCAAATATTTCTTCTTTTTGGTATAGTGGTTGAATCAACAAGTGTTGAGCATATGCATCAAGTGTGACTACAAACACCTCATACCCCATGAGCATGATCCAGACAGTTCTAGGCTCAATTGCCTCCATATGACATTGATCCTTGTTAACCATGAAACAAATAGTTTTCTCATATTTCTCCACTATCTCTTTAGGAATTCTCTCTCTGCTTTTCATAGTGACTTGAAAAGTTTTTAAATAGCCCCATAAGGCTGATTTTTGCATAACATTGTCAACTAGACCCAAAAATCCTTCCTTGATTTGCATGGCTATCGGCTTATCATAAGTCTATTAGATGTTTCCAATTATGGAAATCTCATTTAATGAAGTAAATTGCTAAACAAACAATTAGGGATCCAAACTTGAAGCCATGTTTCTTATCTTGTTTTATCTTTTTCAAGTTGCTCATTAAGTCATTGAGGAGTATTGTAGAAAGATCATACCTTTTGTACTCCTTCAACATCTCATAGGCTACAAATATGGTTGTATCAGAGATAGAATTCATCCTGCTCAATCGATATACCTTTGTATCCAATCACCATTGAGGAAAATATGACATCGTGCTTAATAATATCATTAATAGTCACTGACCGATTGTCAAACTGAGATCTGGCAATCTTTTTCAGTGTTGTATTATTTATTTTTCTTAATCCAGGAACTTCACCGATTGCTTTCAAATAGGTAATTGTGTAATGTCCCCTTCTCAGTGATGTGTAATCAGTGGTCCATTGGTCTATTCCAGAGACCCTAGGCTATTGGAAAGGAGAATTAGGGTTTCCAACTGCTGTCCTCTCGTTGAAATAAGCGGTAGAGTGATAGTTTTTATGTATAAGTCTATTGGCCATTTGGAGGAATTAATTATGTGTTGCATTGATGTTTTGTCATTTATGTTAATACTAATTGTTTTGGATGATTTACCGACAGCCTTCTAGTCTCGATAGGATGTGTGGTTTCTGGTTGGTTTGGATCTGACAAGATCTGGTATGCTTCAATATGATTTGGTTATGGAATTGGTTTATTCATGATACTCATGTTCATATTTAGTTAGTTGGTTTTGGTCTAGTGATCAGATGCTATCTTGTTTGCTTGGAAGCTTGGTTTGTGGTTCCGGCGAGGGTTTCACCAGTAGATATTTGATGAAGATCTTTGATGATATGCATAAGTGGTGTTGGTGCAACATCTGGTAGAGATTTAGGATGATGATGGTGATCATGTTCAATACTTTACATATGGAGATCATTTCTTTAGCGTGTGAACCTATAATGGGTTCCGATTGATCTAGGTTATGGACCGGCTTACTGTAACGTGTGGATTGGACCTCTCAATTTTTGGGATGTCTTATGGGTTGAATATTATTTGTTTGGTCTAAGGACAACATGTTTTGTAATTATGTAATTGGTTTATTTTCTAGTGGCTGACCTGATTGTTTATGGTCTAGGGTTTGTATATATATGATGTAAGGTGTCATTGCAGATCATGGTAATGGTAATGGTAATGGGAATGGGAATGGAATATGGATATATAATGTGCGAATAATGTAATATCATTTAGGTAGAGGATTTGGTCGATCATTGGAGATCAAGTTGGGTTTATGTAAGAGGATTTAGTCCTCCGGTATTGAGCTTAACCGGAACTGTACTCAGGCATAAGATATGCTATCTTTGTAGTTCATTCATTCTTCCAAATTGTAGTATGGAATTCTATATAGTCAGTGAGACTCCTTTTGTGATGAGCAGTGCATTCTAGGCTATTGGCCTTCCTGCAAGTGCATGCCCCTCAATTATAATTCACATACCTACTACATAATCATTATCTGACTGTGGGTAGGCTTCCCACCATGGTTTTTCCCTTTACTGGGTTTTCCACATATAAATCTTAGTGTCATGTAGATGCTATTTATTCTCTAATTATTGTTTACTCTTAATTGGTTTAACTTCTATTCCGGTATTTGGTTTAAGTATTCCAGTATTAATGTTTTGGGTTCTGGTATTAAAATTTTAATTGCTAAATGTTTTGGTAATCTGGGACAACTGATTCATCCCCCCCTCTTATTTATCTTTCGGTTATTTGAATTGCTTAACAAAGTCCTCCCATTGCATAATCGGTAGAGTGATTGTGTTGAAATTCCTTGTTGTTTCCTTGGCTGGTTCACCGCCAAGTAGTTTAATTTCTATCCTATTGAATAAGCAGAAGGGACTGGCTTGCCACCTATGCATTGTCATTCCAATTCAATTTATGGTGCTAATGATCCTTGGAACACCGTATGCTCTCACCCTCCGAGATTGGGCTCTTGGTGAACAAAAGGTACGTGGAAGGGTTCCCTTCAATTGCTTTGGATTATTTCTCTAAAATTAACAGGTTATTGTGTTTTCTCTTTAATTCTTATTGATTTTTTATTTTTTTTAAGGGGGCTTATTACAAACTACTTTAATGGATTTCTTAGTTATCTTATAAGGTCAATCCAGCCACATGAATTGATCACAAACTTTTCTCAGAATGTAATGGATCCATTCTATTTCATCAAGTTCCAGAAAATGAATAAATTACACAAAACCCTTATCCTGAAGTGCCCAAAATTTCGGCTTCAGATTTCCCAAACTATCTGACAAATACTTGTTGTAGAGTGATAGCATATTAGCATTACCCAATACTTTGAAGTTTTAGTGGATAGAAGCCCTAATATCCTCATTATGAAGAACATCATACATGACTGAGGAAAATGCACTTTCTAGATCATCTTCAACGAATTTAAACAGATACCTATTGAATACAGGTCTTGCTCTCTCAGAAATTTCCATCACCAAAGAAGTCACAACACTAGATGTAGATTTCATATCAAATTTTGGGTATGAAAAGATTACTCATAGACGGATAAATACCTCTTTCGATCTCAACTGGATGTTAGAAATCCCTAATTAATCACCTCTAGCTCATTTAACACAGCTCAAACTCATTCACCTTGCTCTTCTGCTCTTACTCTTTGATCACAATGTGAATAATGAGTGACTGAAATACCCTTTTTAACCTAATTTCCATTTGTAATAAATGCACAACCCTAGAGTCTTCTAGATACACTATTTTTCATTCATTTCATTCATCGGATTATCAGACCACCATAAACCTTCAGGTTATTAATTACATAACTGATCTCCATCATCTACAACCTGATAACTCAATGATGAACGGATACTACTAACCCGGTACTGAGAGGGGGGGGTGAATCAGTACAAGCAAAAATACAGTCTTAAACCGGTTTGATAGCAAACACTTCAAATGACTAGCAAGCAGTGACACCGGTTTGAAGTAGAGTGCAACTGGTAAAGCTAAGAATGACTGAGACAAGAACTAACCGGTTACTCACTTAGCTTTTCACTCAACTCAAGACTATACTACCATTTCACCTTTATGCATAAATAGGTAATCTATCATCAGATCATAATAACAACTAGTTCAACATGTTTTATTGACAGGCATAAAACACCAAACCATCATAAGCTTGATAGAAAATAGGAAAGCATCACAAGATAAAAGCATCACACATGACACACATATTTTTCACGTGGAAACCCAACTGGGAAAAACCACGGTGGGGATAAATACCCACAAGCTATTTTTGAACTCTTTAGAAGTCCGGTCTGTTAGGAGCCTTGTCTGGTTAGAGACATTACAATAGGTTTTGCTAGGAACCGATCCTATTAAAGATCACCCGATTAAGGGATGGCTACAATACCTAGTTAAGGGTTAAACCCTGTTAAAGGTTACCTTGTTACAGGATTTCAAGAACTCAATAGCTAAAGGATTCTGAACTCAGTAGCTTTGAATTACCCTATTAAAGGATTTTCAGAAAGCTGGTTAAGGCTACCCTATTAAGGGATATTCCAACTATTGAGGTGGTTAGAGATCAATAGGTATTACAATGATCTGGTAACAACACTCAATGCTAATGCAGATCTGCTTAAGCTCCTATTTACCTTCTACACTTACACTCTACAGGTATCACTTCTCTCCTTTTGGTCTAGCAAGAATTACGTATCCCTTCTCTTGGATACACACACATAACTTTTGCCAACAACCTCAAAAAGATACACAAGATCGACCTTATAGGAAAATAGATAGGTCGGTAGCATAAACCCTAAACCCTAAAACTGTTAGGTTAAGGAATTCAAATGGTTCAATCCTGACCATTGAGAACACTCCATTAATTGCAACAGTCTTGATCCAATCTCAAGACATTCTCCATTGTTCATTTTCACTAATTTCATGACGGCTGATAACCCATCACACATTATCACCATTTTATAGACTTCACATATTCCCGAGGTAGATAGGAACAATCTCCTTCATGCAAGATCCTTCATGCGCACAAGGTTGATGTGGCAACATGATCTATTCTTCATTACAATGCTCATTCATCACACAATGTCATTGGTTGAGCCACACAGGGTTGAAGCCCTTCAACCGAAAACCCTAAAGTTGAGACTACCAATCGGTAGTCATACAATGCTTCCATGTGCCGATTCCCATAACCATATGCTGGTTCACCTTGAACAAGCACACCGCTTCACTTTGGCACACATGTCGATTCACAGTGTTATGCCAGTTCTCTCATATGTCAGTTCGCACCTCTTTAGCATATTGACATCAATGACAACATACAATGTCATTATGTTCTCATACGGGTATGAGAATACCAACAATCTCCCCCTTTGGCATTGATGGCAATAAACAAAGATATCTTCTCCACTTCACATCTTCTCCCCATTTTTTGCAGATATCTTCTCCACTTCACATATTCTCCCCCTTTGACAACAATGCCAAAGTGGAGGCACAAGCTTCCCTGTTCCATTATGCTGCTCCCCCTAAGGAGTAGCATCCTTCAACACATCAATCCTGAAGAAAATTTTGACTATGCAATACATGACTGATGTGGAGCATATACCTTTAGTTCACCTCCTGAAGGGGCAATACCCCTAATTGACATCTTAAGTACATAAATGTAGTCTTTGGGAGAGGCTTGGTGAATATGTCTGCTAACTGCTCCTTACTGGAAACATGTTCCAGTGTAATCTCTTTGTTCTGAACCTTTTCTCTTAAGAAATGATACTTAAGCTCAAAGTGCTTGTTTCTAGAATGTAAAACCAGATTCTTGGAGATATTAATTGCACTAGTATTGTCACAAAATATACTTACCGGTTCAGATACGGGAACTTTGAAGCCATTTAATACATGCTTCATCCAAATTGTCTGAGTGCAGTTCATGAAAGCTGCAACATACTCTGCTTCTTACTCATCCATGAGACTAGTCTACCACCGAGGAAGAATGCACCATGGGTTGTGCTCTTCTGGTCATCTATATTACCAGCCCAATCAGCATCTGTGAACACTTTCAAGTTGAAATCCTTGCTATATGGATACCACAATCCACAGGCAATAGTTCCCTTCAGATACCTAAGAATCCACTTGACTACAACCAAGTGGGATTCTCTTGGGCTTTTCTGAAATCTTACAGTAATACCAACTGCATGTGCAATATCCAGTCTGCTATGCACTACATAATGCAACCTACCAATCATTGATCGATATTCTATCTCATCAACCAATTCTGATTCATCTTCTTTAGATAGTTTACAACCGGTCACCATCGATGTACCAACCGGTTTGCTATCTTCCATGCCAAAGTTCTTCAACACCTCTTTGACATACTTGGACTGAGTGATAAAGATTCCATCCTTCATCTGCTAGATCTGTAGTCCAATGAAGAATTTAATCTCCCCTGTGAGTGACATTTCAAACTTTCTTCATCTCATCTGCAAACTCATGACTCATCTTGTCATCTCCACCAAAGATAATGTCATCAACAAATAACTCACAGATCAGGATCTGATCTCCTTCAGACTTCAAGTAGATATTTCTATCTTTGCTTGTTCTCTCAAATCCAATCTTCACAAGATGGGAATGCAAATGTTCATACCATGCCCTAGGTGCCTACTTTAGGCCATATAAGGCTTTATGTAGCCTACATACCATGTCATTGTCTTCAGATAGGAATGCAAATTTTACATCCATTTGATATACTTTTAAGCCTTTAAAGGCTGCATATGCAAGAAGCATACAAACTCCTTCCAATCTAGCTACAGGAGCAAAGGTTTCTCCATAGTCTTCTCCTTCTTCTTGGGCATATCCTTTGCACACCAGTCTAGCTTTGTTTCTAATCATTATGCCATCCTCATTCAGCTTATTTCTAAAGACCCATTTGGTACCAATGACATTTTTATGCTCCAGTCTAGGTACCAAAGACCATGTACAATTTTTCTCTATCCGGTCAAGTTCCTCTTCCATTACCTTGATCCAGTCTTCATCTTTATGTGCCTCTTTGAATGATTTAGGCTCAAATTCAGAGATCATACAAGAGTTTTCTCTGACCTTTTTTCTTGTAAGGATTCCTGCATCCTTATCTCCTATGATCTGCTTAGGATCATGATTCAGCTTGACATACCGAGGAATGGTCTTGATAGATTCCTCTTGCTTTTCCTCTTCATCCTCATTAGCATCTACATTTTCCGGTGTAGGAAAATTGTTACTGGTACTTAGTTGGTTGTCAACCGGTTCCTAGAAGGTTGCAACTGATTCATTTACAGCTTGCTCACTGTCGGTTTCCTCAGTTTTCTCAAAGGTTTCATCAACTCTTACATTGAGGCTTTCCATAATTCTTTGAGTCCTATTGTTGAAACACTTGAGAGCTTTGCTCTTGGTGGAATATCCTAGGAATATTCCCTCATCACATTTCACATCAAATTTGCTTTGGTGTTCACTCCTCTTGATGTAACATTTGCTACCAAACACTCTAAAGTGGCTAACCATAGGTGTCTTACCAGTCCAATACTCATAAGGAGTTTTATCCTTACCTTTCTTGATGAGTACCTGGTTCACTATGTAGACTGCAATGCTCACTGCTTCTCTCCAAAAGGTGTGAGCTACCTTTCCTTGAATCAACATGGCTCTAGTTGCTTCAACCATAGTCTGGTTATTCCTCTCTACTAGGCCATTCTGCTATGGAGTCCAGGGGGCAGACAATTGCCTCTTGATGCCATGTTCTTCACAGTAGTTGTTGAATTCACTAGAAGTGAATTCCCCTCCTTGATCAGTTCTCTGGCACTTGATCCTTTTACCACTTTCCTTCTCCACTAATGCTCTGAAAGCTTTGAACTTTACAAAAGCTTCAGATTTGTCTTTCAAGAATGTGATCCACATCATTCTTGAGCAGTCATTAGTGAGAATCATGAAGTACCTATCACCCTGCACACTCTTGGTTTTCATAGGACCACACAAATTAGTATGCACAAGATCAAGCAAATTGTCAGTAGTGAAAGATTTACCTTTAAAGGTTGAGGAAGACATTTTCCCCAATTGACACTCTCTACACAAGGTATTATTCAGTTTTCTTAGCACCGACAACCCTCTAACTGCATTGATCTTACTAGCCTTCACAATGTTATCAAAGTTTACATGGCAGAGTCTCCTATGCCATATCTAGCTATCATCAAATTTGGCCATAAGACATGTACTTATATTTGCATTCAGATGAAATAGGTTACCTTTGGTCTGCATGCCAGTGGCCACCAATTCACCATTCTTTCCTTTGATTTTGCAAACTCCATTCTTGAATTTCAGAGTGAGGCCACTATCATTTAGCTGGGCAACACTTAGAAAGTTGTGTCTGAGACCATCAACCTAGTACACATTGTCAACACTACTCTTTCCATTCAGAGAGATGGACCCTCTGCCCTTGACCATGCATGGTGCATCATTGCCAAAGTGAACCACACCACCATCATACTCCTCCAAGGATAGAAACTTGCTCTGGTCACCAGTCATATGGTGAGCATAGCCACTATCAATGATCCACTCATTGGAATTATCAAACTGGGAGACAAGAGCCTTCTTGTTTGACACATCTTCCTTGACAACAACAAACATAATATATTCATTTTCTTCATCCTTTGATTCTTCATCTATGACACCTTCATCAACTACCACAAAATAGTTTCTCCGGTTTCCTCCTTTGAATTTCTTGAACCTTTCCAGTTTGTCCTTGTTGTCGCCATTAGGACAGTTTACAGCAATACGTCTTATTCGGTTACAAGAGAAGCATTTCAAAGGTAGCTTACCTTTGTATTTGTCAGTTCCCTTAAGAAGTTTCCTGGCAAGGAGAGCTTCAAATGCCATCAAAATCTCCTCATCATCCATTTCTCTGCTCTGTCTTGGTTCACCACTAGTGCTAGATTCTTTTCCTTTTCTGGATGGTACAACAAAAGCTTTAAAAGCTGATTCAATCTTTTGAACACTACCATAAAAACTATTTAGCTCATAGGCTGTCAACTTTGCTATGATGGAGTCTAAGGATACCTTAGTCTTGTCTATTGATCTCAGCTCCTAAATAGCAGCAACCCTTATTGCATAGACTGGCAATAGGGATCTCAGGACTTTGCTTACCATAGTGGCATCTTCTATTTTACCACCTGCACTCTTGATATCTCCAACAACGGTTTTGATTCTTATTCCATACTGTTTAATGGTCTCACCTTCAACCATCTGCATATCTTCAAACTTCCCTCTAAGGCTTTCTTCCTTAGCCTGTTTTACATGCTCATCACCACCATAGATATTTTCAAGAGTATCCCATACCTCTTTGGGATTTACCTTATCCTGAACATCAATAAACTCAATGTCAGATAAACTACTAATTAGGGCTTCCATGACTTGCCCATTATCCTGCATCTCTCTTTTTTGGTCACCGATAAGGGTACTAGTAGGAGCAACATAGGCAGTCTCAACATAGCTCCAGTGTTGAGCACCCATGCTTCTAATGAATATCTTCATTCTATCTTTCCATATACTAAAATTTTCCCTATTAAACTTTCGACCTTCCCTCTTAATCATTTGACTGGGATCTTTACCTCAGGTGGTTAAGCTTATAACATAGAGGACCTAGAGGATGCTCTGATACCAATTGATAACTTAATGATGAATGGATAGTACTAACTTGGTACTGAGAGGGGGGGGGTGAATCAGTACATGCAAAAATACAGTCCTAAACCGGTTTGATAGAAGACACTTCAAATGACTGGCAAGCAGTGACATTGGTTTGAAGCAGAGTGCAACAGGTAAAGCTAAGAATGACTGAGATAAGCATTAACCAGTTACTCACTTAGCTTTTCACTCAACTCAAGACTACACTACCATTTCACCTTTATGCATAAATAGGTAATCTATCATCAAATCATAATAACAACTAGTTCAACATGTTTTATTGACAAGCATAAAACACAGAACCATCATAAGCTTGACAGACAATAGGAAAGTATCACAAGATAAAAGCATCACACATGACACACATATTTTTCATATGGAAACCCAACTGGGAAAAACCATGGTGGGGATGAATACCCACAAGTTGTTTTTGAACTCTTTAGAAGTCTGCTCGTTTAGGAGCCTTGTCTGGTTAGAGACATTAAAATAGGTTCTGCTAGCAACTGATCCTGTTAAAGATCACCTGGTTAAGGGATGGCTACAATACTTGGTTAAGGGTTAAACCCTATTAAAGGTTGCCTTGTTAGAGGATTTCAAGAACTCAATAGCTAAAGGATTCCGAACTCAGTAGCTTTGACTTACCCTGTTAAAGGATTTTAAGCAAGCCAGTTAAGGCTACCCTGTTAAGGGATATTCCAACTGTTGAGGTTGTTAGAGATCAATAGGTATTACAATGATCTGGTAACAACACTCAATGCCAATGCATATCCTCTTAAGCTCCTCTTCACCTTCTGCACTTACACTCTGCAGGTATCACTTCTCTCCTTTTGTTCTAGCAAGAATTACGTATCCCTTCTCTCAGATACACACACACAACTTTTTCCAACAACCTCAGAAAGAGACACAACATCAACCTTATAGGAAAATAGATAGGTCAGTAGCATAAACCCTAAACCCTAAACCTGTTAGGTTAAGGAATTCAAATGGTTCAATTCTGACCGTTAAGAACACTCCATTAATTGCAACAGTCTTGATCCAATCTCAAGACATTCTCCATCGTTCATTTTCACCGATTTCGTGACAGCTAATAACCCATCACACGTTATCACCATTTTACAAACTTCACATATTCCTGAGGTATATAGGAACAATCTCCTTCATGCAAGATCCTTCACACACACAAGGCTGACGTGGCAACATGATCTATTCTTCATTACAATGCTCATTCATCACACAATGTCACCGGTTGAGCCACATAGGCTTGAAGCACTTCAACCGGAAACCCTAAAGTTGAGACTACCAATCGGTAGTCATACAATGCTTCCATGTGCCGGTTCCCATAACCATATGTCGGTTCACCTTGAACAAGCACACTGCTTCACTTTGGCACACATGTTGGTTCACAGTGTTATGTCGGTTCTCTCATATGCCAGTTTGCACCTCTTCAGTATTTTGACATCAATGACAACATACAATGTCATTATGTTCTCATACCGGTTCACATAATGCCAAGACAATCAACCTTGACCGGTTACAGATCTCCACAAGGGGGTTTAAAGGATCTACATGATAAACTACCCCCTAAGGCAAAAATTCCTTAGTTACCGAATGAGGTTCCATCAACAGATTCAGGTGTGGAGCCATTCTGCACATTTGAGTCTTTCTTTTTCATCCACATCTTCTTATGCTGATCTTTGATCTCTTCCACTTTAGCTTTTCCTTTTTCATCTAATTTGTTCTTATTCACTGGTGTATTCTTGCTTCTGCAATATCTTGCTATATGAACAGGTTTGTTGCATGCATGGAAGACAACATTCCTTTGCATAGGCTTGAAGTTCATCTGATTTGGTCTCATCCTGCATTGTGTAGAAATATGTCCATACATTCCACAAGCATAGCATCTCTTGTTCTGAAAGTTATTTATCACTATTTTGCATATGTTTGACTTATGACCAAAGGTGTTGCATATGAAACATTGACTAGTAAAGGTAGGTCCATTGTTCATAGTATTCATCATTCCATTATTCATCTTACTTTTGCACGACCTGCCATATGACCAAATTTACCACAAACAAAACATTTTCCATTGCATTTATAGGCATTAGGCTATCTTACCAGAGATATCTTGTCCTTATTATGATGATTGTTTTGACCAGACTGGAGGATTTTCCTTTCTCAAATCCAATTCCATGCATATCTTTCCCATGTCTCTGACTTTCCAGCATCTCATCCAACCGGGCTGAACTAGCTTTGAAATTTTCTTTGTACTTATTAGCAGTAGTCAACTCATCTCTTAGAATTATGATCTGCCTTTCAAGTTCTTGTCCATCATTATTTGTTTCAACCAATTCAAGCTTCACTTGATCATTCTCATATTTTAATCTATAGAATTCATAAGATCTATCCTTCAATTACTGAGTCAGGGTTTCCTCATTCTTCTTACAGTCTTCAATCTCCTCAGTCAACTTCATTACAATAGATTGCATTTCATTCTTCAAAACTGTATTCTCCCTAGCCAACTTCTCACATTCTTTTGTCTTGTCTTGTAGGGCTTGATTGTCAATGCTTTGATCTTCTTTCTCCTAAATTTTTTCCATCAACCCCTTTCTCTTTTCTCTAGAGGTGTTCAATTTATCTTTCAATATCTCAATGAATTCTTCAGTTGCATTCATATTTCTTTTCAAACTACTCTTTTCCTTCATTACTTCATCAAGATCTTGAAGTGCCATAGTAAGTTGTTTCTGCAAACTGGATTCCATTGATTCAATATTCTGGATCTTCCTCAAGCTGTTAGACTTTCTTAGAGGAACTAGGATCTGATACCAATTGTTGTAATCAATGAATACTGAGAGGGGGGGTGAATCAGTGTTTTGTAGTTCACAAATTTATTAAGTTGATTCTTCAACCACCAGATGCAAATAACTGGAACCAAAATGTAGAAACATAAACCAAATAAACATACAACCATAGCACCAATATTTTTATGTGGAAACCCAAAAGGGCAAAACCATGGTGGGATTTGAACCCACAATAATATTATACTATGGCTAGTAGAAAAACAATATTACAAAAGTGGAATGCACTTGCATTCAGGCACACTGCCTAGAGCTCATTGGTCAATTACAAAATAGGGTTGCAACCCTGAAGGACTCACTATCCTACAAATGAGATATAGAAGCTAATACAATGTATGAACTAGAGTATAGCATCTACAAATACTAGAAATCTATTCCGGTTAGGCTCAAGAATGATCAGTTGTCACTGTTTTGGAAAACTACTATGTTCTGCTCTGCTACCAAATACCAGATCATTAACACTAAAGATGTGCACGTGAAACTGCACTCAATCGCACCAAAAGAATTTTCTATCACATAACTACACCCAAAAATATCACCCAAGTCCATCTTATATATCTGCACCACCAAAATAAATCTCCAACTGGTTGGCAACTCAAAACAATAAAATATGAAACATGCAGACTCATGTTAGCTCAATCCTTCTACAAATCCTTATTCTAGAATAAAAACATATGATCACAAGTTTCCAATAAGTCGGCCTAATCACCTCAAACTCATCAATGACCACCACAATCACCTCAAGGAATCTGGATCACACGCTACACCATCAAACAAGAAGATAACCCTATTCTTTCGGAATCACTGGATATGAGACCAAGAAACTTGCACTAGAACCAACACTAGATTGATAGGATCACAAAGTTATCTATCTCGAACCTCAAACTACCTTCCTTGATCACTGCAACCAAAAATACTTCATCGAAATCAATATTTGCACATGGGACTCATGCTCTATTGGTACTATGTTCCACCTTCCAAACTTATGCCTTATGAACAAAATGACTTCCGATAATCCAAATCTCCATATACCAGATAGGATTACTAGGCTGAGTTGCCATCAATGACAACCCCTAAGTAATCTCCATGCTTCTAATATCATTAATCTTCACCGAAGCATCACCATAATAGTGTCTCATGCCAACAAGACCATTTTTATTTTGTATTTGGATATAGCAGGAGGATATAGAAAAACCAAGGTGAGGACTATCCATTTTCATAGACAGACAAATTGGAAACAAGGAGTGTTCTAACTTATACTAGGTGACAATAGATCTTATTGAAATATGTGAGGAAGTAACCATAGAGCATGTTGTTCTTGATGCAAGAAAGTGTTAGTTGATCTTTAACTTGCATAAGAAGTTTAGATAGTGTTAAATGAAACCCCAATAACACATAAAGATCTTAGTTATCCTAGCAATATTTCCAAAACAAAACACAAATAGAAATTAAAGATAAAATCATGATTCATCCTTGCTCATATAATCACTTCCTCATATATAAAGCATAGACCCTAGGTGGTGGTCTACATTGAATATGCATTGAACAAGTTGAGGGACAATAGTGGTTACCTTTTCCATTTGAGCTTTCAAACTATCTATTTCTGCATTCTTTTCCTTTAGTTCCTTCTACAACTACTCTTTTTATTCCTTCCTTTCTATTTCTCTATCCTCCATTAATTTTCATATCTCCACTACATCTAAGGCCCATGAAAATAGAGGCGGCATATCTATGTTTACCCTAAGTGTTTTTCCCTACCACCACTTATTCTTTCTTTCTTTGCTTCTAGCTACCACTTGCTCTACTATTGCTATAAGATTTTGTAAACCACTAGATGTTTGCTCCTCATCCTTATATTTCTCAAGGTTACCTCTCTTTTGATTAACCTGTATATCTAGACCATTATCAAGGTTAATTTGTATTCGTCAGAATGAATTGATACTTCCTCTGCTTTCTCTGATGAACTGCTTTGAACATCCTCTTCCTTTTCAGTATGATAAGAAAATGATGATGGGGATGAAGGTGTTTGAAGTAACAAGGACTATTCATGAGGAAGTTGATAAACTTATAAGGCACTGAGAGGGGGGGGTGAATTAGTGCAAGAAAAAACAACAACACAAATCTGATCACCACTTTTATCAATTTGAAACTTAACAAACATGCAAGGAAAATAACCATATAAGCTAACACCCAATAAAGCATGCAAATCATAACACAATATTTTTCATGTGGAAACCCAAATGGGAAAAACCATGGTGGGAATTAGTACCCACAAGTTCAACTATCTGTAGAATAGGGATCTGACTAGTTAAGGTCTTACAACTGCTCTATTAAGAGCACACCCGATTAGGAGTTTCTTAGCCCAGTTAGGAGCTATTACATTAAGGCCTGTTATGACTAGCCTTGTTAGGAGATACCCAAATATGAGATTTAAATAAAACAAGTTAATGTGTGACCCTGTTAAGGGATTTAAACCTTCAACCTGTGAGGATCCTACCGTACCCTATTAGGAGTGACCTTGTTAGAGGATTTTATCTTGCTGCAGCTGTTAGGAAACAACAAGTGACTAATTTGTTGTTAGCACCTCTGTGCCTGATTAGATCCACTTCAGATATGCTTCTAACACTGACTAAACATCAATATAGAGCTTCACCTTTCACCGCACAATCACATTCGCACTTCGAATCTCATATTTGATATATCTTCACACAATATACTCCTTTTTATAAACAACTCTGCTAAGTCAGCTAAGAACCCTTGGAACAATTTCCTAGGTACATTGTATCTAGTCAATATTGCAAATTATGCTTTCCTCATGTCAGCCACAAACAACTTAACTCAAAATAAAACATTATGTCTATTGGTTTACTGATCTAGGTAACTCTTGCTTTAGCAGTTAACTACTCTTCCTGACTGACTGCTCAAAACATCTTAACCTACTCATTCCATCGAATCTACTGATGAGGTTCTGGTCATGGACTCCTATCAATGTTATGAATATTTATTCCAAACCACAACACTTAATTCTTCACCGATCTTCCGTACTAGTTGCTTGAACATAACTCTATCACTATTTACCAATTCATTGTTTAATTGCTTCCTCTACTGGTTAGGCTTTACTGGTTGGACTAAATGACTTAGATTTATAACAAAACATGGTTGCCATCAATGAAAACACAATACAATTCATCAATCAACCTCTTACAACAAAAACATCATCAAGCCAACAATCTCCCCCTTGGGCATTGATGGCAACACTTAGGAAAATTTTTGTTGAAGTGTCATATTACAAAAAATATGACTCATGACTCAAAACTCAAAAAATCAAAACTCAAAACTCCCCCTTAGCAATTGCATGCTATTACAAAATTTTAATTGACCACTATACTAATCCACCTTTCAAAACAATGACAAAGGTAAGTAAATACATGTGAAACAAAATTAATACAATAGACCAAAATTTGTATTACTGATGCAAAGGTTACATATTACATTTTGAAAAAATGTCATCAAAATTAATCTTCAAAGCTTACAAGCCATTATCCAATATTACGAAAAGAGAGGACGTGATCTCAATGTGTGTCCAAATCTAGTATGCAAGTTCCTCCATGGCATCTAGAGTGCTCATCTCTGGTGTCAGCAAGATTGCCTATGTTTCCTTGTAGCCTCTCTACAAAATTTGTAACTCGGGAACTATATGTGTCTGTAACTCCTGTAGAGTTGCAGTCCTCTTTGTTAGTCCCAACTAGTGTTGAGAGGGGAGGGGTGAATCAACACTATACCGATTATTGTAGATTTAACCTTAATCAAAACTTCTTATTCAAGCTTAACACTTATTAGTATAAGAACTATTGAAAAGAAACATGCACACAAAAATGTAACACACAAGACTACCAAGATTTATCACGTGGAAACCCAAATGGGAGAAAACCATGGTGTGAGTAGAAACTCACAAAATTTTCACTCTTCTGGAGTACAAAGACACTATTAGGTGCCACCTGGTTAAGGGATTTTCTTTAAGGCCTGTTAGAACCTTTACCTTATTAGAGGTAGCCTTGTTAAAGGACTTAGGATCATCATTTAAGATATCACCTAGTTAAGGGATTTTGCAAAGGGACCTGTTAAAGTCCACTCGGTTAAGGGATTTTACTATTTTCATTATTAGAAAATAATACAGAGAAAGATTATCCGTAATAGCTACTCTTAGCTTAATTAGATCCAAATGAAGCTCTTCGGTTTGGCCACCAATTACACTTGCTCTGCACTCTACCAGTGCTCTGCACTCTTCTGGTGCTCTGCATTCTTTCTCTTCTCTTCACACTATCCAAGCTCTGCACATTCTCTTCAACACTTTGCTATTCACTTAGCAGTTCTGCCCTCTTCTCATCTTGCTGGATCACCTCTCCTCAGAATCGCACTTTGCAATTTTTACGATCAAACTTTTTGGTTTTTGCTTGAAACCTTTATACAAAACTCAGTAGATTTAAAATTTAAAACTTTCCAAATCTTCTTGCACCCTCTCTACACGCTCTCCATAAATCTCACAACAACTCATCCTTAACTTCCTCTACAACTTATAATTTCACCATCCTTTGGGTCATGCTTTGTCTTTTTAATGCGAACCAGAAAATCCACATAAATCTCACCTTAACTGATTGTTAACTGTAGTAAACTTCACTATCCATTTGTTTAATGATATCTCACCATGACTAAATTACCTTTGGTCATCACATCCAGCTTACCGGTCATTGCTCCGAGATTCTCGAAGGATATCATCCTTCAACCTGTATTACCGGTTCACCGGTGTAAATCTTCACCTTTTGCCACTGATTACCGATCATCACTTAGACTGATCACCTATCTATTCAAAGTGTTCTGATCATGCATAAGACTACTAAAATGCAATCTGAGTCACCTCTTGTGACCGCATCATCATTTCATCTACTAGTTTGAAGAAAATGATCTCAATACCCATCTGGTGCTTGAATGACTGGTCGGCTACTCTATTTTCCCTTCAACCGATTAGCTTTCTAACAACACACTGATTAAGTGTGTCAATGATTCATATTTGGGAAGCACTAAATCCTCCATACTGTTTGCAACCATGAGTAAACCATTGAGGTTTACCACATCTTCTTGCCTATGAGCTTGGCCTTATTCACTGGTAAGTGTTGGTCATCAATGACAATACTAACCAATGAACCGGTTGTGCCAACATAGTTATGCCAACACTCTTAACCTTTTCTGCCTCATATGACTTCAACTTATGTTGCACACTTACAATAGAATGACCAAAAATTGTAGCTGGATCATTTAGAGGATCAAATGATTCACTCATAACCTTTATTGCCTACTATTTTTCCTTGATCTTCTTCTCTATATCATCAAGAAATAATGAAAAATTACAAATTGTAGACAGTATTGTACCTCTGGTCTTGAGTGCATCTTTTATGTGTTCCATATTATCACTAAGACCTACCCTATCTCTATCAATTTCTTTGATCAAAATTGCAATCCTTCTCTTCTCATATTCCTTCTTAGCATTCTTGATTGCAACTTCTTCCAGGCTCTTCATCTTCTCACCTGATGATGTAACCAAATGTTCCAGTTTGTCAATAGGTGTAGGAAGACTATCAATATCAGTTTCCAATAATATACAAGAAAGTATATCTATTACAATTTGAATAGTTTGTGCTTCTTTTCTCTGAGCCTTCATAATATTCTTTTGTGCCTTAGATTGCATGGTTGATGCTATCTCCGTCAGCTCAATAGGACAACATATCCATTTTTATTGGTCCTTGTATGCTTACAGTGTCATCTTTCTCATCATCATCAATTATCTTCTTTGATGTAATTGATTGGGGAGTCACTTTCTATTCTTGCTCTTCCTTCTATTTTTATTCCTCCTTCTATTTCTTTGCATCCTTCCCATGCTCCTCTGCTTTCTCTTTAGTTTTCTCCTCTTCCTTCTCCTTGTACATCACCAATGGTGCAGTGGTTTGCACATCATCTTTTTGTGTAAATACTGGTGGCTCTTGTGCTTCTGTCTTGTTCGATTGCTTAGTGGGCTGTACATTTTCTACTTGCTCATTCATCGGTTGCTCTATCATTTCTTCATCTTATTGTTGAGTCTTCCCTGCATCTTCTTTACCTTTATTGGTTAGATTCACTTCTGGTAATACTATCTCATCATCATGAATAATGATTGTTTCTTTCTCAGTGTGTGTATCAACTATTGTGTCAGCAAAAACAATCTCATCTGGTATGATTTCATCAATATTCACATTGTTAGGGATATGTTCTCCCTTTAATCTCTCTGACTCCTCTTCTTCAAGAATAAGTCCTAAAAACTTCTTCAAAATCTCCTTAGTCTCATCTTGTAGCGACTAGGACTCTCCAACAAGTAATCTTGTAAGCTTTTTCTTTGATCTAAAGTGGTTTTGAATTCAAAAAGATATTTTGCAAATCCTCCTTTGAGGCTTCTGGTTGTAAACTTACAAGAACAAATTCAATAATCTCCCTGTCTTGTTTTATTACAGCTTGCCATCTTGCATCAAATTTACTATACAAAGAATTTGGTATTTTCCTTTTCAATTCAATTAGAGCTTTACTAAACTTATTCATTAACAAAACTATTGGATCTTCAATTTGCCTTTGCTCCTCTTCACTAAATTTGTCATAAAGTTTATTCAAACTAGCTAATATACCATACTCCTTAATGTGTAACACTATTTTTTTAAAGGGAGTAAGTTTAGTTACCAGTTTCTTAACTAATTTATAGTAGACGCTCCAACAACCTTTGATTTCTTACCACTGGCTCCCATTTCTTTCTTCTCTCCTTCAGACTCCATTTCTTCTTCATCTGCAACTCTCTTTGCTTGCTCCTTCTTCATCTTTCCGGTGAATACTAGTGTAGGGGGCTTGATTTTTTTCCCCTTTCTCTTGAATTGAATTTTAGAAGGTTTCTCCTTAGCAGCTGTACTTCTTTTTTGTCTTCTGGTACCGATTGGTGCACTAGAGGATTCAACAGCCTTCTTTGCTTCAAATTTTGCTCTGGCCTCAACAATCACCTCCTTTTTAAATCCTTGTTGAACTACAAATTGTTCCACTTTTTTTCTAACTTTATTTACAATGACCGGTCTGGCAAGCTCAGAATGCACCTCAATAGATTTCTCCTTGTATGTTCCAAACCTTGTTGCATTAGGATCTACCATTGTAGATAGAAGATGATCAACATAAACAATCAGTAAATCAGCTTCAACTTCATAACCCGTCGACATCACCCAAGATGTCCTAGGTTCTACAACCTCCATCTGACAAGTTTCAGTATCAACCATGAAACAGATATAATCTTCATAACTCTTAACAACTTGTTCCGGTATCCTCTCTCTTTTGTGCATTTTCTTTTGAAAATATTTAAAGTATCCCCACATGACCTTATCGAATTCATTACCAATCATCGTGATGATGTTCTTGATTTGTAACATTACCAGTGTATCATTTGACCATTGTATATCACCAATACCGAGAAAGGAGTTCTGAAAGTAGAAAACCAAACCTATGATCAATAGTCCAAACTTGAATTTCTACCTTTTATCCTTCTTAATTGATTCTTGATTCAATATCAACTAGGTTCTTAGGGCTTCAACAAGATGATAGTCTACAATTTATTTAATCATCTAGTAGGTAGTGTGAATCACAACTCTAGGAATACTATTTGTTCTACTTGAATGATAAACCCTATATTCGATCACCACTATATTCTATCACCATAGATGCATATTTCACCTTAGGGTCTTCAATTTTATTTATTGTCATAGTACATCCATCCCATTTAGACTTTATCAGTTTAGTTACATCATCCTTCAGGATTGACCTCAGCACATGAACAACTTCATCGGTAGCACACAATTTGGTGACAACATGAATCGCTTCCTTTGTAATCTTATGCGATCGATCAAGACAAATAAACTGGTCATGTATTCTGCTCAAAACATACCTGATATAGTCTTCTTTGAATTCATCAAGAAAATTCAACGTATGGTGAAAACCCTTCTCGACAACCCTTCAAAATTGATCCTTCAAAACACCTTGTTTATCACACATTGTTTGAAATTGGTTGAATATTATAAACATTCCCAAATCTTCCAGTTAGGATCTAATATCTTCAACATGCAACACACCACACAAAACACTAGATAGGGCTCCAACAGGATTGGTTTTAATTGACTTGAGTGGATGCCTCTTGAATTCTGGTCAAGGCCTTTTAGTTATATCAACAAAGTGTGGTGTATCCATCTCAAAATATCAAACATAGATACAAATTCCAGGTAAATATCTTTTCCTCCTTCGTAGCTAGGGTTTCTGCACTTTCCAGTTTGAATGCACTTCATCGATTCACAAATCTACAAATCTTCTCAATCTGTTGTTAATATTCATCAATGTAGCAATCAAAAGCTCTTCTCTACTTTAGTCACTCTCCAAATGCTCTAAAAAATGCATGGTAACAAATGAAACTAAAAAACATCCTTTTATTTACCTTTTACCAACAACATTAAATGCTATACCCAGTTGAACATACCCTAAACTTCATTCAACCCTCAAACTCACTACCGGTTCCCATATCATATCAAACCTACCGGTTTGATCACAAAATCACTTCAAAACATCATAAAGCATCACAATATGCAGATTTATCTTACCGCACAGTCATTCAGGGGGTCGACAAATAGATCTGACAATAGGTTCCCCCTAAGCTTTATAACAACTTAGTTTACCGGTTATGTATTCTCCACATTAGGTGAAGAATGGGAATCTTCAGGTGGTTTTTCTTCAGTTTTCTCATCATTATTTTTCTCTAGATCTTGTTTATTTTTTCTCTAGTCTCTTCCACATCAACTTTCTTCTTCCCTTTCTGATCAACAGATTCATTTACTGGTTGATTCATCCTTTCTCTACAAAACCTAGCAATGTGTCTCAGTTTGTGACAATGAAAACATGTCATTCCAGATGTTCTCCAAGGTCCAGAATTGCCTCTACCAGTTCTTCTTCGGCAATTTAAAGCAACATGTCCAAAGTTGTGACAAATTGAACAAGTCACATTCTGCCTATACTCCATCTCATAAGGACTAGACTGGTTCACATAAGGTCTCTACCAAGTAGAGTTTCTCTGGTTATTGAAAGATCTCTGCCATTCACCATTAGGTCTCTGATTCATGTAAGGTCTCTGAATGTTTGCTCTAGACTTGCACTCAACAACTCTATGACCATACTTGTTGCAAGTGTATCAATAGCCATTAAAAGTTCTAGGCTTATAACCCTCATAAGAATTAGGTCTATAACCATCAAAAGAACTAGATTTGCTTTTACAAATATTAGCAGTATGACCAACCTTCTAACAATTAAAGCATACAGATTTCTAGGGTTTCTTACTGGTGGTTATTCTTGGGTACAGATTTGTCTTTATGCAAAGTGTCCTTAGTACCAGAAGGCTCTCCTTTCTCAAAGGTAGTGTATCCCAGGCCATGTGTATCTCCATTCTGCCTTTGTGACTAGATTTTCTCATCAAGAATATCAGAGATCTTGTTGTATTTAGCTAGGATCTCATTAGAATCAACCAACTCCTTAGTAAGATCTTCATTCTTCTTCATAAGATTTTCTCTAAGAGACATAACCATGTCTAGATCAGCTTGTATTTCTTCTTTTTCCTCATGAAGATGTGCATGTAGAGTATCAATATCCTAATTCTTTAGAGATCTCATGATCCTTCTCTCTGATCTTGTCTTCAGCAGCCCTCCTGGCTTCCAGCTCTTGACTCATCATGATAGTTAGGGCTTTGAGCTCCCTCCTTAGATTTGACTTATCATCATTTAACTTTTCCACCTCATTAGCCAATACATCAATATTAGCTTCTTCAAATGAATTGTTTTCACTAATTTCATACAACTATTCAGATAGCTCTCTCCTCTTAGCCAATGAAGCTTTATACTTGACCCTTAACTCACCTAGGGCTTCTTCGAATTCTGCAAGCCAGTTAGAAAGCTCTCTATAACTCATATCCCCAATGATATCCTTAAGGATCCTTCCCAAGAGGTTAAGCCTTAAAGGTATTAGGCTCTGATACCAATTGATAAACTTATAAGGCACTGAGAGGGGGGGGTGAATCAATGCAAGAAAAAATAACAACACAAATCTGATCACCACATTTATCAATTTGAAACTTAACAAGCATGCAAGGAAAATAACCACATAAGCTAACACCCAATAAAGCATGCAACTCATAACACAATGTTTTTCACGTGGAAACTCAAATGGGAAAAACCATAGTGGGAATTAGTACCTACAAGATCAACTATGTGCGGAATAGTGATCTGAGTGGTTAAGGTCTTACAACTACTATGTTAGGAGCACACCTGGTTAGGAGTGTCTTAGCCTGGTTAAGAGCTATTACAATAAGGCCTGTTAGGACCAGTCCAATTGGGAGCTACCCACTTATGGGATTTAAAAAACACAAGTTAATGTGTGACCATGTTAAGGGATTTAAACCTTCAGCCTGTGTGAAGCAGTCACCGGTAAGGAGGGACCTCAAGGAGATTAGTCCAAACCGATCAGCAAGAGTAAACACAACAAAAAAAATAGACATGATGGAGGCAATGCAAAATATATAGTTTTATTGCATGAAATTTGATTACATCCAATCGGTAACAACCGGGTTACAACATACTGCCACATAGGCCTTGTAGAATAGGTCACACTGGGACCTTAAATTGAAAGATCTATCTTCTAGGCACAGTCTATCTATCTAATACTTCTTTATTCTTTGATTGATTTCCTTCTAAATCATGATTACATATATATATATATATATATATATATGTATATGTATACATATACATATACATATATATATATATATACATATATATATACATATATACATATATATATATATACGTACATATATATATATATATATATATTGATCCAAAGGATCCAGTCAACCCAAAAGGGATCAAAACCCGAAGAACAAGTCCTAATGTGCAAAATGAACAAGGTCAGCCTCCACCAAGAGATTCCTCCAGAAAATCCAAGGATGAAATATAGAAGGTCGTCCACATGCCAAGAAACATTGAGATCAATGTCCAAGGCTCCAAAAGCTTTGGAATAGGTTCCGGTAGATCACCAATATAGGTCTCAGGCAACCGGTAACAAGAAATTGTCAAGGAAACCAATAGTGATATCTTGCCAGAAAGTGATCCAAAAGAGATGCAGTTTGAAAGAAAGAAAGATGATCAAGTCTTCAAGTAGAATCCAACTCTACAGGATTCGATGAGCCAAAATTGGGACACAGAGAAAGGAAAATTAAAACTGCAAAGATAAAATAGAACACAAAGAAAATGTTTTTGGTTGATGCAAGATTGTTGTGAACCGGGGATGCTCTTGCATCAGACATCTTAGGTTAATAAAAAAGTAGCCTATCACTTTGTTGGGGTTAGAGGGAAACCAAGGTTGTCTACCTCTACCTGAGAAATCCAAGATGAATCTTCAACTAGTCTGCTCTTCCACTTCACAAGATATTCTTTGTACTAACTGTTCCAAGTACTATACCCAATCCTACTATCCAAAATATCTTCAATTTGATCTGGTTCATTTTGGGGCAATTGTCTCTCAAGGTTTGCAACACTGTCCTCACTGAAATTTGGTTCATGGTACTCATGAAGATCTGCAATGTTGAATATAGGTGAAATACTTAGACTATTCGGTAGCTCTACTTCATATGCATTTTGAGAACTGAACTTCCTCAAAATCTTACAGGGTCCAAAATTCTTCATCTACAACTTATTATAAGTTCCAACTGAGAATCTCTCTTTTCTCAAATATACCATCACTTCATCACCAACTTCAAATTCCTTGTCTCCTCTTCTCATCTGCCTTCTCCTTATATTTTTTGTTCATGTCTTCCAAATGTTGTTTAACGTGAATATGCAATTATTCCATGTGATCTGCAAAATATTCTGCTTCTAAACTCTTCCAGTCTTCACTGCTATTCCTTTAGGATGCACTCTAGTAACAATCTCAAAAGGTGTTTTTCTGATACTTCTATTCATTGTATTGTTATAGGCAAAATCTCCTTGTGCAAGGATCAAATCCCAACTCTCAATTTTATCTCCCACTAGACATCTCAACAAGTTTTCCAAACTCTGGTTAACTACTTCTGTCTGTCCATTAGTCTGTGGATGAAAAGTAGAACTAGACTTCAAATCTACCTTCATCTTCTTCCAAAGTCTTCTCCAAAAATAGCCAACAAACTTAGTGTCTCTAAATGAAACTATGCTCTTAGGTAATCCATGCAATCTCACCACTTCTTTGAAAAATAGGTCTGCTACATACAATGCATCTGATGTCTTCTTACAAGGTATGAAATGAGCCATCTTTGAAAATGTATCCACTACCACAAATATATAATCATTCCATCTCGGTGTCTTAGGCAATCCAAGTACAAAATCCATGCTTATGTCGTCCAAGGTCTTATCGGTACTGTCAAAGGTTTGTACAATCCCACATTCTGACTACTAGCTTTTGCAACTTGACAAACTCTACAACTCTACACATATATCTTAACATCCTTATGAATTTGGGGCCAAAAGTACTGCTCACTCACCAATGCAACTATTTTATCAATGCGAAAATGTCCAGCTAAACCTCCACTATGCTTCTCTTTTATTAGGTTCTCTATCATGGAACTCTTAGGTATGCATAACTAAACTCCCTTTGATAACATCCCATCCTAAATGAAATAATTCAACCAATTTCTTCTATCAACCATAACCAGTTCTCTACATACTTTCCAAGGTTCTACAAAATCCGGGTCTTCATCATACAAGGTCTTTAAATCTTCAAAACCTAATACTATCACTCTCATCTGTGTCAACAAACTCCTTCTCCTACTCAATGCATCAACAACTTTGTTAGATTTCCCACTTATATGCTTCAACACAAAGATGTAACTCTGCAATAATTCTACCCATATCATATGTCTCTAATTCAACTTACTCTGACTGTTCAAATACTGCAAAGCTTGATGATCTGTATACAACACAGACTCCTTAGGCAATAAGTAATGTCTCCAGTTCTTCAAGGATTGAACTATGGCATAAAATTCCTGATCATACACTGAATATCTCTTCTAGGCATCATTCAATTTCTCACTAAAATATTCTATTGCTCTCCCTTCTTGACTCAAAACTACTCCTATTGTTGTTCCACTTGCATTGCAATCCACTTGAAATACCTTATTGAAATTCGGTAAAGCCAACATAGGCTGCTCAGTCACTTTTTACTTAAACAATTCAAAACTTGTGTTTGCTCTGGTGGTACACTTTAATTCATTCTGATCTCCCCTCATGGTCTCATTCATAGAGTTACAAACTGAACTAAAAATTCTGATAAAATTTTGGTAAAAACTAGCCAATCCATGAAATGATATTACCTCTCTAGTGCTTTCCAGTGTAGGCCACTCAACAATGGCTTTCACTTTCTCAAGGTCCATCTTCAAATGATTCTCAGATATCACAAAGCCCAAATAGACTAACTCATCCTTCATGAAAGTGCACTTCTTGATATTGATCAACAACTTCTCTTCTCTCAACCTCTGCAAAACTTGTCTTAACTGCAACAAATGCTCCTCTTTTGTCTTACTGAAAATCAGAGTGTCATCCAAATACACAATAACAAACTTACCCAAGGATTTCTTTAATACCTCATTCATCATCCTCATGAAAGTACTCAATGCATAGTCAATCCAAAAGGCATCACTGACCATTCATATATTCCTTCATTTGTCTTAAATGTTGTCTTCCTCTCATCACCTTCTCTGATCCGGATATGATGATATCCACTCTTCAAATCTATCTTTGTAAAGTATTTTGCTCCACTCAAACAATCCATTATGTCATCCATCCTAGGTAAAGGAAACCGGTATTTCACTATGATCTTGTTTATTGCTCTTGAATCAATACACATCCTCCATTCTCCATTCTTCTTAGGTGCTAATACTGCTAGCACTACACAAGGGCTCAAACTTTCCCTGATCAAACCTTTCTTCAATAGCTCCTGCACTTGTCTATTCAGTTCTTCATTCTCTACCAGTTTCAACCAATGTGCAACTTTGTTAGGCAAACTGGCTCTTGGAACCAAGTCCAGGCAATGACATACTTCTAATAGGTGGCAATCCATCAAGTACATTATCTGAAATGATGTCCTCATATTCTATTAGCAAATCTCTTATCTCTGTCAGGTGTTCTCCTTCCAGTTCTGATCTCTCAGTCTTCTTAGGAATTAAGGCAAAACACACATTCTCATGTCTCAGTCCATCCATGAATTTGCTTCTATCTACCAAACAGATTCTAGTATTTGTATAGACTTCACTCTTCAAAGGTTCCTCCAAAGGTAACAAGGTTTGCTTCATCCCATTGGCCACAAGAGTGTATGTATTCTTCCTCCCATCATGTATTTCCTATCTATCAAACTGCCAAGGTCTTCCCAACAAAAGATGACAAATATCCATAGGCATAATATCACACAAAACTTCATCATGATTATTCCCAATTTTCAATTTTACGAAACACTATTCACTTACTAACAACTTATGTTCATCCTAAATCCATGCTATCTGATAAGGCTTAGGGTGTTTCAATCTTTCCAATTTCAACTTATTCACCATGTCTTCTGAAACAAGATTATCTAAACTACCACTATTACTAACAACTTTACAACACTTACTAGATACCTTACATCTGGTCTTGAACATGTTCTTCATCTACAAGGGTTCTTTATATCCTCCAATATAACACAAATCTCTCCTCATCATCAACAGTTCTCCATCTTCCAGTTTATTGTCTAATCTAGTGGGGTTCTCTTCCACCACTGTTGCTCTTCTGATAGCTTCTATCTTCTTACATTCAAATGCATGGTGTCCTCCTCCACACTTAAATTAGGTTCCTCTAAATGTCCTCTTGTCTTATCTTCCAAAATTCTCATTTCGGTAACCATCCGGTAGAAATTTCTATCATCCTTCCAGTATGAATTACCTTCTTTTCTCACTTCCTTGCCCTTGTTCTGATCTGTACTAGTTCCTCATCCTCTGGTATATCCCCTTCCTCCTTGAAATATTCCTCTGGTAAACTTTCCACCTCTACCTCTTTGTCTTTGCTCATGTCTTTTGTTCAACTTCTCTTCAACCTTTATTGCATAATGGTAAGCCTCTTCGACACTCTCCAATTTGATCATACTGAGTTCCTCTTGTGTAGATATCCATAATCCATTCAAATATCTAGCAATCTATTCAACTTCATCATCAAGATGTTAAACTTGTAAAATGCTTCGATGTACTCCTTCACACTAGATTCCTTCTATCTCAGATTCTGCAACTTTCAGAACAAATCCACTTGATAATTAGTCAGGACAAACTTTTATTTTAACTTAGCAATCATCCTATCCCATGCCTTAATATTTTCTTTACCTCTTCTCTATCTATCAACTTGCAAATTCTCCCACCAAAGAGATGCATGACCTTTTAACTGGGTACATGCATACTTCACCTTCCTCTCTTCTGCAGTGTTTTCAAAATCAAAATACTTCTCCATCTCCGAGATCCAATCCATAAATTCATCCGAATCTAACCTCCCATCATATTCTGGTGGGGTAAAATGAGGTTTAGTGTTTGGCCTACTCAAAACCCTTAAAAACATTTCCTCCTCTGGATCAACTACCAGTAGGTTCACTTGTTCTGTGGGGGCTTCTTCTCCTTCATCTTTGCTCACACATTCAATATGTTGGCCTCTTCTATGGGCTGTCTCCATGGCTTCTAACTGGACTGCTATTCCTTGCAATATCTCCATGATAGCAAGGTCTGCATTCCCATGTGCTACACCATTCCTATTTCCACTTCACACCATTTATCCACTCTAGCCCTCCGTAATTGTAGGTCAGATCCACAATCTGCCACCCTATAACAAAAATTCAGGACACGCAACTTCCAGAATGAACTTTGCTCTGATACCACTTGAAGTAGTCACCGATGAAGAGGGACCTCAAGGAGATTAGTCCAAACTATTTAGAAATAGTAAACACAATAAAAACACACAGACATAATGGAGGCAATGCAAAATAGATAGTTTTATTGCATGAAATTTGATTGCATCCAACCGATAACAACTGGGTTACAACATACCTACTCACAGGCTTGGTAGAATAGGTCACACCGGGACCTTAAATCAAAAGATCTATCTTCTAGGCATAGTCTATATATTTGATACTTCTTGGTTCTCTAATTGATTGCCTTCTAAAGCATGATTACAAATATATATATCAATCCAAAGGATTGAGTCAGCCCAGAAGGGATCAAAACCCAAAGAACAAGACCTAACATGCAAAAGGAACAAGGCCAGCCTCTGCCAAGAGATTCCTCCAAAAAATCCAAAGATGAAATGTAGAAGGTCGACCACATGCCAAGAAACATCGAGATCAATGTCCAAGGCTCCACAAGCTTCGGAATAGGTTCTGATAGATCACCAAAATAGGTGTCAGGCAACCGGTAACAAGAAACTGTCAAGGAAACCTATAGCAATATCTTGCTGAAAAGTGATCCAAAATAGATATAGTTTGAAAGCAAGAAAGATGATCACGTCTTCGAGTAGAATCTAACTCCACAGGATTCGATGAGCCAAAACCGGGACACACAGAAAGGAAAACTAAAACTGCAAATAGAAAACAAAACAACAAGAAAATATTTTTGGTTGATGCAAGATTGCTATGAACCGGGGATGCTCCTACATCACTGTGAGGATCCTACCACACCATGTTAGGATTGACCTTGTTAGAGGATTTTATCTTACTGCAACTATTAGGAAACAACAAATGACTGATCTGCTATTATCACCTCTGTGCTTGATTAGATCTACTTTAGATCTTCTTCTAACACTAACTAAAAATCAATACAGAGGTTCACCTTTCACCGCATAATCACATTCACACTTCAGATCTCATATCTGATATATCATCACACAATATACTCCTTTTTATAAATAACTCTACTAAGTCGACTAAGAACCCTTGGAACAATTTCCTAGGTACATTGTATCTAGTCAATCTTGCACATTACTGTTAGGTCCCAGAGAAAATTGAGAGGGGGGGTGAATCAATTGTCCAATAAATTCAACTAAAATTAACTTAACCAAAACTTTATGTCGGTAGACAGTTTTATCAGTTAATTGCAGCACTGGTAAAGATTAATGCATGAAACAATAGGACAATAACATCCACAACACATAACACAAATATTTGTACGTGGAAACCCTGTAAGGGGGAAAACCACTGTGGGAAGCCTTACCCATAATCAAATGATACTACTTCAGATAGTATGTATATATAATATGGATTCTGCACATGCAAAAAGGTCAACTACCTAGAGCTCACTACTCAATCACAAAATGAGAGTCACACTGACTACAATTGGATGGTTAAATCCAATGATAATGTACTACATAAAATAGCATCTTCATATGTTGGATTCAGTACCAGTTTAGTTATGATTGCCTTCACAAAAACCTTCCTTCAACCTTCAAATGATGTCTACGTGTATAGCTTTGCTTATTTTCGCATATACCTTATTACAATTCTTTTTCCCAATCACATATCAATCTCGCAAATGTGATCTTACATTTATACCACAACCTAAGACCAATTGAATAGGCCAGCTCACTAAAAGATACTACAATTAAATCAATTACAAATAAATCAATATCTGATGCATGATGTCGGTTCAATGCATTTACAATAATAATAAATCATCTCCACAACATGTTGTGCTGATCTAGAATAGATATGCCTGTCGGTGCTTATCCTGGACCTATTTGCCAGTAACAAAAAATATGCAAACCCAAATAAACAAATAACCGAATTGCCAAAACCAAGTGATCAAATAATGTCTTAAACATAACCAAGTAGTCTCCAAGTCATTCCAAGTGCTGGTGATATAATCTGTTGGTGAACCAAATACCGGTGACTGTGCATAAGTCTCTGACTTGTCGGTGAACATAACCAAAATCTCCAAGTGCTAATAAGTGTTGACAAGTGATGACAGGTGTTGACATAAATGACAAAACCATATCAACATATCCAAAATATCAACAATTACAATTTCCTCATGTCGACCACAAATAACTTAACTCAAAATAAAACATTATGTCTACCAGTTTATTGATCTAGGTAACTCTTGCTCTACTGGTTAATTGTTCTTCTCGACTGACTGCTTATAACATCTTAACTTTCTCATTCCATAAAATCTACCGATGTGGTTCCGGTCATAGACTCTTGCCAATTTCATGAACATTCATTCCAAACTGCAACACTTAACTCTTCACCGATCTTATGTACCGATCGCTTGAACATAGCTTTGTCACTATTTACCAGTTCATTGTTTAACTACTTCCTCTACCGATTAGGCTTTACTAGTTGGACTAAATAAATTAGATGACTACGAAAAACATGGTTTCCATCAATGACAACACAATACAAGTCATCAATCAACCTCTTACACCAAAAACATCAAGAAGCCAACATAAGTTCCTTTTCCTCTTTATCAAATAGAGATTCATTTGTATCAATACTCTAGATAATAATTTACTCATTTGGTTTTCCTTTAGTTTTTAACATCTTCTTAAGACTATGGCTACTCTTTATAGGTTTTTGAAAAACCTTCTTTAATTTCTTTGTAGGCTTCTTTACTGGTTTAGTAGCCATTTTTACTTTCTTAGTGGCTACATGATGTATAAGTTTTTTGGATTTTCATTTATGAAGCTTAGGATTCTTAGGAACAAGAGTCCAAGTCTTAATTTTCTTTTTACTACTTTCTTTCTTCATTTCAATTGTTTTTCTTTTTTGTTCTTAACTCCTAAAGATGTAGTTGACATAGGTAGTGCAAGAGCACCTAGTTGGATTCATGCCTCCATGAGCCCATTGTTGTCAAAGTTTATTTTTCACGTAATAAGGTCTTATTAGACCATTTTTGATGGTTAGGAGTCTAGGTTGGGTCATTAGACAATTAGGAATGTCATAATGTAAAAGTTGCAATTGTTGTCAAGCAACTTTTCTTGTCATTATTGTCATGAAGCAAAAAATGATGTTGTGTTAGTTGTAATTTGAAATATGGTTGCCAATAATTGTGGAATATTGGAAACACTATAAAACCCTTGTTTCATCAAAAACAAGGTGGGTTGGATGAATTTGGAGGAGAAGAAGCAATCAAAACATTAATTTTTCTGCATTTTTAACACCTTTTTGCTGCTCTATTATGTTGTACAAATCTATATGGACTTTTGGTAGACCCAAACTAATTGGTAATGATAGTGCATTGGATTTTATTTCATTTTTTATAAGTTTCAATAAATTTCATTCAATAGTTTAGGATATATTGAATTTTCTTTCCAAGTTGCTTGAAACCCTAGGTTAGAGTAACCGAGGGCACAAAAAAATGGTTTCCTCTACATTCCGCTGATGAAATAACCTCAAACTCAATGGAATGGTCTATTTTTTATGTATTCTATGATTCCCCAAAGGTGAAAAGAGTTTTTTGGAGATTTGGTGTGTGTTTTGAAGCCACGATTGATTGATATCTCTATGTATCAGTCATATAATAACCAATGAATAGTGAACAATGCCTTGAATTTGTTTGGAGGAAGGGTTGGGGGTTGAAAGTATATAAATTTGAAATTTTTTGAATGTTTTCATGTGTTGGAATAGTATTTTTATCATTTGGAAGAATTTGGGAGCAAGTCCTAGCCTCTAGCATTGGAAAATTATCAAATTAGTCCTAGTGATAAACAAAACAATCAACCTTTTGAGCCTTTCATTCCAAAAAACCTACTACCCATTTCAAGGTATGTCATATAATGGAAAAATGGGTATCTAAAAGTGGTTATATTAATCCTATATTAAAATTTATGCCTGAAAAACCTCACTTGTTACTCCCTTTTGGCCTTATAGAAAAGAGGACAATCAAAATCTGCCTTATTTTGTACAAAGGAACCACTACCCATTTTTAGATATCTTTAATAAAAGATAAAAGGGTATCCCAAATAGGTATTACATTTTTAATATCAGGTATGAGATGAAATTTATGGTCCAAAAGATCATTTTGAAAGGTTATTAGGAAAGAGGCCTAATTGTGAGGGAAGTACTATTGATCCATGCCCTAGGTGAAAGGTGAGTGTTTGTTTGTGTTGGTAGAGAAGATTGAAGCCCTACTATGCATAAAATTGGTATCAAAGCATAGGTTTTGATCATTTGAAGGAAAAATTTTATTGTTCAAAGAGGGAAAAGTTATAATTTGAAAGGACAAGATGCCTCCTAAGGGAAGTGTAGTCATTTCTATTGAAATTAGATTGATGAAAGAGTTTCAGGAAGCTCTTTTAGCCAGAATTGAAGCACTTGAAACAAACCAACGAAAAGGTTAGGCCACTACAGATGAGGGTGACCAAGAGGAAGAGGAAGGGGGTGAGAATGAAAACCCTCAAGGAGGATCCCATGAGCAAGAGGTGGATCTTGAAGAGATGAGGATGGTTAGGATGCCCAAGGATATCAAGAGAGATATTTCTAAGGTGAATATGGAATTTCTCATGCATAGTGGGAAGATGGATAGTTGGATTGATGTCCTACACAATTATTTTGAATACAAGGAGCTAGTAGATGAACAAAAGGTGAAATTTGCTAAAACAAAGTTGAAAGGCCCTGCCTTAACTTTGTGGAATTGTGCAAGGAGAGAGAGTGAAAAAGGGAAAATCAAAGACAAATTCATGGGATAGAATGGAGGCTAAAATCAAGAGTGAATTCCTATAGGGTGACTATGCAATTTAGACATTTAGGAAGCTTCAAAACCTTAAACAAAAGGAGATAGATGTCATGGCTTATACTAAGGAGTTTCATAAGTTGGCTATTAAAGAAGGTCATGTTAAAGATGAGGTGGAGAAGGTAGCAAGGTACGCAAATGGGTTAAGGTTCAATATACAAGATGAGTTGAGTATGGCTCTTCCAAACATGATCGAAGAATGTTTCCAATTGGCGGTTAGGGTAGAAGAGGAGATAAAGAGAAGACAAGATAAACAAACTAGGGGCAGAGTAATCACTACTAGAGGAAGAGATCTATTTTCCACTTCAAGACAGTCCTATGAGAACCAAGAAGATACAAACAAACTCCAAGAACAAGGGGCATATCAGAGAGGTGGATTTAGAGGAGGTAGATCAAGCTTTGGAGGCAGATTTGGTGGACAAGGAAGAGGCTCAAATACATTCTCAGGAAGGTGCTATCAATGCAATAAATTTGGACACAAAGAATGGTAGTGTAATGAAGGATAAGCCTCTACTTCACATGGAGGATAAAGAAGGAATCAATTGGTACAAGAAGAGGATAATGAAAGTGTAAAACTTCCATCACAACATGTTGCTCTAGAGGTTGGTGAATCACTTATGGTAAGGAGAACTCTCATCAAGTAATTTGAAGGACAAGAATCATCACAAAGGAGAATTGTCTTCAAGACAACTTGTAAGTGCATGGGTAATGTATGTAATGTTATAATTGATTCAGGAAGCGTGAATAATATAGTTTTAGTTGTGATGGTTGATAAACTTAAGTTGCCTAGAATACCACATCATACTCCTTAGAAAGTTTCTTGGTTGAATGAGGGTTAATATTTTTTGGTAAATGAACAAAGTTGGGTGGAGTTCAATATAGGAGGGTATAAGGACAAAATTATATGTGTCATATTGCATATGGATGTATGCCATTTTCTGCTAGGGCGACATGGCAATTTGACATGCATGCAATGTATGATGAGAGAAGAAATACCTATGAGATAGAAAAGAATGGTGTCTCCTTTACCTTGACACCCTTTAAAGAGGATGATAAAGGGAAGACCCTGAAATATAATGTAATGATGGTTGGAAGGAAATAGTTCATAAGGGTAGAGAAGAATATGGAGGTTGCATCCACTTCAAGACTTGAAGATACCAAGACAACATCAGTGAAGAATGATCTGATTTTGAAGGGAAATGATATTGAGTTAAAGGTCAAGATGAATTGATTTTGGATATTCAAAGTTGTCCTAAGAAGTATATTGCCATGATGCTATGAGGAGTGTTTCATTAATTGTTTTCAAAGGGGGACTTTGATCATTTTTTTCATCTCAGAGGCTGGTATACTTAAGCAAGCAACATAGAGGCAAAATATCAGATGTAAGAGCTAGAAAGGAAGGGTGAAGAGGTAAAAGAAAAACTAAAAGGAAATGAAAGAAAGTTCAAGTATGCACCAATGGTAAAGAAGAAGGATGTTCATTCCAAGGTAGGAGGAGATGTAGTTTCATATGATGATCTAGACTTAATAACATTCTCAGATGTAGCATAGGTTAAATGTCATCCATCAAGTAGGTCGCTATAATTGAAGCATCACCAAGATGCCAAAGAGTTCAACAAGACAAGGGATGATGCATATTTTTATTTTTTAGTCCATTGGAAGGGTTTACTAGATGGATAAGACACTTGGAGGTTAGAGAATCACATGGTAAAAAATGACCCTACCTTGCAACACTGTCCTCAAGGGGATGAGTCAATTTTGCATGGGAAGTATGGTGCAAGAGCACCTAGTTGGATTCATGCCCCCATAAGGAAATTTTTAAAAAATTTGCTTTTTTTTCATGTAATAAGGTCTTATTAGACCATGTTTTATGGTTAGGAGTCTAGGTTGGGTCATTAGACCATTAGGAATGTCATAATATAAAAGTTGCAATTGTTGTCAAGCAACTTTTCTTGTCATTATTATCATGTAAGCGCAAAATGATGTTTAATTAGTTGTAATTTGAAATATGGTTTCCAACCATTGGGTAAGGTTTGAAAAAATATAAAACCCTTGTTTCATCAACCACAAGGTCATTTGGATGAATTTGGAGGAGAAGAAGCAATCAAAACATCAAATTTTCTACATTTCTAATGTATTTTTGTTTCTTTATTGTGTTGTATGGATCTGTATGGAATTTTGGTAGCCTAAAACCAATAGGATTATAGTTCATTTAATATTATTTAATTTCCCACAAGTTTCAATAAATTTCATTGGATAGTTTAGGAGATATTGAATTTTCTTTTGAAGTTGCTTGAAACCCTAGGTTAGGGTAACCAAGGGCACAAAAAAATGGTTTCCTCATCATTCCACTGATGAACTAACTTCAAACTTAGTGGAATGGTATTTTTTTTATGTATTCTATGAATCCCTAAAGGTGAAAATAGTTTTTGGATATTTGGTGTGTGTTTTGAAGCCATGATTGACTGATATCTCTATGTATCAGTCATAAAATAACTAGTGAATAGTGAACAATGCCTTGAATTTGTTTGGAGGAAGGGTTGGGGGTTGGAAGTATATACATTTAGAATTTTTTGGATGTGTTACATGTATGGTAATAGTAGTGTTATCATTTGGAATAATTTGGGAGCAAGCCCTAGCCTCTAGCATTGGAAAATTGTCAAATAAGGCCTAGTGATAAACAAAACAATCAGCCTTTTGAGCCTTTCATTAAAAAACAACCCTACCCATTTCAAGGAATGTTATTTAATTTCCATATGGGTGTCTAAAAGTGGTTTTATTTTTCTTATATTAAGCCTATACTAAAATTTATGGCCAAAAACCCCATTTGCTGCTCCCTTTTGGCCTAATAGAAAAGAGAACAGTCAAAATTTGCCTTATTCCGTACAAAGGAACCACTACCCATTTTTAGATATGTTAAATAAAATATAAAATGGTATCCCAAACAGGTCCCACATTTTTAATATCAAGTTTGAGATGAAAATTATGGTCCAAAAGGTCATTTTGAAAGGCTACTAGGAAATAGGCCTAATTGTGAAGGAAGTACTATTGATACATGCATTAGGTGAAAGGTGAGTGTTTTTTTGTGTTGTTATAGAGGATTGAATCCCATATCTTTATAAATAGGGGTTTATTTAGGGGTATCACTACGATTCCTAATTTCCTCATTATGTTCATGCGAACGAGGAGTGTCTTCACTAGGGGTTTCATTAAAGGACTGAGTGGGAGGTGGTTTAGAAGAAGAGGATCCTTCTTTCCCCACAACTATAATTCTTATATTTATTGGTTTATCCCCTGTTATATTCATAAAATCATCCCAAGGCATCCCATAGTTTGTTTCCTCTAGGGTCTTTTCTATCAACAATTGAATCAAACAATGATGAGAAACATAATTCACATTACCTTTCTAAACTTTTTCTACCATTTTCTTCAACATGTTATAAAGTAAATTTGGAACATTCATCAACTTCCTATGTCAAAGCTAACTTAGGTGCTTAAAATGCACTAAATGAAGCTAAGAGTGTCGACCCTCACAAGTCAAATATTAAATGACATAAACTGCCCTAGGAACCCATTCTGGTGGAAGAGATAATATTCTTTCTCCTTCTTTAATTACTATCAATGGAGGATCATCATGTATTATAAATTTAGCCCTATTTGTTCAGGCATCATGCCCTTGAGGATATAGTTCCCTTGTTGTAGGCAATCCTTTTACCTCTGTAATTTGTTGTTCTGTAACCCTGATTCTTAAACCCTTGACCACTGCTTCATCATTCTTCAAAGTGAAAGAAAATTCCAATTCCATGGCTTCACTGAAGCCATGAAGCTTTAGGAAATAATCTAATCACCCACAATCCTTGAATATTTGATAGTGTGAGTCTTCTAAAATAAGGGTGTGTTCTATTGGTTCATGACAAACAGGGGAGCCTCCCATTTTTGTAAAGGTTGTTTTACCACATGAATCCCCAACTATGAACAAACCTTCAAATCACTACTAAGATTTGTTTTTAAATTTAAATTTACATCCCTTACCACCACAATTACATATTGCCTTCTAATAACTTCTATTATATTTTATATTTGCTATGGAGAATATTTAGTTGTAAGAAGATGTTAAAAGAAAAACCACACCTATAGGCATGTTGAAAAGACAAAGTACAATTATGATAATAAGGGATAATAAATGGCCTAGTTTGGGGTACATGCAAACAATAAGAACTAACTCTATGTTTATCAAGACATTCCTTCAAATTATCATTACACATATTCATATGACACTTGGCTAACTTTGCGTGGATAATTTCCTCCCCTTGACTTAAAATGGGACAGGTGTCCTCACATGTAGAATCATTGAGGAAGGTTGCCACTTTGCCACTTTGAGTGCATAAATTAATACATTTAAGGTAATGAAATAATAATAAGAGATACATTTCAAGTAATAATGAACAAAAAAGATCATTTGCATATCTTGCAATTTGAGGTGATTGATACCACAAGGAGATAAACTTTTGGCACGTGCGAAGTTGACAACAAGAATATTAAAATATCAGAATATATGGTGTGAAGTGATAGTGAGAGAAAGGGAAAATGAAATGAAGTGTAAGTGAGGTGGAATGAAAAATGGAGTAGAGAGTAGCCACATAATCTCAAATAATTTGTTGTGAAAGGATTAAAATAATCCTTTTATTTAGTTGCTGAACCCAGAAGTCCACCTTCAATGTCTATAGGAAGAGTATGATTTTTGTTGTCCTCAAATTACTACATGAACTCCTCCTCATTGACTAGTTTATGATAGAGACATAATTGGTCCCCATTTACTAGTAATTTAAATCTACCATCATCAAGGGTTGTTAGTTTGATAACATTGTTTAGAAATACCTCTGCAATTTCATAAGGACCCAACCAATAGGTTTGAATTTTTCCTATGGTATCCTTATACCGTGAATCATACAACAAAGACCAATCACCTAGTTTTATTTTCTTTCTTTTGATGTCCCTATCATGCCATTTGGTTCTTTGTTATTGGATTAATGCAGTGTGTTACAGAGTTGTTTGCCTCATTTCATCTAATTCATTGAATTGCATTACCCTCTTTGATTGTTCTTGTGACAAATCCATGCCTAATTCCAATTCTATTATGAGTGTCTTATGTTCAAATTATACGGGCATCACTATTGTTTTACCATATACCAATTCAAAACTAGGGGTTAATTCGGTAGTAGTTTTCCATGTTGTTCTATAAGCCATATTACTTTTGGTAAGTGGTTTCCCCAATCTTGCTTATGTAGTGCTACTGTTTTGGTGAGAATGGCCTCAATTTCTTTTTTAGTAACCTCTACTTGCCCATTGGCTTGTGGGTGGTATGGGGTTGACTTCTTGTGCCCGATGTTATATTCTTCTACCAATTCTATTACTAGATTGGATGTGAACTGAGTTCCTTGGTTTGTGAGAATTTCTCTAGGCACCCCATATTTGGTAAAAATTTCTTCATATAATTCTGCAACTTTATTGTCTCTTGCATGCTTCATGGCTTTAACCTCAACCCATTTAGTTAGGTAGTTAGTGCACACCAATATGTAGGACTTACCATTAGAAGGTGGTGGTGGGAAAGGTTGTTGGTGTCACAAGTCTCACAATTTAATTCCTTTTATATCAATCTGGGTTTATCTTAGAGTTGTATGTGATAAGGACGGGTCAAGATTGGGGGGATTCTTGCATTGAAAATGGTGACTTTTTTTACAGTCATGCTCCATCAAGAGCTCTTAGGATTTATTTCTATGACTGAATTCTATACTAATGATATTTCTTAATCTTAAAGTTAAAAATATTAACTCTATTCTAAGGAGGACTCTAGTGCTTTCGGTGAGCTCTAGATAGAATTCAATCACAATTTTCTCATGGAAGCATCTATTTATGATTAAAATATTTAAACTTCTATATGAATTCAAATCCTATTTTACTTGCTAGAAGAGTAAATCTATTCTATTTGTGAATAAATGAAATCTATTTTACATTTTTAGGAAATTAGAAATCTAATATACCAAGTATTTAAAACAAACTAGATTCCATGAACAAATCCAATAAAGCTTCCGTCCTCATCTTTGTCTTAATCACCATTGTCATTAAAAAGTAAAATGAAATTGAAACTATTAACTGATGAACTTTAACTGAATTGATAAACTATGAACTAAAATTCATGCTAATGCCTTCATCTACCAAAGAGTTATTGCATGAAGATAAACAATTACAAAAATTTACAATTGATTTTCAATTTTCAAGGATTACCAAAAATGTGCATAAAGAAATGTAACAAAATGAATGTGTAGAACTGAAATAGAAACAATTTTTAAACAAGGATCACCTCCCTTTGGTTGAGTGGGCCCTGCTCTTCCTCTGGTGGGATCCTTAACACAAATATTCTATATCAACTTTAAATTTTCATTGCAATTAAATTACAAGAGGAAATATAAAAATTTTAAAATTATAATAAGAAGATTCTAAACTATTGGCTAACCTACTAACTATCTAACTAGTTTTTTTATTGAAAGTGATGGGATATATAAATATATCCTTATTTGAATTCAAATGCAAAGTTACTTTGCTAACTAAGTAACGACTAATAACTTAACTACAAAAGATTTCACAATGAAATTTATTGCTTCAAATGATAGTTGATGTTCTTAAGAACAACCAGTGAAACAAACTTGGAGAAAATTAGAAGTGTCTTTCCAATTGGAGTGATCAAAGGAGATTAGGCATTCCACGTTGGTTGAAAATGAAGTTTTTAACTCCCTGTCTAGTAGTAATTCCTCAACATGTTTAAAAGTATTTCGAAGAAAATAGAGCAAGATATAATGATAACAATCCTGAATATTCAACCATTCAACATTAATAATCACCAAAAGTAATGTATTAAGTCACAAAATATTATTTCTAATATACCTTCTAATTAGCAGAGTATAATAGTAAAAGGGAATAAACATGCATGCATAAAGTCTGCCACCAGACACATTATTTCACAAACTATTAAAAGTTTTTAATTATAAATTGTAATTAAAAGTATCATATTTTGAGTTCATCATCCTCCCTCTCTTGATATAAACCATCATGGTTGTGGATTTGAAAGACCCCTATTTTTTTCTTCAATCCATAGGACTAAGTCAAGGTGGTTGAAGTTATATTGATGGTAGTCTTTGGGAGGAACATATCCATTCCACTCTTCCACTATGTTAGTCCAATCCCTTAAAACATCTCTTGAAAAGCTGCCTGGTGCATTTAACTGTGGTAATTGCATAAGAATTAATGGTGGCCTGAATCTCATCCCTACCCAATCTATTTCTTTCTCTTCTATAATTACTAATCTTACCCTAGTCAAGCTTCAGGTAATATTATGAGGAGAGATAGTCTCCCTCCTTCTAAATTGCACTAGTAAGGTATTGAATCTTACCTTGGGTACTTATAGAGCTCTATAGGGAAGTTGATTTTGTACTTCTTTGAAGGATTGAATACTTGTAGTGAGATTTCTTTGATAGACTAGTCTTACTTTGTTAATCTTAGAGATGAAGATGAATTTATATTTGAATGGTATTGATCTAGGGGTCTCATCCTTGATGGGGAGGCCTAATTTGTTCAGTCTTTCCCTATGCTGATTCAATTTTCCCTCCCACTGAACATGGTCTGCAAAAAAGATACAAATGCTCTTATATGAACTTTGCCAATAAAGATATTTAGGAAATACTGATAATAATGACCTAGAAGAAAACTATGCAAATAATATTAACACATTTTTTATTTTCATAGGCAGGGTTACTCTCACATAAGTCTTCAATAAAATCATTATTGTCATCATATTTAGTTTTCCTTCCTAGCACTAGTTGATTGATTTTCCACTATAAAAATATTTCCTATAGAAACAAAGGATAGACTCCAAAAGGTTTTCTCACTGCCAAAAGAGTTGAAGATAACTATGAGACTTGCTCTAATCTCTGAGTAGCTTCATTTTTCTACTTTTGCATTTCTTGAAGTTGCTTATTCAACTCAACATTCTTCTGCTTATATTTTAGGGTAGTTAGAGAAAGATACTATGGAGGAGAAGAGGAATTTAAATCTTCATGATCATGAATCTGGGTCCTTTGGCTCTTGAACTATTGTTCTTTCTATTTTAACTCCTCTTTCAATGTCCTCAATTCCTCAGCATTCTTCAATGCTTGAGTACTAGCTTGGCAAAGTTCTTCCTTTGTTTCACTCATTTGTTTTTATAGATTTTCTTTTGTTTCATTTGCATCCTTTTAAATATGTTATATACACTAAGTGGATTTTTGTAATTCCTCATTCTTTTGTCTTAGACATTCTTCTAAGAACCAAATTTTTATTTTAGCTTCAGAAAGCTTAGTTTCTATCCTAGACAATTCCATGTCTCTTATTAGCTCCTTATCCTCATTCCTTCTCTCTTCATCCTTTTTCTCAATAACTTCTTCTTCGACCATAATTTATTTCCCTCTTATGATAAATGGTTGTGGTGATGAAGGTAATTGGGTTTTAGGAGGATGAGAGGGCAATTAATAGCTTTGGCCAATTTCAAATTCTTCAAGTGAATCAAGTTTTTTGTGTTGACTCTTGAAGGTGAAGAGGATGGGTAATTGTTGTACTTCTGAATCATCTGAGGAACTATCATGAATAGAAATAATTTTAGGTGGGGATTTTTTAGGAGGATTTTCATTTCTTTGCTCAGTAAATATTACATAATCTTTTGATTTGGAGGCAATAGGTGGAATTGGTTCTTGGTTCTTAGGGGGTCGAGAAACTTCTAGGGTTTGCACAAAGGTTTGTGCAATAGGATCACCAAGGATTTGAGAAGATGGGTCATCAGGAGCTAGCTAGGTGGCAACAGTAGGGTCATATTTTTCTTTTATATACTCCTTATTTACCCTTTTGGAAGAGCTACGAGTAACTCTTATGAACCTAGGCTCATTAGTGTGTACTTCCCTTTTCTTATTTGATATTTCCTTTTTTGTGAGGTTAGGTTTCTCAATTTATCTTTTTATTTTCTTATGTGAGGTTTCCCCTTTTTGCATTTTTACTCTTTTCACCATGGGTTCCTTCTTGGCCTTTTTCTTAACAGGGGAAGACATAAATTGTAACCACCCTTCTTTTTGAGATTTTTTTTTAAGAAATGATTTTTGACAACTAAATGAATCAAACTATGATATCTTATTGGACTACCCTTTTCTTTCACGCTAGCTATCATAGAGGAAATTTGGGAAAACAAGAAAACTGGAAGATTAATTGTAGCCTCTGGTTGGGTGTTTCCATACCTCAAGTGTGCTAATAACTGCATACCTGGTCCTAGCAGAATCCCTTATTGACCTTCATAGGTGAAGAATTTCATCAACCATAGCACTGTTGTCTTCTTGGGTTCCTCTAAGCTATTTCTACTTACTCCTTTTATGTTTCATTTGGGGACCTGCAACTCAAGTCATGGTCCATCCCCTTCATGAAATGTATTAATTAATTCTTCAAAATTGATATTCCCCTTGTTTACAAATTCTCCTTCTATAGGAATCCCTGAAATTTCATTGACCACTGGAGGTGTTACCACTATAATTTCTCCATCAACCCTGGTGACATTAACATGAAATTTTCTTACAAATTCTTTCACCAAGTCAAGCTCAAAACCATTGTACATTCTAATAAAATTCAACCAACCCACTTGTTCTAATAATCTCTCCATTTGAGGGTATAAGCTAAAATTCTCTGGTTCTATCTTCCTCTTATTCCCCATTTTTTTTGTTGTGTCTTGGAACTACTTCTTCAATGCCGAATGTTTAAGCTTATAAAAGAATGAATATTTTATATTTTCAATACTAGAAATATTATCTCAAGTGATAATTAATTACACATGTTCCTTCATTAATTTTAGACTTAACCAGATGATCTGCTTGCCACTGTTGTGTACAAAGTTTCTTGATTTGCTAAGTTGGCAGTGGTCATATCATGTGTGCATTTTATCATAGTAATTATTACTTCAAAATTTTAAATGACAAGTTATGTCATAAAAATTTAATTCTTATCCCTCCATCTTACTTAAAACTTAAAATAATAATGCTAATAATGAGTTGGCGGAGATTTTTACACAAACAATATTTATCATTTCTACTTTTACCCTTACTAAATTAGAAAAGAATACTTCAAAAATAAAATTTGTAATAAATGTATACCTTTTTATTGCTTAATGCACATTCTTGAGGAGATTTTATGTAACTGATTGATTTGTCAATCAAGAGTTGTCATGTAGATCTGACCATTTTGCCAAAGAGACAACTTAGCATTTTGATTAGGATCCATCCAGAGCATATGCATCAACTCAATCAGTGATAAAACAATGAGTAGATGAGGACTTACTCAGGGCTCTCTCTACATGGACTAGATAATGCATTAATAATACAAGACAATCTTCTTTGAAGGTGAGATTTCTTTTTTAAAAACAATTAGGAGCAATCTGGAACTTTAATGCTAAAACCTTCAAAAGACTTATTTATGAATCCTTGAGAGCCATCAAGAGTCATTGGGAGTGAATTGAGTTTGATTTGGGTAAATTTTCCATTGTTGGTTTTCAACTTCACCCTTGAGGTATGAACCACCATTTCTGGTTTTCAATCATCCTCATTTTTTTGGAAGGTAAATCACCATTTCTAGTTTTCAATACACCTTTATTCTGTCTTTTTCCTGAATTCATTCAATGCTGGATTTCACCACAAAAGATATCTTTCCATGATGAAGTGTTCAATTCTAGACTACAATTTTGAGAGAAATTCTTCCTTGGATGTTGGTTTATGATATAATTTTAGACAATGACCATTTACCAACATAATTCTTCTTTCTCCATCTATAGGTACCAACTGAATTGCTCGATTATCAAAAACTTGATCAACCTCATATGGTCCTAACCATTTTGTGTGAAACTTGCCTATAAACTCTTGGAATCTGGAGTCAAACAATAATGCCCAATCTCCCTTCTTGAATTTTCTTGAAACAATGTTTTTATCATGCCATTATTTTCTTTTCTTTTGTATTATTTTAGTATGTTGCAAAGCTTCCATCCCCATTTCATCTCACCTATTCAATTATAGAATTCTAATCTTTTCTGCTTCAGATAAATCAGTCCCTACTTCCAATGTTGTTCTCAATGTCTGCAACTCAAATTTAATAGACATAACAAGAGTCTTTTCATATACCAATTCATACAGAGAGAAGGTTGTAGTAGTCTTCCATGTTGTATTGTAGGCCCCAACTGCTTCATCTAATCTCTTTGACCAATCTAATTTTCTCAAAGAGATAGTTTTTGTTAAGATATTCTCCAACTCTCTATTGTTGACTTCTACTTGTCCATTTGCTTGAGGATGATATGGTGTAGATTTTCTATGTGTTATCATAAATTTGTGCATGAAGGCTTCCATCAGTGTAGACATAAATTGTATTCCTTGATCATAAATTATCTCCCTAGGTGCTCCAAATTGCTGAAGGATGTGTTTGTATAGAAAATCAGCTACTTTGTCCTCTCTTGATGTTGGCAATGCTTTCACTTCCACCTATTTTGTGACATAGTCTATGCAAACAAGAATGTAGTGATGTCCTTTTGAAGGCAAGTCTACAGGTCCCACAAAATCAATTCGCCATTTTTTAAATGGCTCAAGAGCTATCTGGGATTGTAGCGACATCTCTATTGTTGGTGTAGGTCTTCCCATGCATTGACATTCATCACAATGTTTCACATAAAATGAAACATCTTTGGTCATGGGAGACCAAAAGTAGCTTTCTCTTAAGATTTTGTGAATTGTTCTGACCATAGAATAGTGTCCTCCTTCAGGTTCATTATGACATGCATTTATAATGTCATAAACATATATTTCCTGCACACACCTGTGAAGAATATGATTAGGACACACATTATATAAGAGATCATCAATCCACTTAAATCTATAACTCTCATGAATAAGTTTTGCTTAGGGGTAAAATGATTCAGGCACTTCCCTATAACAATATAATTGATAATGTCATCAAACCATGGATATTGGATAAATATTGCAAACAAGTATTCATCTGGAAATGTATCGTCCACTGGTTCATTATGACCCCATTAAATTATTCTAGAGAGAAAATCAGCAACACCATTATCTTTGCTTGGTTTATCCACAATGGTAATATCAAATTCTTGCAGAAGAAACAACCATCTTATTATTCAGCCACCTACAGTAACTTTGTTCATTAAATATCAAATGGCCACATGATCAGTGTGAAAAAATGTTTTATAACCTGTAATATAATGTGAATTTATTAATTGCATACAATACACCTAAAAACTCCTTCTCAGTTGTTGTTGTATACACCTAAAAATGGTCTAAAGATAATTAATTAAATAAGCAATTATTTAATCAATCCTCCTTCCCAATTTAATTGAATCCACTAGCAATTTGATTAAATTCCCCCATTCAACTGCTTATTAATAAATCTAAGGATTTATTTAATAAGTTCATTTCAATAGTCCCTTTGATTAATTAATTTAGATTAATTAATCTAAATTAATTAATCCTCTCCCATTTAATTCATTTCTTCTAATCCCCTAATTAATTAACACAAGTCAATTTATGAGTAGTTGAGAGTTAATTCACCTTTTTCTATTATTTAAATTTTTAAATTCAAATTTCTCGCATGCTTCCTAACTTCTAACCACCTAACCTAACCACCCTTAACATAACCCATTCCACCTAATCCTGGGTTTAGCTAACCCCATCCTAACCTCCTCATCCTAACCTCCTATGGGTTGGATATTCTCCAATTGAGACACATGGCACTTATGCCACATGTCTCCTCCCTTGGACACTTTCCCTCTTGTGGGCAAGATTCCTTGACACTTGTCACCATAGAGATGACAAGTATCCATCCCTACAACCTCTTCTCTAGCCTCCTCCTATTTGACCCTTGATATCTTTAGACTCAATCTTGACCATTGATTCCTGCCACCTCACCCCTGGCCTTGGAAATTCTATAAATATCCCCCATTTTGGAGCACAATGGATCCCATCCCATCTCATCTCATTTTCAATACTTGTTATTATAGGCATATCATTTAAGCATTGTTATTATAGGCAATTGCATCTTAGATCTACCTTAATTTGATCATCTTCTAGTACAATTGCTTAATCATATAGCATAATCAATCTCTCATCTAGCTTAATTGCATCTATTAATTTAGTTTAATCGTGCATTTATCTATCTTGCACATCATATCATTTTAAATCCTCCATCCTGGTGTAGTCAAGTCACTGGAATTTCTCATATAGATCTAAGAGAAAATCCACACTCGCATCTCTTAGGAGGTGATAGGTCACTTTGTCATGGTTTATCTTTCATTTGATTTTAATTTGCTAACCATCCTTGTAATGATCTATTGAGTGTTTGTGTTGCAGCTGTAGGTACCCTACTTCACACTCACAACATTTTGGCACCCATCATGGGGCATGAATATCATTTTTGGCCTCTTGTATCATCAAAATCTTCAATGTCATAAGTTTCTGGCCGTATTTGCTTCATAATCTCATACGTGTACCTTTAAAGAACTGTACGAGTTTCTTTGTGTACTCATGCGGGTATGTGTGATACAATTTTCTACTTCTGTCATTTCAAAACATATTGCATTTTAGGGTTTTTGTGATTGAAATTTGCTATCACTAATGCTAACCTTGGTCTGTTTGTGAGTTTTCTAGCAGCCTAACTAGTTTTTATAGGACGATTGTCGAAGATTACACTTGTCAAAGAATCAATTACTCCAAAATAACATGATTACTAATTTATTTGTTTTGCAGGTTGCCTAAGGGAACTCAACCAAACTTTGTGTCTTCTTAAATTTTTCCAGGCACACTTAATTTTCTATTGGTAAATGAACAAACTTGTTTTCCATGCTTGAGAAGTTGTCTAAAAGGTAGGAGAGTATGCTCTTGTCTGTATAGACAATCAGAAATTCCAACCCTTGAAGCGCTATGTTTGAGATTTCAATACCTTTAGCGGGTCTATCACAGTGGGAAAAAGTAATCACCTTGTGAGAATGACCCAACTGAGTACAACTAGACCTAATCTTTTCGACTCACTCTAAAAAATAGGCCTCTTAGGATTAAAGTCTCAAAGGATGAGATTATTTGAGTTTTCTCTTTTGAGATCTCTCATATCAGACATTTAGTATGGCCTCGTGGTCTCAATCATGCTTGTATGACTACTTCTTGTTTCGGTACCTTATTGGGCTTTAGGCCTCAATCACGCTTGTACGAATACAAGGGGTAATTCCTAATAGAAATCCTTACTACGAACCCTAAGATAGAAGCTACCCGATTCACCTCTGAAAGAAGGATAATCTTTGTGCAAGAGAGATAATAACTCTCCCAAGACACTTGCCATATCATGCCCCCATTAGCATTTGGATTCAGATAATACAACGTTGAGAATCCATTGTGTGAGACTCAATGGTCGTATTTTGATTAGCTATTGGGTGTGTACCTAAGTTTGCAAGCAAAGGTTTTCTCTCTCAACCAACTTCCTTAGGATTTAGCATGTTGTGCTTGAGGTCACTTATCATATCGCATGTTTGCTATGTTTTCATCCTTGGCACTGAAAGTGAAACATCTAAAACTGGAAAACATAACCAAAACATCAAACATTGTTTGTCAAAAATCTGTCAAAGTCAAAAATTTGTCTTTGCACTATCCTAAGTCGTACGAGTTTCCTAGTTTGTCGTACGAGAAAGCTAGTTCATCATTCTATCTTGTCTAAATTGTTGTATGAGTTATATCAGCATAAATTATTTGTTATCAGTTATCATATGGTTGTCTCTAAATTGTCATACAGGATTCCTAGTTTATCGTATGCGATTGTTTAAATTGTCATCTGGGAGTCCTTAATTTGCCATACGAGGTTTTATCTCTATCAGTCCAGAGTTGTCTTACTATATGTCTTTTCTAGATTTGTCATGTTTGCTTGGTCAATTTATAGTGAGTGTATACACTTGATATCTATCATTCTGTGCTAGGGTTGTCTTCTTGGTTTGCTCGGTTAATTAATCTTTTGTCAAAACGGATTCTAGAGCTAGACACCCCAAGATTTTCAAGTATTCATCTTCAACAAGTTCAAGATCTAAAACATCAAAGTGCATCATCACCTCTTTGATATACTGATCACTCAAAACATAGTTTCTCATCAGGATCTATTATCCTCTATCACGAAACTACAATGTTTGGTCAGGATAACCTCATCCCATATCATAGGATATATTGCTCCTATTGGACTTGGTCTTATCAAAATCATCATCACTGCACTCCAACCGAAGATCAAAAAACCTACAAACTTATAAATACTTGAATTATCTTTTCATGTATCTATATTGACAATTGGTCACTTATCGAAACACCTCTTAGACAACTGAATCCTTGCACAATATTCAACAATGTGTATGCTCGTTTTAACTAGAGCACAAAGATGTAAGATCACATAAATGAAAATAGAATCATTCGAAATGATTGAAGATTATAGGAACATGGCATTACCAAAATGAAATACAAGAAGAAGACATAACAAATTAACATATCAGAGAAATCAAACAAGATCCTAAATTTGATAAATTTATGGAGAAAATATTGGAAGGAAAAATAGAAAAATACTTCCTAATGTTAGCAAAATCTGGTGCTACACTCCCCCAAGATTTTGATGTGAGCAATTTAGGACAAAAGAGAAGTGACCCTTTCCATGATAACGATTGAAATGAGGAGATTTCCGGTCACAAAAAGGATGACACATTAATTCCTGATAACATAAGAACTAATGAGGAAACTTCCGTTCCCAAAAGGGATGACATAGAAATTTTCAACAATGCCAAATCTAATGAGGACACAAGAAAGGGTTGAGATGATATAAGAAGAGATCAAGATCATACTAGAATGCAAACTAAGGGTTACACAAGAATAAATCATGTTGATAATCCTCTCATAACTCTTACACAAAAAATATAAACGCTGCAAACACAGATTCAAGATATGCAGAGAGGAATAGTTAGAAGATATTCACTTCAAGAAATCTGTCCTTATCCATTTGACATAAATATAAACATGATACTATTTCCTATAGGTTTTGAAACTCCTAGATATGATAAATATAATGGAAGCACTGATCCCAATATCATATATGCAAATTTTGCATGATGAGTATGGAGTTTGCACATGAGGATACATACATGATGAGATTATTTCCAAAGAGCTTAAGTGGACTAGCTATGAAATGGTTCTCCAAACTTCCTCATGGAATTAGGTCATTCATAGAATTGGTGGATAATTTTTTTTCACAATACTCTTACAACATTCAACATGAGGTCATAATGCTAGACCTATGTAATACTAAACAAAAGAGTGGAGAACCTTTCATGACATTTCTACAGAGATGGAGATGGTTAGCTTCATGATATCCTAGTACAGTTCCAGAATACAAGAAAATGGACATATTCATCGACAACCTAAACAAACAAATGAGTTATCATCTAAAAATGCAATGCCATCAAAATTTTGAAAAGATGATTGATAATGGAATCATAATGGAGGAAGCCATGGTAAAGAAGGGTGAGTTGAAGCTCTACAAAGAGGGAGTTAATCCTCCTAACAACAATGCTAACAAAATAAGAATTTTTTTTGGAATATAAATCAAAATGTTGTCAATGATGGGATAGTGGATAACAATAATGTAAAACCAAAGCAACCAGTTTTCAATTTATCTAATCACTCAGCAGCGGCTCAACAACACAACAATCACCAAAAATCAACTTTCAACAATGTTTTATAGAGGAAATTTATGAACATTGGTGAACCACTTGGGTCAGCATTAAAGATGCTTCTCACAAACAAGTTGATTACTTTTCCAGAAGGAAGAAACTTTGAACCTCAAGTGAAACCCTCTTGTTGGAACGACAACCATTATTGTGATTTTTGAATCTCATGCAACTTTCAAAACTCCACTTCCTAACTATGAGAAGGGTGAATCATTAGCAACACATAATGGTAAGGGTAAATCAAAGGTGAACTATGCTCATGCATATGATAATGTAAATGTGATAGTGGTTAAAGAGAAACAACATCAAGAACCTACTCATGCTATCACAAGAAGAAAAGCCAAAGTTGTTTTGTTGGGTCCTACAACTAACACATAATCCACTTCAAAATAATACAATCTAGTGGATCAACTATAGAAAAATCTTGCACAAATATCCATCTTATAAATTTTAAGGCTTTCACCTGCACACAAAGAAATTCTTGAAAGAGCATTAGTAGATACGACAATGTCCAAAGATCTTCATGTAGATCAATTCCAAACATGGTGGGACACCTCACAATCCCTCACTACTTATCATTCACTGAAGAAGATGACATGTCCTTGCAACATCTCCATAACGGTCCCTTGCATAGTGAAGTCCTCATTCATAAGACACGTGTTAAATGTGTCCTAATAGATGGGGGATATGGCTTAAACATTTTATCATTGAGTCTTGTCCGTGCTCTAGGTTATTTTGAAGATGTAGTTGATCCTTGGAAAAATATCACAATCAAATCATATGATGAAGAAGAGCGTTCCTCTAAAGGAATTGTGGTATTACCCATCAGAGTGGGACCTTTACAGAAAGACACAACATGCCAAGTTCTAGACTTGTATTTATCATACAACATACTTTTGGGAAGACCATGGATACATGGCATACAAGCTATTCCATCAACATATCATTAGTGCTTGAAATTTTCATACAATGAGAAAGAAATCACGATCTCAACATATTCAAATCTATTCTAGTACTATAGTAATCTAAAAATGGCTCAAGAGGTCATTGTTCCTCATAATAGGGAGGCATTATCTTCAAACACACAATCTGAGGAAAAATCATTTGCCTTAATTTTTTCAAATATGGAAAAACAAATGCAGCTAAGAGATCGAGGAAATGAAGAATATTCACTATCACAGTTACCACTTTCTCCTAAATCCTATGGAAAACCATCAAACTCTAAACAACAACCAATTGTGAAACATATTCCAATATTTGATGGAGAATTTGTTAGTGATGGGACCTTATTAGAGGAAACAAAAGACAAAGATATGCTACAGTGGCTATACAAGGATGATAAAGATCAATAATGTTAGAATACCCACTGAAAAGTATGGAAAAGGATTTAACATTCTTCAGAAAATGGGATACACTGGAATGAGTCCTATAGGAAAAAGAAAAGAAGGTATCTTAGAACCTATCCAACCTCATACTCAGCAAGCTATAGATAAATTAGGCTTAGGGTATGGACAAGTTACTCTACAAGAAGACACATCTTCTAGCCAACAACAAGATGAACATGATAACAAACAAGAACAACTTGCCATTGAAAGGGAAGAAACATATTCCAAACAACAAGAACAAAGAAACATGACATGGAAAAAGAAGAAAGCTTCTAATCAACAGGAAAAAAAACCTAAAGGCACTTCCCAAGAAGAGTTAAATCTTAACCAAAACAGACAAGAAGCTGGTACAAATCAAGGAGAGATAATAGCAAGGTTGAAAAAACTCAATATCAACCCAGAGGAAGCTGAATATGAGAGAAGAAACAAATCAAACACTATATGAACAAATCTCCAGATTGCAAGCTACAAGTGAGACAAATTCTAATGAATGGGAATGAGATTCCTATCATTCTGAACAATCAGTGGAAGAAAATTGCTTTAAGGAAGATGTAGGTGTCGATGTAGTTCATGAGTATATAGGGTAAACGTTAGGAACTAGCCCACTTGAATTAGAATCACATTCGGTTAACTTGAACTTAATCGAGGACAATCAAGAGCTACTTGCGAGAGGTCATTCTAATGAGAGTATCATTCTAGAAATTGAAATACATATCAAAAACTTTGACATCTCTATCATGAGCCTTAATACCTCTTAAGCATCTCAACCTGAGGACCCCTTACCTCTAATCCATCCTAAACTTATTGATTGGGAAAATGAAAGACATATTGTCATTGATACCTTTCCTAATGACCATGTCATATCCTTATATCTTAATGCAATCAAACCCACAACAAATTTTACTAGGAATTTCAAGAACGCATCTTCCAGTCAGTGGGTGCCAAAACTCTCAGTTGCAAAAGTGAAAATAAAGAAAACAATATTAGGTCTAATGCTGAAAACCATTTATTGGCAACATTAGACCAAGAAAAAGTAAAAAGAAAGGACACATCTAACATTAAAAACCTCCTCGAGGTATCAGAAGATGGGAGATTTGACACCTTACCTAAATACTCTCAAGAAAGGTCATCCATTTTGATCGAGCCAACATAGGCAGTTAACATTGGGACAACAAAGCAACCAAAGATTATACATCTAGAAACTTCTCTATGAGAAAAAGAAATGCATCAATATATGGACTTCTTTAAATGATGATAAATCAATTTCTCCTAGTCATATGCATAAATGCTAAAGTTGGATCCAGATCTTATTATGCATCACTTAAATGTCAGTCTAGGAGCCAAACTAGTTAAGAAAAAATTAAGGAAGATGCATCCTCATATCACTCTTCTTGTAAAAGAAGAACTAAAGAAATTATTGGATGTAGGATTCATCAGACTTGTAGCATATCCTCAATGGGTATCAAACATCGTTCCTATTTCCAAACCAGATAAAAGTATCAGAGTATGCACAGACTTTAGAGACCTCAATAATGCATGTCCAAAGGATGACTTTCCTTTGCCTAATATTGACATCATTGTAGATTTAACTGCTAGACATTCCATATTTTCTCTAATGGATGGTTTCTCATAATACAATCAGATTAAAATAGCACCTGAAGATCAAGACAAGACAACTTTCACATGTCAATGGGGTACTTTCTACTGGAACGTCATGCCATTTGGACTAAGGAACACAGGTGCTACATATTAGAGAGTTATGAAAAAGATATTCCATGACATGTTGCATACATTCATGGAAGAATATGTAGATGACATATTGGCCAAATCATACAACAAAGAAGAACATATAGGAATACTAGAAAAGATCATTGACCAGTTAGAACAGTACAAGCTACGGCTCAATCCCAAGAAATGTGCCTTTGTTGTTACTTTAGGTAAGCTATTGGGATACATTGTTTCAACTAGGGGTATCGAAGTAGATCCAACCAAGGCCAAAGAAATCATAGAAATGGTATCTCCCAAGAATATCAGTCAACTCAGATCACTCCAAGGAAGACTATAGTCAATCAAAAGATTTGTTTCTCAACTAGAAGATAAATGTCAACAATTTACTCATCTATTGCACAAAAATGTTAATTTCAAATGGGATAATCAATGTGAAGAAGCATTCAACAAGATCAAGGACTATCTCATGCAACCACCGATCCTAATGTTAGCAATTCTAGAAAAGTTGTTGTTGCTATATGTATCATCCACAAAAGTATCATTAGGAGTTCTACTCACACAACAGGATAATGAAGGAAAAGAACAAGCATCTACTACATCAAAATAACATTAGTGGGATACGAGCTCAACTATTCACCAACAAAAAATGCATGCTTGGTGGTAGTGTTTGCTTCTCAAAAATTGAGACAATATCTACTATCTCACTCCATCAAGCTGATTCCTAAAATTGATCCCTTAAAGTATTCGCTCAGCAAGGCGACATTAAAGGAAGATTAGCAAAATGGATTAGGATCCTAAGTTAGTTTGATATTGAGTATTGTTGGAATCCAATAAAACTGAGGGGGGGGGGGTGTGAATTAGTGTTATACCGAAATGTTCAATTTTAGCCTTATTAAAATATGCATACACCAAATGGTATACTGGTACATACAAAATTGAAAGAAGTAAAGCAACCAATAAGCCAATTGTTGGTATTATGGATGGCTTCATCATGTGTTACATTGGTTTTGTCATTGATGTCAACACTTATCTTTCTAGAGGTCTACATTATTGATTTGGCACTCTAGTTATATTGGTTTGTTGATGAACCGACACATTGTGGTCTCGACATGGATATTGGCTTATGCATAGTTACCGGTATTTATTTCACCAGTAGCTTAGGAAGTTGGTGATGACTTGTTATCATCTACAGATCATTTGGTTATGTCAAAGACATGGATTGGATGTTTTCATTTGGCATTTTACATATTGGTCTGATCGAGTTCACATATTTGCCTTAATTGACAGATACGTCTAGGTTATGAACAGACATAGGAAAACATGTTCCAGATCAGCACGACACAATTTGGAAAGGATTTATTGATTGGATAATGTGTAAATGTATTGAGGCCGACATATTGTATTGCACCAAGACTAATTTTGTAATTGATTTAATTGTAATGTCTTTTGGGAACCGACCTAATGATTAGGTCTTAGGTTTTGTATAAATAATTGTAAGATCTTATTTGGAAGAAGTGTGTGTGAGTATGTGCATTTATTGAAGATTATTGTGAAGACTGAAAATAAGTAGATCCTTGTGTGAATCACACATATATCATCTGAAGGTTGAAGGAAGGTTGTTAAAGGTTATGAAGGTGTTTGGTCCTCGTGCATAGAACTTAAACCAGTACTGAATCCGGCATTGAAGATGCTAAATTGAACCAGTACATTGTTATTGGATTTAACCATCCAACTGTGTAGTTAGTGTGACTCCTAATTTTGTGATTGAGTAGTGAGCTCTAGGCGGTTAGCCTTTCTACATGTGCAGACCCCATTATTGTATTCACTTACTATCTGCAGTAGTATCATCTGATTGTGGGTAAGGTTTCCCACCATGGTATTTCCCCTTACTGGGTTTCCATGTCAAAATCTCAGTGTCATGTGTTGTGGATGTTGTTTCTCTTTCTATTCCATGCATTAAGTTGTATCAGTAATACTATAACTGTTAATATGTTTTACCGACACTGAGTTTTAAGTTGGAATAATTTGTTTTAGGTTGAAATTTATTGACAATTGATTCACCCCCCCTCTTAATTGTCCTTCCTCGTTCCTAAAATTAATCACATAAACGAGAACCATAAAACACAAAATTATACATGGAAAACCTCAAAGAGGAAAAACCACTGTGGGATTTGTGACCCGCAATATCAATCCACTAGCCATATGAAGAGATATTATAGAATATGAGGGACTTGCACTTGTAGGAAGGCTTACAATCTAGAGCACACTACTCAATCACAAAAAAGAGCCTCACTGACTACATATAAATACAGACTACAATATGGAGAAGTGTTGAACTACTAAGATAACATCTTCTATGGCAAAATACAGTCGTGATTTAAGCTCTGTCTGTTCTAGTCTGAAATCTTAAACCCTTTACCAGAATAACCCTTACATAAATATCCTCACATACATAACCTATCTGACATATTTTGCATCATATTACATTCGTATATCCATAATATCCTCTTTCATGTCTCTATCAAAATGATCTATCAAATTGACCTATTTACCCTATACAAATTATCATGCCTTATGTCGTCTTACAAAGATATATACAATATTAAATTACATGTCGGTCAGATAACATTAATGCATAAATATTAAAGCCAATTGCCAATGTCGGATCCAAGAGATGTCAGCCTCCAATACTGATAACCTTTTACTAAACCATGTTGGCCTGCATTACTGGTTACGAAATAAATCCTTCTGTCCTGTCGGTGCCAGTACCAGTGTAGAACCTATGAAGTGTTTGTCGATAAACATCTAAATCAAAACATGAAGCTGGAACACAATACCATGTTTCCATCAATGACAACATAGTGAAACCAACCAATTGAATGTCAAATGCCAATAATCTCCCCCTTTGTCATTGATGACAACACTCATGTGAAAAATGGTCAAGGTTTCATCTACTAGTTTCATCCTACCTGCTCTCCCTGAGCTGAATATTCATTAATGCAAAATACTCTACATCTCCATAACTCCATAATTCTATATCTCCCCCTAATGTATACAACTCCTATTTTTGACATCTATATCACTCCCCCTTTGACATCAATGCCATCAAAAACTCTAAAAAGAATGTCAAAGATTCAAAAAACTGTACAATGAATATCTCAAAATATCTTACTGGAGCTTAACTAATTTTAGAATTTCTGGATAAGCCTTCTCCAGTAGCTCAAGATAGGTATCCCAACCTATTTTGAAAAAGCCAGAAATGGATACAAGTCCATTTAGTATATGTGCAAATGACTCTTTCTCATTTACCTCTGTCGGTGTGGGCTTTCCCACCATATCCATACACTCTTTCTTATGTACACTGAGTGAATCCAACTAGGGACTCACCAAGCCTCTCAGACTTCTAGCTCTTTTGATAATTTTGTCTCTTTCCTTCTCAAGAATAGAAATTTGCTTTTCCAAAATTAAAATTTGACCATCAATGGATGTAATCAATGAAATCAATCTGTCAAAAGAATTAGCTATATTTGTAGTTTTCTCCTAAAATTATTTTATCTTCTTATCCACATTAGTTGTAAGTATATCAATGTTACAACATACACTATAAATATTTGTACATTACTTCAAAGAATTTTCTATCAGTTTAAACTTCTCATCAATCTTTTTCTTCTCTGATTCAATTACCTGATCAAATACAACTCTCTTAGCCTGAGTAAACCTTTCCAATGCTTGTCGATTTGAAATCTATTGTAAGGATCTAAAATCCTTTGAAATATGCTTAGTAATTATCTTAAGCTTTCTAGATGGGCTCATTTCATTGTCATTCTTGCACTCTGGGACTAGTCTGTGTAAAATAGTGATTGATTGATCAATAATCCCTTTATCTATAGATCCTTCCTTCATTAGTTTTTGTGTTGACATCATCATGAGTTCAGTATGACTCATCTATGTTATTTTTTTCTTTTTGACCTGTGAAGTGTCAATTGACAAAAATGACGGACCTACTACTAGTTCCCTGCCAGATTTTCCTTTCTCCTCTTCTGAAGATTTATCCTTTATAGCTTCCTCACTTGCACTGGTGGCTTCTCCACTTGGTGCAGTCTGTGTAACTGTCGGTTCCTCTGTAGGAATTGTAACCTTAACTTGTACATTTTTATCTAGAGGATTGTTATTCTCAATATTAGTATCCTGTACAACATTAACTTGTTCACTCTATGTGTTAACCAGTATCTCAATGTTTGTCTGTACATCTATGTCAACCAGGGGCTTGATTTCCACTATTTAAATATTTTTCAAAACTGAGGGTGAAGTACCCATAATCCCCTTTCCTTTTCCTTCAATCGAGGTGTCAATAGTATTTGTCTTGGTTTCCAGTGAAGTAAAGAATCCTCTATTCTCTCCAAGGAATTTAACCCATGCTATTTGAGTTTCCTTTATTATTTCATTTACCCTTCCTAGCATCAGACTAGTTATTCTATGTTTGCTATTAAAAAAATTTCTATCTGCCACCTCAATTATCTTTTCCATTTCATCTGGAGCAATAGTAAAACAAATAGATAATAGCTCTTGAATTTTAATATGCTTATATTCTTGCATAGATGACAGTCTTCTAGCATCTAGCATATTATACAACTCATCCGGTATTGATTTTCTATTTCTATTAAGGCTTTCTTATAAATATCCAAGTATAATAAGACTACTTCCTCTACCTCTCTTTGTTCATCCTCTTATAAATGATCATAGTAGAACTGTACATTATTTAACATGTCATCCTTAGTGATTGCATCAACTAATTTTGCACAAGTTTTAGTTGGAACCTTACCAAAATCATTGTCATTCTTCTTCTTCCTCTTTGCAGTGCCAGATGAAACTGAAGTGGTTACCTTTGGTGCTTGCTTCTGTGTCGGTATTTTGAATGTAACCTTCCTAACCAGTTTCTTTTTAGCTTCAACCTTTGTTTCCTCTATTTTATTTCTCACAACCCTCTTGAATGCCAATGGTGTGTCATCCTTAGATTTAGACTCAGCAGTAACAGGCTCAATGTGTACTCCTAGATTCTTCCTCTTCCTATCTTTCTCTGAGATAACATCAATTAATGCCTTAATGTCCTGTGAGACCTTCTCAAGAAATTTTCTTTCTTTTCCTTCTTTCTTCTCTCTCTTCTTCTAGTTTAACCTCATGTGTGTTTTGTTGTGCAGTACCACAGAGCTTCTTTGCCTCATCAATTGGTGCATCAATCAATATTTTTGCATAGGCATCAAGAATCTGTGCATCCACCTCATAGCCCATTTCTTCAATCCAAATCTTTCAGGGATTAATTGCTTCCATAAGTGTCTCATCCTTCTTCACCATGAAGCATATGTTAGTTGAATATGTTTCTACAATATGCTCAGGTACCCATACCCTAGACCTCATAGATTTATGGAATGCTTTGAAATATCCCCATACCTTATCATCTCTCTAACTTCCTAAAGCAATAATTGATTGTCTCAATTGTCTTCCTACTAGGATGTCAAATGCCCATTGCCTTTTACCGAAATTGGGAGTATCTTTCATGAAATATAACATTAAGCAAACTATCAAGTTGCCATACTAGAATGTACCCTTCTTATCTCCCTTAATCTTTTCTAGGTTTATTAACAACTTATCAAGCATCCAACCACATAGATCCAATTTCACATCCTCTCTCATTATTTTGTATGCAGCTAAAACACATGAACTGGAAATAGAATTCAATTGGTTTGACTAAGTCACCTTATACCTAATGATCATGCTACCGAATCTGATGTTCATGTCGGTAATAGTGCTCACTCTCATAGATCTTCTATCAGATGTCACGCTGGTGATTTTGTTCACTAAATCATTTGAAACCTTCTTGTCTGGATGTTGCCCAATCAATGGTAAACTAGTGATTGCCCAGATGACTTCCTTGGTGATTTTGTAAGGTCTATCTAACAATATAAATTCCCCATGTACTCTACTCAAAACATATCTGATTATCTCATCTTCAGATTTCAGAATATCCAGAATGTCGGTAAACCCTAAGTCTTCAATGTGTTTGTATGCCAATTTGATCTTTCCAGATTATCCCATCATCTCACTCATATACATGCCCTTAATTTCAGAAGTTCCCAAGTCCTCAATGTGATAGTGAATATATGCCCTAACATCTTCTACATAGAAAAATCCCTCCAAGAAAAAGGGAAAATGCTCTAACCAAATCTTTCACGGTAGCCACATGTGGATACCATTTGAAAATTGGCCTCAGGCAGTCCTTAACCTCCACTATAGTTGGGTTTGCAACAAAAATATGAATAGATGATGATCCTACTTCCATGTTTTAAGATAAATACCTTTTGATCACTCTCGGTCAAAACCTCCAACAAATTCTTCCAGACGCTAGTGAAATCGCTCAAGAAGAAATCTGATTGCTCTATAATGCCTTTGATTTCTCTTCATCACTCTGGAATCACTTTGAAGGCAAGGTGATCAATAATAAAGTGAATTCAACATTTTAACCTCCATGAAAAACCCTAATCTTACATTGACATAAATGACTATGGATGAAAGATACCTAATCTCGCACAGAACATATCCATGTTGGATAATCATCTCCAATGTCTGGGACATCCTCCAAAACCTCTTCCCAAGGCACATGCAACATCTTCGTGAATTTTTCCTACCCCTAAGGCATCTACCTCAGTTACCGAAAGAGCTACTTGCCAGTGCAGGAGCAAACTCTTCTATTAGATAAGTAACCGGTGCATTTTCACCTGATTATTATTCTTCAGTCTTCCTAACCCATCTCTGAGTATGAGCTTGTCAGATTTCACTAACCTTCTCTTTTCCTTTCTCATTTGATCCTCCATTATCAACCGATGGATTTATGCTTCTACAAAATTTAGCAATATATCCAACCTCATTACATGCATAGCATGTAACATTGTTCCTTTGAATTGCTTTGCTAAAACCCATGAAATTTCTTGACCTGCACTGATTAGACATATGTCCAAATTTTCCACATGCGTAGCATTTAACATTCATTCTACAATCCTGTGTCTTATGACCATACTTATTACATTTAGAACATTTACCGGGAGCAGAATCAGGGTTATGATTTGCTCTGTTTCTACATTGCCTAGCCATGTGACCAAATTTATTACAAACAAAACATCTACCATTAAATTTATAAGCATTAAATTTCCTTACCGATGCCTTATGGTTTTGATCTTCATTAGCAGTACTGAAACTTTGTCCTTGCTCAAATCAAAGTCCATTGGAATCACCAATCTGCCTTTGTCTCTTCAATAACTCATCTAGATGTGCTGAGCTAATCTTAAATTTTTCTTTATATTGACTTGCAGTAGTTCGATCTTCTCTCAAAATCATCATTTGTCTCTCAAGTTCTTGTTCATTACTCTGGGATTGTACTAAATTAGTTCTCAACATATCATTCTCATGAACCAACCTATCACATTCTTCAAATTTGTTCTTCAAGGATACAACAAGACTTTCTTCCTTCTTCTTCTGGTCCTCAATCTCCTTAGACATCCTCATAGTTATAACTTGCATTTTATTTTTCATAACCATGTTCTCCTGACTCAATTCTGACATTTCTTCTTAAGTGCATCTTTCTCTTCATCATCCTAAATTTGCAAAATTTCCTTCCTTCTAGCCTGACTAGATGATAGCCTCTCTTGTAGGACAAGAATGAATTCCTTAGAACAATTCAATTCATCTTGTAGCTTTAAGTCCTTTAACCTTTCAACATCATAATCTTCAAGTGCCATCTCAAGTTGCTTCTCCAAATCCATATCCTTCGATTATGGTTTCAGGATCTTTTTCAAGCTGTTAAACTTCCTCTAAGGCATAAGGCTCTAATACCAATTGTTGGAATCCAATAACACTAAGAGGGGGGGAGTGAATCAGTGCTATACTGGAATGATTAATTTTAGCCTTATTATAACATGCATACACCAACCGGTATACCAGTACATACAAAATTAAAAGAAGTAAAGGAACCAATAATCCAATCACATAAATGAGAACCATAACACACATGATTATACGTGGAAAACCTCAAAGAGGAAAAATAACGGTGGGATTTTTGACCCACAATATCAATCCACTGGCCATATGAAGAGATATTATAGAATATGAGGGGCTTGCACTTGTAGGAAGGCTTACAGCCTAGAGCACATTGCTCAATCACAAAAAGGATCCTCACTAACTACATATAAATCTAGACTACAATCCAGAGAAGTGTTGAACTGCTAAGATAGCATCTTCTATGCCAAAATACAGTTCTAGTTAAGCTCTGTCTATTCTGGTCTGAAACCCTAAACCCTTACATCAATATCCTCACATACATAATCACTTTGATATATTTCGCATCATATTACATTCGCATATCCATAATCTCCTCTTTCATGTCTCTATCAAAATGATCTATCAAATTGACCTATATACCCTATACAAATTATCATGCCTTATGTCGGCTTACAAAGATATATACAATATTAAATTACATGTCATCCAAATAACATAAATGCATAAATATTAAATCCAATTGCCGATGCCAGATCCAAGAGATTTCAGTCTCCAATACTGATAAAATTTTACTAAACCATGTTGGCCTACATTGCTAGTTACCAAAGAAATCCTTATGTCCCATTGGTGCCAGTGTAGAATCTATGAAGTGTCTACTGGTATACAATCAAACCAAAACATGAAGCTAGAACACAATACCATGTTTCCATCAATGACAACATAGTGAAATCGACCAATTGAGTGTTAAATGCCAACAAGTATGTGGATATAAAAGATATCAAAGGACAAGTCATTGCAGGCCAACTAATAGAGACACCAATTCAATATGATCATCCTTTACACATTGAATTTTCTGATGTTGATATCCTAACGATCACCACAAAGACATGAAAATTGTACTTTGATGGTTCATATACACATCATGGATTAGGAGCACGCATTCTATTCATCACACCACAAGGTCATACAATTCCAAAAGCATAGAAATTAAGCTTTCCATGTACCAATAACACCATAGAATATGAAGCTTTGGTCACAAGAATCAAAATGGCCATAGAATGAAACATTACACAACTTCAGGTCTTTGGAGACTCTCAACCCGTCATCAATCAAATCAATGATGATTATCAAACAAAGGATGAAAAGATAATGCCTTATAAGAAGATAGTTGATGATGTCAAGAAATACTTTGTCAAAATAACTTTTGAGTAGATTTTGAGGAATGACAACAAAGCAGCAAATGCCATGGTAACACTTGCTTCTCTAGTTTAGACAAAGGAAAATCAAGAGCATTACGAATTCTTGGTAGAAGAGTTGTTTTACCCTGCATATAATTGTCTTGATTCCCAAACTATCTGTAACCTTGTTGGGTATGATTCCTCCCACTATGGCCAAAATTATACATACCTAAAAGATAATATACTCCCTCTTGACTTGTCAAAGAACCAAAAGAGAAATTTCATTCGCCAATCCTCCCATTATACTCTTGTCGTAGATACCCTTTTTAAATGAGGTTTGGATGATACTCTCTTAAGATGTCTCGAGCAAGAAGAATCTGAGAAGGCCTTAAATGAAGTCCATAATGACATTTGTGGCACTCATTCAAGTGGTCTTATCCTTTCAAAAAAACTCATATGCTTGGGTTATTATTGGCCAACTATGGAACAGGATTCTTTTCAGATAGCTAAAACATGCAAACAATGTCAGATCCATGGAAATTTGATTCATGCACCAACACAAGAACTTCATGCTTTGGCAAAATCTTGGCCATTCTGCCAATGGGGTCTTGATCTAGTAGGAAAGATACTTCCTCCTTCATCCAATGGTCACAAATTCATTCTTGTAGCTACAAAATATTTCACAAAATGGATTGAGGTAGTACCTCTCATAAATATCACAGGAAAACAAATTGTTGCATTTATCTTGAACTACATCATATGTCGCTATGGCATACCCATGACCATTATCACTGATAATGGGTGACCATTCAAGAACTAGGATGTACAAGAGCTATGTGAGAAATTCAAGATCCAACACATATTTTCCACACCCTACTATCCACAAGAGAACGGGCAAGCAGAAGCATCAAACAAAACTATTAGAAAAATCCTTAAAAAGACAATGAATGATGTTGGTAGAGATTGGCATATTCAATTGAACCCTTCTCTATGAGCCTGTTGTACCAGTATCTACACACCAATAGGCACCACACCTTTCTCTCTTGTCTATGGATCAGAAGCAATACTACCAATAGAAGTAGAGATACCTTCTCTACGAGTATCATTAAAAAGTCTTATCCCAGATGAAGAACAATGAGTTTCTAGATTGCAAGAGTTAGAATTGATCCATGAACGATGACAAAATGCCTTTGATCATTTGAAGGTGTCTCAACAAAGAATGTGTCGAAGTTATAATCACAAGGTCAAACCACGAGCCTTTCAAGTTGGAGAACTAGTACTAAAGGAAAATCCACGCAATCGGGCAACCCGATAAAAGAAAGGGAAGTTTGAACCAAATTGGTTAGGTCCCTTTATGGTCGCAACAGTATTTGGGTTAGCAGCATATCAAATATCAATATAGGATGAGGATCAACTCGAGGAACCCATCAATAGCATGCATCTGAAGAAGTTTTATGTTTGAAAAAGTAGAAAAAAAAAAGTGAAAAAGTAGAAAAATAAAAAAATAGTGAAAAAGCAGAAAAATCATAAATAGTGGAAAAGTAGAAAAATAAAAAAACAACAAAAATAGTGAAAATAGAAAAAAAAAAATCAAATATGAGAAATAAGTGCAATAAAAATAGATCTTGAAAACCTGGCAACGAGCGCTATCTATCAGCTAGGTCTTCCATCTATTAGTTCATGCATCCTTCTGCTTGCATTTCATTTCCCATCAGCATTGTTCATATCCACAAATAAGCCTTTATAAATATGCAAGCATCACAACTAATTTCTCACCATGGTTTGGATCATTGGGTATATCATAATACATTTATTTCTAGGCTTGGGGCAAAATCCCACACCTAGCTGTGGGCAAAATTTTTGATCATTTTGAGCTTCATCAAACAAGTAGAGAAATAGTTAGATAACACTTACCAAGCAAAACTAAGACACATCCAACAATGAACACATGATCAAATTATCACCCATCAAACCATCACATGTCAGTCTAAGCATGACACACACTTTTCAATGGATGATATCTTTTGCCTAATGATTTTAACACTTTAATCAATGATTGTTCAACTTTTCTATCTTTGATTTTTGTTATCATGATTTCTAAGTGACTCTAGGATGTCTCTGATTAGAGGAAGAAGGAAGGAACATGATATTTTTCTTGTTTGTTGTTTGTAAATTAATTATTAATAGGTGCAAATTTGTCTCAGGACATGATCATCGAAGTATCATCGAAGATATTTCCGATTTGCTAAAGAAATGGTTAATACTGCCTATTTTACACAAGAAACACTCTGGTCATCTTGGTTCAATTATACCTTGATGCTTGTACTAACTTACAATATAAAAATCCAGGAAAGTAGTGCTCAGGTCATCATGGTTCAATTATACCATCGATGTTTGCACTCACTTCCCACATTTTAAATAGCTCAATGATGACACAAAGCAATAACCTAATGATTGGTCCGATCACAGCATTGCATTTCATTTGCATTTTCATTTTCATTTAGCTTGCATTTCATTCTTGCATAGGATCACAAAAGCTCATCTTATCCAAGGCCAAATCTATCGTAGGAATCATTAATGTATCATCATAGGTGTATACACAATCAGATCGATGACTCATCTCTCTCCAAATGTTGTAAGCCCCAAGCGAATCTTATGCTACTCCCTGAAATGCACCAACATCAACACATTTGAATCTTCCTGCAACATGATATCAACAAAATATTAGTTATTTATCCAATCAATCTTATAAATTTTATCAATCCATCTCATATGATCCATTCTATCATGTCTTATACATGATGTATCTTTCCTAGAACTAGACATTTTGATCAAGTCTTATACAAGATATATCATTCCTAGAACTAGACACTTTGATCATCTTTGTCTTATATAGGACATGTCATTCCTGAAACTAGACTTGATCTCAATCTCATCAGTCTAATTAATCTTATCAATTCAATCAAACTCTATCAATCATCTCATCAAGAACCACATCACAGTGATTGAAGAACTCACACTTTCATCAATCAACGTTGCAGAAATCAAATCATTTCTAATCGGGAAATCAATTTTGTATGAATTCGAACACTCCAAAGGTAAATTATCTCAATTGATCTCCCGAGGGGGCATCGTCATATCGCAATTTATCAATCAATGTCTAGGGCATCCTATCAAACCAATATCATATCAACATCATCAAAATGAGATTATTCTTTGAATCAACGCGTCATCACACCTCGCTTCAAAGAAGGGCAAAATGTATACACCTAAAAAATGGTCCGAAGATAATTAATTAAATAAGTAATTATTTAATCAATCCTCCTTCCCAATTTAATTGAATTCACTAGCAATTTGATTAAATTCCCCCGTTCAACTGCTTATTAATAAATCTAAGGATTAATTTAACAAGTTCATTTCAATAGTCCCTTTGATTAATTAATCTAGATTAATTAATTCTCCCCCCATTTAATTCATTTGTTCTAATCCCCTAATTAATTAAAATAAATCAACTTATGAGTTGTTGAAAGTTAATTAGCCTTTTTCTATTATTTGAATTTTTATATTCAAATTTCCCACATGCCTCCTAACTTCTGACCACCTAACCTAACCACCCCCTAACCTAATCCATTCCACCTAATCCTGGGTTTAGCTAACCCCATCCTAACCTCATCATCCTAACCTCCTTATCCTATGATTCTATTGGTTGGATATTCTCCCCTTGATACACATGGCACTTATGCCACATGTCTCCTCCTTGGACACTTGCCCTCTTGTGGGAAAGATTCCTTGACACTTGTCAGCACAGAGATGACAAGTGTCCCTCCCTCCAGCATCCTCCAATTTGACCCTTGATATCTTCAGACTCAATCTTGACCATTGATTCCTGCCACCTCACCCCCGGCCTTAGAAATCCTATCAATATCCCCCATTTTGGAGCACAATAAATCCCATCCCATCTCGTCTCATTTTTAAGCATTTTTATTATAGGCATATCATTTAAGCATTGTTATTATAGGCAATTGCATCTTAGATATAGCTTAATTTAATCATCTTCTAGTATAATTGTGTAATCATATAGCATATTCAATCTCTCATCTAGCTTAATTGCATTTATCAATCTAGTTTAATAATGCATTTATCTAGCTTGCGCATCATGTCATTTTAAATCGTCCGTCTTGGTGTAGTTAAGTCACTGGAATTGCTCATCTAGATCTAAGAGTAAATACACGCTCACATCTCTTGGGAGGCGATAGGTTTCTTTGTCATGGTTTATCTTTCATTTTATTTCACTTTGGTAACCATGCTTGTAATGATCTATTGAGTGTTTGTGTTGTAGTTGTAGGTACCCTACTTCACACTCACGACAATTGTGTAGTTCCTTTTTGTGGAATTCAAAATTTTTCTGACATAATAAATGGTATGAATTGCTCCATTTTCATCTTTGTGTCCCAAAATTGCTCCAATATCTAAGTTTGAAGCATCATCATGAATATGAAATGGTTCTCCCCAAACAAGTCCTTTAAAATAGGGGAAGTAGTTAGGGCATGTTTAATAGCTTTAAATTATTTCTGGCAACCAAATGCCCATAAAAAATCTCCTTCCTTTTTAATAAATGTAAATAATGGTTCAACAATTTTATTAAACCCTTCAATGAATGTTCTATAATACCCTACATGTCCCAGAAAACTTCTGACATTATTTTGAGTCTTTGGAATTTTAAGTTGTTGGATAACTTCCACCTTCTTTAGGTCAACCTTGATTCCTTCTTTAGAAATATGATGTCCCAAAATAATTCCTTCTACCAACATAAGGGAACAATTTTCACGATTCAATGATAATGTGCGATCCTTACATCTCTATAACACTTTATTCAAACTTTCTAGTGCTTTATCAAATGTTTTTCCATGGACCATAAAATCATCGATATACACTTCAACACATGAAGTAGTTAAATCTGCAAAAATAGCTAGAACAACTCTTTGAAAAGTGGTTGGTGCATTACAAAATCCAAATGGTAAGACCCTATATGCATAAGTTCCCCAAGGACATGTAAATGCTATCTTGTCCTGGTCCCCAAGAGCCACTTGTATCTGGTTGTAACCACTAAAACCATTTAAGAAAGATAAATAATTACTGCTGACTAGCTTATCAAGAATTTGATCAATAAATAAAAAAGGAAAATAATCATTTTTCGTGGATTTATTCAATTTTGTGTAATCCACACAAATACACCACTTACCATTTTTCTTAGGCACAATAACCAATGGTGAAACCCATTAACTATCTAAAATTAGGTAAATGAACCCTACTTGCAACAATTTTTCTATTTCTTGTTTAACAAAATCTCTCAAAGCTAGGTTAATTCTCCTTTGTCCTTGTCTCATTGGTTTAACATATTCAGTGTAAATATGATATGTATAAATAGAAGGGTGTATTCATCTCATATCCTTATACTCCCAAGTGAATTCTCCTGTATGTGAGTTTTAATTTCTCTTCTTGTGTCAGAAGCAAAGATGAATTGATGAAGAGAAGTTTGTTTAATGAGACTTTAATTTCCTTTGTGTCACTTTTCCCTTTAAATGGATCTCCTATAAGTGTATTAAGAGGACAAGGATGAAACTTATCATGATGTAGATTTTACTTGTGACTTTCTCCTTTAGCTTCTTTATGAGAGGAACATTCCTCATTTTTGTGATTAAACTCGCCACATTTGTAATTAAGTTCCTCTCCCCATTCCACATACTCTTCATACTCCTCAACATTTTTTGATAAGGTAACCATGGCTAACTCAACCACTCCATCTCCTTCTGAAAAAATTTCCTCATCAAGTGTCAAAGTGAAATGTTAGTTTAGTAGGAGGATAAAGTGTTGATTCGTTTTGTTTTTGACCATTGGAAATAGTCATACTGCTGGATGTATAATCTATCAATGCTATTGTAGTTGTTGGCCAAGGTCTTTCTAGTATGATTGGATATTCTGATTCTTTCTTCCTATCTTTAAGTACCAAAAAGTCAACCGTATAATTCCATGTATCAATTATGATTATCATGTCTTCCAAAACACCCTCAAGTTTGGCAGTAGAATGATTTTCCAACTGAAGCACAATTTTTGTTGGATGAATTCTTGGCAATCTCAAGATTTCTACAGTATTTGTAGTGATAATGTTTATAGTTGCCCCTAAATCAACCAACACATTGGGTATCTCAATTCCTCCTATGCTAAAAGTAATTACAGGACTCCTAGGGTCACTATATTTCTAAGCATGGGACCTCTCTAATAATATATCAGTGAGCTTAGTTCCTACTTGGATTGTGGAAGGAAACTTCCTTTTTCTTTCAGGAATTTTTATACAGAGTGAGTTAATAAGTTGTTTAAGTTTTGGATGTCCTTAATAGCTTGTAACAGAGGTGTTGAATTTTGCAACACAAAATATTGAAACACAATCCTGCAAGATCAAATGATAAACAAAAACATTTTCCATAAGAGAGATTTGCACAAAAGAATTCTATATTGCTCAAAAGCAACGAATACAATATTATAGGATGAGTAATAATTGAACAATGAGGTGCTTATAAAGAAAACATTGTACTTAATTTAGGAGAACTAAAGTGCAACCATGATGAGATAAATAAAGCTCAACTCTAGTTAAGTTATGTGCAAAAAAGCTAAATTAGGTGCACAACTAAAATAAGCACTCCTAAGTGAACTTATGCAAGAAAACATAAATAGTTGTTAAAAAGCAACTAGTACCTAAATATGCTCTAAAACTCCCCCTTAAGTGAAACTTAAGGTGAGTATAAAAACTTTAAATGCATGAATGTAGAAATAGGTCCTATCAACAAAAAGCCTAATTAGGTACCAATGCACAAACCAATGAAATCACTCTAAGAAAAGAAAAGGAGAAAAACCACATGGGAAAAAAACCCTCTCCAAAAGTTAGATGCAATGCATGAAAAAGAAACACAACCTGCAATAAAAAGGAATGAAGGACTAATAAGGCTCCAAGTAAATAATATCCCAAAAGAATAAGAACATGAATAACATCCTTAAAGAACAAAGAATTTGTAGACAATTGTCAAATGATAATTGCTATAGTGCTGAATGAAGAACCTCTAAAACCAAGATGATGACCAGGATCAAGAAGGCAACACTCTGCATGAGTTCCCTAAAGGACACTACTTGAACAATCGGATGGGAAACAAAGGAAAAACTTCTGGTAGTCAAAGTTACAGATGACACATGAATTTGTACAAGTGACCCCAATGACACTACTCGACCATGCAAGAGAAAACTGTTAGTCAAAAATATAGGTGCTAATATTCTGAAGAACACTAATCAACAACAAAAGATAGAAGGTATCCTCCAAGATGAATCCAAGGAAGCATTAGCACCAACAATAGAAACCCCCACATAATGCTAACAAGGGAGAGACATGATAGGTCCACTAAAACCATGTGTCACAATGAGGCTTGCCATGGAGGAGAATTTAAATGTGTTCAAGTAAGTACCTACAACTTAAAAAGGGTATGCAACAGATGCACACATACATGGGACAAGAATCACCAGGATTGAATGTTGTCATGGAGGAACACTCACTATAAAAAGCTATGATGGCAAAAGAAAAATGCACTACACAACCCCCCATGACACTTTATAATATAGTGCATGTACAAAATAAGGCACAACAAAATATTCAAAATCCCCAAAAACCATATATAAGAGTGGCACTTTATTTTAGTGTATCTACAAGAAAATACGTGCATGAAAAGAATGCTCAAAATTCCCAAATAGGTTAAAGTTTTTCTTATACATGTAGGGTGGCCCAAGAGAAGCCATCCATTGAAAACTGAAAGATTCCATGAGCTAGAATGACCAAGTAATCAGCCATGAAGGAAAAACATAAAAGACTATATAAAATGTACTTAGATAAAAATATGAAAAATCTAGTAGAAGATCTGAATAGTTGACCCTAAGAGCTTTCCAATGATGTGTGGAAGTTAAAAAATAGAGTTCATTTGCCCAAGCTATGGCCCTGAAAGCACACAAAACAAGTCTACCTCTGGAGGCATGTAGTAGACACCTAGAGAATATTCTAACAAAACAACCACTAGATTATAATCAACGATGGAACCAAATTTCTGATAATATCCTATTTACCCAATTTTGACTCCGTATGATGAAGTTATGGGTAAAATACCGACTGCTACTTTTTTAGGCTTGGAGGGCCAAAAATAGAGAAACTCAGTTCAATTTAGTTGAGCACCAATTTTGGAAAGATCGCTAAAAGTAGTGGGACTAAGTAATGTGTTGGAATTGTATTGTCATTGATTTCAACCGATAAGTATGTCAACTGGTATGAAAGATATTGTTACTGACATTGGAGATTGTTGGCATGTTGATGTCAACCAGTATAGGATGTCAACCGGTAAGTCTGTCAACCAGTAAGCAAGCAAACCTAGTAAGTGGAGTTCGATATAACATGACCTAACTGGTAGAATAGTGAAGTGCGTGATATGAAGGTTAACCAATTAGTGTATACCGGTAGCATGTTCGATCGGTGACCAATGTTGAATCAACACAATCAAGTGAGCTAGATGCTGACAAAGATGTGAGGTAGACTCCAGGTGGTAAACGTGTAGTGGTAGGTGAATGGTGCGTCTGTGAGGTAGTTGCCAACTAAGTCTATATTAAATATCGATTGCAAAAATCATAGATCAGTTGCAGAGGATTGCGGCTCAAAGAAGATCGAAGGACAAATATTTTATTCTTTGACATCATTATCGGAATAGGATATCTAATGATCTTGCTGATCTGGAGAAGGAAACTGCTAGATTGTTTATTGTGATTGACAAAATCAAGATTGATGAATAGAGTCCAGTTTGTTAAATATAGTAAACATTCATAGGAAGAATAAAATAGGACATAGCTTTTTGTTGTACTATTACAGGTTGTCGATTCAGGAAAGATGAGATCTGGTTTGATATGGATCAAGGTCAGTGAAGAAAACCCTAAGTGCATGAAGTTTGAGTTTCTGTTTTGGCATAAATATGCAGATCAAAAACTTAAGTATGTTGATAGGTGATTCTTGATGAGAGATTTATGATACAGTGAATCTCTACAATGCATGAGTTGATCAATCTGAGTGTGATAGAATATATTGATGCGACTGAGTATTGGAGAAGAACTGGTAAGGAAGGTTTAACCAGAAAGGGTTAAGGTAACTGATAAACTGTTGCTGAGTATAGCAATATATTAAACTGGCAATGTTTGAACTGATAAGATAGAAGCAGAGATTGAAGGAGAGAAGAGTGAGTTTCAGACAAGATCTGGCAAGGCTGAAACTGAGTTGTAGAGGATTCATAAATTAAGAACATAAGACCAGTAGAAAAGAAGTAGTGTGATAGATAAGTGTTTAACCGATAGAGTGAATAGTTTCCAGGTGTTACAAAACTCATTTGTAACCAAGTGTTTATAATTGTATTGATTTTATATCTCATTGTATTTCACTAAGTGGGTGCTCGATGCAGGGGTTGGTGCTCCTTGAGTTGGTGCTTAGAATATAATAGGGGTTGGTGCTCCTTTGGGTAGATGCCCATAAATTTCTAGGGGTCGGTGCTCCTTGGGTTGGTGCCCTAAACATTGTAAAATTGTTATTTTACTGTGAGGTTGGATTGGAGCAGTAGATCTCTAGCAGCATTTCTCACCGAGGTTTTTCTCACATTGGCTTTTCCTCATATATCTGATGTTAAGTGATGTTCTCTTGTGTGTGATTGCTTGTTATTGCTTTCATTATCCTACTAGTTGCACACATTGTTTGAAATTGTTTATAATCACTGATTCACCCCCCCTCTCAGTGATATCTTGTGTTCTACAATTGGTATCAGAGCATTAGGTTCCCTATTTGTCAAATCTTTCTCTAGCTTGGGTAGATTCTAATTTAAGAACACAATGGCAAGGAATGAATCCTCCTCCTCCAAAGCTCCCATGTTTGATGGTACCAACTGTCGTGCTCTCTAAAGTGTACCTGTACCTACAAACACAATGCACTCAATAAATCATTACAAGCAATGGTTAGTAAATTAGGACATGAATGATATCAATCAAATGATATGCAAAAATCGTATGAAATTGGGACATGAAATTAGGACCCATATTGCTCCAAAATGAGGTCTATTTATAGGATTTCCAAGGCTAGGAGTGATGTGACAAGAATCAACGATCAAGATTGATCTGAAGATATCAATGGTTAAAATGGAGGAGTATGGCAAAGGGGGTTGGACTAAAGGGAACGTCTGCCATCTCTATGGTGACAAGTGTCAAGAGGCTTCTAGAAGGAATTAGATGAAAGGGAACACTTAGTGACAAGTGTCACAAAGTTCTAGAAGATGTTGGATGAAAGGGGACATGGTGGTAGGTAGAATGGGTTAGGTTTAGGAGTGGTAGAAGTTAGGAGAATTTGAAATTTAAAATTTTTAATAATATGAAAAAGGCTAATTAATCTCAACAACTCATGAATTTGATTTGTTTTAATTAATTAAAGGATTAGAAGAAATGATTTTGGATGAGGGAATTAACTAATTAAAGGGGATGAAATGAACCTATTAATTAAATCCTTAGATTTATTAATAAGTAGATACTATGCCTTTTTTAGGTGTATACTATGCCTTTTGGAGTAGAAAAATGGAAACCTATCTACCCTGGAGTAGAAAAATGGAAACCTATCTACCCTCCCTAGGTTTTGATGTTTGGATGTCTGTGAACAATGGGTATATTGTCCCTAATAATCCTCCAATGGATCTAGATGCTAAGAAGGAGTATGAAAACAATTCCAAGGCCAAGCATGTTATTCTCAATGGACTGTCTAATAATAAGTTTGTTGAGGTTATGCACTGCTCATCCACCAAGGAAACTTGGAATAAGTTGAAGAGATTGTTTCAAGGAGATGTCAAGGTTGAGGAGGATAAACTATAAACACTAAGAGTTCAGCTTGAAGGCTTGAAGATGAAATATGAAGAGAAGATTGTTGATTATCTTCATAGAATTGATGAAACAGTGAACACTATTAGAGGACTTAAAGAATATATAACTGATGAAGTGATTGTCAAAAAGGTACTTAGATAACTCACATCTAATTATGACACAAATGTCTCTACAATAGAAGAAGCCAAGGATCTGAAAAACTTTCCAATGGATGAGTTATTTGAATCCCTAACTTCTTATGAGATGAGAACAACCGGTGAAGGAACTTCAAAGAAAGAGGCTGCTTTCAACTCCATCAAAAAATGTAACGAAAAAATTACTTATGGAGAATCTAGTGAAGACTCAGATGCAGTGGTAGAATTATTTTTAAGGAAGCTTAAAAGAGGATCCGGTAAGTACAAAGGAAAATTACCTCTCAAATTTTTTAACTATGGTAAAATAGGAAACTTTGGTTCAAAATTTCCCTATAGTGAGAATGCTGGAGAGGAGCAACAAAGCACTAGCAAACCTTTGGGTAAGGAATAAATGAAGAATGCATATTGACAAGATAGAAGAAGCTACCAAAAGTAGAACAACCTGTATACTTTTGCAGATGATGCCTCAGATGAAGAAAGTGATTGTTGTGAGGGTGAAAGAAAAACCAATCTCTTTACGGAACTAGATGAACCAGTTGATGAAGATAATGAAGATGAAGACACTGAAGTTGAAGTGGACTTGGAAGGTGAGCTCATAAGTCCTCTTGAAGAGTTGAGTAAAATAAGAAGAGATCTCAAGAAGGTTAAGTGTGTTGCTACTAAAGAACAATACCATTTGAAGCAATCCCTGGATGAGTCCAAGAAAACAATTTTTGATTTGAAACTCCAGTTGGAAGAGGCCAAGAGGATATGTGAAGTTACATCCTCTGATTTGATAAAGAAAGAGAAGGATTATCAAAATTTGGAAGAAGAAATTGTAAGGCTCAGAAAGGAGGTTGAAATAAGAAAGGATGAGTTGAAGATGAGGAGAAAGTATGAGGGCAACACTGAATCCTTGGACAAAATGTTGAGTAATTAGAAGAACACAAAAGATACCCGAGGTTTAGGTTTTGAACAAGGATAGAGTTTAAATAGAAAAGACACATCCGACAAGGAGATATAATTTACTTCTTCAAGTGAGAGTAAAGAAAAACAAACCTTTACTATCAACAAAGTTACCGAGAAGAAGACCCATATGAAGCTATAAGAAATCTGCCTGTGAACCAGAATGCTCAGAACCAGAAGGCTCACTCTCTCTACCAAAATGAAAACCATAAAGGTCGTTGGCCTTCCTGCAAGTGCATTCCCCTCATTTGTAATCACATACTTACTGCAGAAGTATTATCTAACTGTGGGTAGGCTTCCCACCATTGTTTTTTCCCTTTACCGGGTTTTCCACATACAAATCTTGGTATCATGTGGATGGTATTTACTCTCTAATTATTATTTATTCTTAATTGGTATATCTTCTATTTCAGTATTTGGTTTATTCATTCCGGTATTGATCTTTTGGGTTCTCGTATTAAAGTTTTAATTGCTTAAGGTTCTTATAATCTGGTGACAACCAATTCAGCCCCCCCTCTCAGTTGTCTTCCAGTTATTTGAATTCTCTAGCAATTGGTATCAGAGCTTTGGTCTGCTTTATAGAAGCTTAATTGTTTGAGGAAGATCCTATGGTGACTAAAAGTTCAAGTTCATCTAGTTCGTATGTTGTTATCTTTCAGAGAGATATTCCTAGGCTTGATGGAACAAATTATAGAGTATGGAAGATTCGGATGGAGACTCATCTGAGATGTCTCTATGAGGAAATTTGGGAAATTTTAGAGAATGGTGTTACACCTTTTAATCTGTCATCTGGAAATCCTCCTCCAGAAAACTTGGATAAGGAGCTTGAGAATGATTGTAGACCAAGAGAAGCCCTCCTGTGTGCACTTTCTGATCAGCAAATAATGTGATTAACTGACAAATCATCAACAAAGGCTATATGGGACAAGTTGGAGACTCTTAATGAAGGTGACCCTACTATTAAGATTGCTAAACTTGATGGTTATCGGGTGAAATATGAAAACTTGAAGATGGAAGAAGATGAAAGGATTACTATATTCATGGAAAGGGTAAATGAAATTATTATGGGAATTCAATGTTGTCGTGGAACTTTGAGTGAAGATGAAATAGTTTCTAAAGTTCTGAAAGCTTTTCTACTGGCTTATAAGATGAAGGCTACTGCAATTAATGAATTGAGAACAATGGCTAATACTTTTGTCAATAGAGATACCTTGGTTGTGAAATTATCTTCTTTCAAGCTTGAATAATTTGGACCTTCTAGAGCTGTGAAGTCTGAACCTACTTTTCATGCATTTACATCAATAACAGGCAAGAAAGATTGGAAAGCTTTGTATTCAAAGCAATTGGATGATATCAAGAGAGAAGATAAATAATTTGAGAAACTTGAAGACCTATTTTCTAGAAGAGTACCTAAAGGACCAGTAGGAAGTAAGTATGAAGGAAAAACACCTTTTAAATGTTTTGCATGTAATAAGATAGGTCATTTTTCATCTAAATTTCTTGAAATGAATTCAAGATTTTAAGAAAGAGATAGAATATCTTTTAAGCCTAACCTTAGATATTAGAATGAGTATAAGTACATGCAAAACAAAGATAAATCATGCTAAATTGTGGATGACGAAGGTGTGATTGATTATGATGATGAACCGACATAAGACTCTGCTAGTAGTTCCAAAAATGGAAAGGAATGGGTGTTCCTAGCTATCAAGGAAGATGTACCAGCACTGGAAGAAAATGTACCTGAAGAGAAGACCCTAGCTGCTAAAATTGAAGATAAGGATGAATGGGTAATTGACAATGGATGTTCACATCATATGAATGGAGACAAAAGGAATTTTCTACCTTTGAAGGAATTTGATGGTGGTTTGGTTAGATTTGGAGATGACAAAGCATGTATGATCAAGGGAAAATGAACTATATCATTGGATGGTAAGCACAATACTGATAATGTTTATTATGTTGAAGGTTTGAGGCATAATCTTTTGAGTGTAGGAAAATTGGTGGATAAAGGATTTCAATTACAATTCAAGGATGGAAAATGCAAAATCATTAATAGATTTGGTTTGGAGATTGTAACCGGTACTTAGACAAAAGGTAATATATTTCATTTGAACTCCGTTAAGAAGTTATGTTTGATTGCACAAATTTATGAGAGTTGGATATGGCATAAAAGGCTATTTCATGTGAATTTTGATTGCATGGTAAAGATCACTTCAACTAAGGTAGTTAGAGATATACCTAAGATTGTGAAGCCCTATAATCCGGTATGTAAGGAATGTCAAATGGGAAAACATGTTATAACCTCTTTTAAGAGTATACAAGACAAATCTAATGATTTTCTTGATCTTATTCATACTGATCTGTGTGGCCTTGCTAGAGTTAAAAGTTTTTAAGGTGATAGATATTTTATGCTAATCATTGATGATTATTCTAGAATGATGTGGCTTACTTTTCTAAGGGATAAATCTGAGGCTTTTGAATAGTTTAAAATATTTAAAGCTAAAGTTGAAAAATAGACAAGATTGAAGATTAAGTGTTTAAGGTCAGATCATAGTGGACAATTCACATCCGATGAGTCTAATAACTTTTGTGAGAAGCATGGTATAAGGAGACAATTTTCTGCTCCCCAGACACCTCAACAAAATGGAGTTGTGGAAAGGAAGAACATAACTATCTTGGATTCTTATAAAACAATGATGATGGAAGTTAATCTACCTCATATCTATTGGAGAGAAGCAGTGAGCACAACACTTTATACATTCAACAGAGTACATATTAAAGGAGAAACTGGTAAAACACCTTATGGATTATGGTTTGGCAATACACCTACAATTAAGTATTTTAGAATCTTTGGTAGTAAATGTTATAAGAAGAGAGATTATTTCATTGACAAATTTGATCCTAGATGTGATGAAGGAATATTTCTTAGTTATTCTAATGAAAGCAAAGCATATAGATGTTATAACAAGATATTGCACTGAATTGTGGAGAGCACTAATGTCAAGGTGGACGGGCTTAATAATATTCAAATCAGAGTTTATGAGCAAGAACCGGTAACACCTTTAATAAAACAAAATGTTGAAGTTGTTACTCTGGCAGTATTAGAAAATTCAACAGTAACTAAAGATCCAGAAAGAGGAATAGAGAATCAGAAGACTCCTCTAGGTATGTAAGGATGAATCATTTAGAAGATCAGATCATTGGGGATAAGAACAATGAAGTGATGACAAGAAGGAGATTGGTAGCTAATGAGGTATGTTTAATTTCTCAAGTTGAACCGATATCAATAATTGATGCATGTAAAGATGAATGTTGGATGAAAGATATGGAAGAAGAATTAGATCAGATAAAGAAGAATAACACATGGATTTTAGTTCCCCAACCTAATAATAAGAATGTTATTGGAACTAAATGGGTTTTTAGGAACAAATTGAATGAAGATGGACAAGTTGTAAGGAATAAAACAAGATTGGTTTGTAAAGGATATTTTCAAAAGGAAGGAATTGATTATGGTGAAAATTTTGCACCTATAACTAGGATTGAAGTTGTAAGATTATTTCTTGCCTATGTTGCACATAAAAAATACAAGGTTTATTAGATGGATGTTAAGTGTGCCTTTCTGAATGGGGATCTTGATGAGGAAGTTTATATTGAGCAACCTGATGGTTTTTCACTTTCAGATGTTAAAAACATGGTTTGCAGGTTAAGGAAAGCTTTATAGGGATTGAAACATGCACCTAGAGCTTGGTATGCAAGGTTAGATAAATATCTTTTGAAGCTTTGTTTCACTAAAGGTAATGTTGATAGTAATCTATATTATAAAGTCATTGATGATGATATATTAATTATTGATGTTTTTGTTGATGACATTATTTTTTGAGGTGAAGATAAGTTGTGCATGGAATTTTCTAAAAATATGGAGAAAGAATTTGAAATGTCTATGATTGGGGAAATTGAGAAATTGAGAAATGGTTACAAGTGAGAAATTGAAAAGGAAAGATGTATCTGGACTAGTGAATCCTACAAGATACAAGTCTATGATTGGAGGCCTACTATATTTGACTCAGACTAGGCCTAATATAATGAATGTTGTTTGCATTGCATCAAGATATCAAAGTGATCCTAGAGAAAATCATGAGAATGTGGTGAAAATAATTTTTAGATACTTGCAAGGTACATCTGAATATGGTTTGTGCTACCCTAAAGATGATGACTTTACTTTATGTGCATATACAGATGCATATTGGGCAGGTGATGTTGATCATTGTAAAAGTACTTCTGGTGGATCTTTCTTTCTTGGAAAGAAGTTGGTTTCATGGATTAGCAAGAAACAATCATGTAATTCTTTATCTATTGCTGAAGCTGAGCATGTTGTTGCTGCTACTAACTATACACAAGAACTATGGATGAAGCAAATGTTGAAGGATATTAAAGTGCATTGCATTGGACCGGTATTTATTCATTGTGATAATTTTGCTACTATAGACATATCAAAGAATCCAGTATTTCACTCTAAGACAAAGCACGTATCTATAAAGTATAAATTTTTGAAGGAGAAGGTGGAAGAAAATAAGGTTAGACTGGTTTATGTGAATATTAAAGAGTAGATTGCAAACATCTTCACTAAACCTTTGCCTAAAGAATTATTTGAGTACCTCAGAGATAGATTAGGTGTTCTTGTCCCTCCAACAAAGAAATGATTGATGCTATTTGGCATCAATCCGGTATACATTATCAGAGATATTAGTCATTATGGATTAATGTGGGGATGCTACTGCTCAAGGGGAGTAGTTAGCCTTGTGATTCAGTGGTTTATATTTTTTCTTTGATATTTTTGTCAGATTTCTGGCATTGATGTCAAAGGGGGAGAGATATTCAAGTGAAAACTTAAGGGATATATACATTAGGGGGAGAAATTTGTAGAACTTAATTGTGATATCATTTATAGGGAGTATTAATCAGAACTTCATTGTTATATTCTTGGATGCAAGATTTGTTTAGCATTTCTTGGCACTTGGATGTTTTCACATCTAGTGTTGTCGTCAATGCCAAAGGGGGAGATTGTTGGCCATTTGGAGAAATTGATTATGTGTTACATTGATGTCAACACTAGCTATTTTGGTTTCTTTAATGATATCCTTCTCGTCTCGATAAATTGCTTGGTTTCTTATTGGATTAGATCATGATGATCTAGTATGCTCCGGTATGTTTTGGCTTTTGGAATTGGCTTATTCATGCTACACAGATTCATGTTCAGTCGGTTGGTTTTGATCTGGTGATCGGATGCTATCCTATATGCTAGCAAGCTTGGTTTGTTGTTCCAGAGAGGGTTTCACAAGCAATGCTTTGTTGAAGATCTTTGATGATATGCATAAGTTGTGTTGGTGTGGCTTCTAGTCAAGATTCAAGATGCTAATGGTGATTGTTTTTTGAGACTTGATTGATTGGTATCATTTCTTAAGCGTGTATGGACCTAAATTGGGTCCCGGTTTATCTATGTTATGGACCGAGTTAATGTAACGTGTTGATTGGACTTCTCGATGTGTTTCTGGGATGTCTTATGAGTTGGATATTATTTGTTTGGTCTCAGGCCGACATGTTTTGTAATTATGTAATTGTTTTATTGTATGGTGGCTGACCTTATTGTTTATGGTCGAGGGTTTGTAGATATATAATGTAAGATCTCATTGTAGATCATAGGAGGAGTGTGAGGATGAAAAAAGGATATGTAAGGAGCGAATAATGTAATAATCATTCAGGCAGAGGATTTGGTCAGTCATTGATGATCAATTTGGGTTTATGTAAGAGGATTTAGTCCTTTGGTATTCAGCTTAACTGGAATTGTACTCAGGAATAGGAGATGTTATCATTGTAGTTCATTCTTTCGTCTAGATTGTAGTTTGGATTTTTATGTAGTCAGTGAGACTCCTTTTGTGATGACCAGTGTGCTCTAGGTTGTTGGCCTTCCTGCAAATGTAGGCCCCTCATTTGTAATCACATTCTTATTGCAGAAGTATTATCTGACTATGGGTAGGCTTCCCACCATGTTTTTTCCCTTTACCGGGTTTTCCACATACAAATCTTGGTGTCATGTGGATGGTATTTATTCTCTAATTATTGTTTATGCTTAATTGGTATATTTACTATTTCATTATTTGGTTTATGCATTCCGGTATTGGTCTTTCAGGTTTTGATATTAAAGTTTTAATTTCTTAAGGTTCTGATAATCTGGTGACAACTGATTCACCCCCCCTCTCCCTTAGTTGTCTTTTGGTTATTTGAACTGTCTAACATGGTATCCTGGACTAGTAAGAAACAAAGTTGCATTTCTCAATCTACAACAAAAGCAGAGTATGTGGCTGCATCTATGAACTGTACTCAAGAAATATGGATGAGACTTGTATTAGAAGGATTCATGGAGAATATGACAGAACTGGTGGTCATATATTGTGATAATACAAGTGCAATAAGCATTTCAAAAAATCCTGTATTGTGTTCTAGAACAAATCATATTGAAATGAAGTATCATTATTTGAGAGAAAGAGTGCAAGAAAAGAAAGTTAGGATGGATCATGTATCAAGCAAGGAATAGTTGGCTGAAAACTTCACTAAGTCATTTCCTAAAGCAACCTTTCAGTATCTCAGAGGCAAACTGGGGGTTATACCCTTGCAGAAGGCTAACTAAGATGTTGTAGCAGCATCAATCCAGTGGAGTAATTAAATATCTTTCATTGTGTATTGATGAGAAAAGAGCTACTCCTCAGGGGGAGCAGTTGAGATGAAGAAAAAAAGAGCAGTAGAGATGAAGATAACAATAGCAATAGAAGATGAATTTGACACTTTGCAACTTTGGCATTGTTGTCAAAGGGGGAGAGAAAAGTAAAGGAGGAGAAGAACAATGAAGAGAAGAAAGAGAAGAACTGATGAAGGGAGAATAACAAGTACAATAGTCATAATAGTTAGAGTTCCAGTTTTGCATGATGAGCTTTTGGTGTTTCTATTTTGGTGTTGCCATCAATGCCAAAGGGGGAGATTATTGGCATATTGTTGGCAAAATTGATGGAGATGATGATGAGAAGATGATCGATAAAGTTGATGTGATCAGGTATATGATGTCAAGGGGGAGATTGTTGGCTTGATGTAATAAGTTGTTTGATGATTTTATTTGTGTTGTCATTGATGGCAGCCATGTTTGTTTAGTCATGTAGGTCATCTAGATCTATTGGTATAGCCTAACTGGTAGTGGAATCGATTGACAACATGGTAAATAGGAACAAAGAGATGATCAAGTGACTGGTACAAATGATTGGTGAAGAGTTAGACATTGTGGTTTTACAAGAGTGTTGAAGATAGGAACATGGACCTATGTTTTAAACAACATCAATAGATTTGGAGTATTGAGTGAGTTATGATTGATTGTCATGAACTCTATGAAGAAGAATGTATATCGGTAACAGATCTTTAACCGGTAATGATTTAAGGTTTGGTGGTGGATCTTATCATGATCATAACTTAGTGATGTTGTGTCTTAATCTATGTTTAATGATAAGAAGGCATTTGAGCATGTACAAGGATCATATTTCTTGTGAAAAAAAAAGTACATAGCAGAATGTGACAAGGGTTTGATTGTTTATCAAATCGATGCATGGTGATCATTCAATGACGAAAATCATCTAGAAATTTGTTGTAATGGTTTGTAATGTAAATTCATTGTATCTTGTTGATGTAATTAGGGTTTGTAGGCACCCTAACTTAAAAATGTATTTAGGGCTAGTTGGAGAAGAGATTTTGTGTTGGTAGTTTAAGGAGAAGGTATTGTCTAACCAGATTGAAGTGTCTGCATGTGTGTAGAAGAGTTATGCTAAAATGGATTTGTACTAGAAAGAAAGGAAGTGTTGTAATTAGATCATTTCCCATGTTGTTCCCTAACATTTAAAATAGTTTGAAATCCCTTAACCGGGTAGATCCTAATAGGTCTTATATTGTAAATTCCTTCATCAAGTGGCTCATTAACTTGAGTTAGAAATCCTCTAAAAAGGTTACTCCTATCAGGGTAGATCTCCTAACAGGGCTGAGGTAAAATCCCTTGATCGGGTGACTCCTAATAGGGTCTTCTCTTAACCGGGCATATTTTAAGCTCTTAATCAAGCTAGGCCTTTAACCGAGTACATTCCAAAAGTGAAAATATTTTGTGGGTGCTAATTCCCACTGTGGTTTTTCCCAGTTGGGTTTCCACGTGAAAAAGCTTTGTGTTCATATGGTGGTTGCATTGTTGATTTAAGAATTTGATATCTTTAGTTTGTTTACATATTGATGAACACTTGAGTGAATGATTTGTTAAATCTAATTACAAAGATTGTTTGAGTAGTTACCAGTAAAGGTTTTTGAAGTATTGCAGAATTGTTTTACTACTGATTCACCCCCTCCTCTCAGTAGTAACCGGATCCTCATAATAACAGATCTCCCACTAGTTTTCCCTATTTTTGGTGGACCATGGTGTCCAGGGTGTCCTAGTCCGAGGACCATGACACTTGGGGCATCCTAGTCCTCCTTAAATAGGATCTAATTTAAATGAGTTGGTGCAATTCCTCACCTAGTGATTTCAGTCCATTATTGATTGCAACATATTTGAGGTTTATGATTCAACATTTACTTCAATATTTACATTTAAATTCATAATTAAATTTAATTCAAGGGTTAATTCCAAACCTAGGGTTTGACTTAGGTCCAATCCCTATCAATAAAATTATTCCCCTTCTTTTTGTGTAGGCGATAGATCTAGGGGCCACAGATGGATATTTTGATAGAGGAGATGACAACAATCACATCTAACTTTTACAGATATGAAAAATCAAGGATTGGGATGAAAATCACCATGGTCCCAAGCATTTTCAATGAGATTCTGGGAACAAATTTTATGTGACATGATGATTCTAAAAGATTCTAGTCCATCTGCATCCAACATTAGGGACTAGTATGCAAATTGCCACATGGTCCCACACTTTAAGGCTAAACATGTAATAATAGGTGCTCTTTTGTCTCTTCTACTCAAACTTAGCCTCGTGTCTGCATTATGTATTTGCAGCTTGTAGTTTCTACCGTTTCATGTCAATTCTTCATCATTAACCTTGGATCTAGCATTAAAATACATTCAAAATAATTTTAACTAAAAAAAATAAAATAACTTGATCTGCATTCAATCCTCTTGCATTGGATCAATTGAGTTCTCCCTTTAATATTTTGTTTGGAAAGTTAGGTAATTTCCTAGTTTACAAGGCTTAAGTTGTGAAACCCTAATTTTTCATCCATTACATTTTCGTGAACTTTATGCTTCTTACATTTTGCATATTTCTAATTTGGTGTTTTCATATCTAATTGGTTTTCTATTTCACATGTGATTACATTATTTGTTAGCGATTTTCATCAAAATCATGTGTTGGATAATAGATTCTTCCATTTCATGTTTCTTTCATTCTTTGATAGTGCTTTCACATATTGTATAATAAGGGTTTCAACAATACTTCCTACATATAGATCTTTTTTCAAGGCATTTATCCATGTTTCATGTTCTCATATTAAAACATTTTTAAGGAAATTAATGGAATATGTGGATTTTATAAAAGTTTTGGTGGATAATACCCTTGATAATTCTAAGGATGACATTGAAATAACAACACTTGTACCTCTCCTAGGGTATCTTTTGTTAATGAGGACACTATCGATGATCTCTCTAATGGAGAGACAACATTCAAGATCAAAATCAAACCATCTTATTCTCATAAAATGTACTTTAGAGAAAGGAGGCCAAGGTAAACATGTTGGTATATCAATCTCTCTAGATCTTCCTTATTCTTCTAGGGCTCATCTTCATCATCAACATATTTGTAGGCAATATGATGTTATGCATTTTTTTCATGACCTATCTCTTAACATAACATTGAGAAAAGATGAAGCCTTAGATGATAGGGATCCTCCTTCCCAACCTAACAAAATGGACATGAATATTAATCATGAAAAGGGTAATCTTCCTATAAAGGATAACCCTTCATCTATTCATCCTTTTGGTCCTTCGACTTTTCCTTACACAACAAATTTTGAAGAAATTCATAAAGAAATCCCTTCTCCTTCACAGTTAAAAACATCTTATGAGATTGACAATTATATCATTTCAACACAAGGCTATAGTGGACAAGGACTTGAAAAACAAGAACAAGGTGTCATGCCCAAAATTTAGGGCAAGAACGGAATTATTATTTTTATTTATTTTTAAATCACAACTTAAACATTAAATTATCAAATATGGAATGCACTAACAAGTATGGCTTATCTATGAGTGAGTTAATTCTAACCACTAACTCGAGTAAACAAAAATAAATTTAAAATAAATGCAGAATACTACACGAGTTCATTTAATAGCTCATCAAATTAATCAATAGATTAATTAAATCCAAAAACCTAAATTTATAGACAAGGATATTATTAATTCCCAATAGTCATAAATCACTTTTAGGGAATAAATAAATTTAGTCCTAGAGCATAGTGCTTAATGCTTCAAATCTATTCTAAACATTAATTAACATGTGACTGTTATTTCGACAATGGGGGTTATTTAAAATAGTTCTCATAAGGAATATCTCCTATAAAGCTTTTTCTCATATACCTATATCTAGGAGGCTAAAGTTTAATCCCTATAGACAATAATTTACTACAAAAGTTAAATCCCCTAATGTTTAATTTAATACATCATAAAGATTTAAATTTTACAAATATTTAGCTTAAAAACACCTCACTATTTTATTTAAATTAATTATTACTTTAGAAATATATAACTTTAAAAAAAAACATCTCTATACATATATATAACCACACTCATAAATTTATTAACACATTATAACCACCTAGCTAAATATCCCTACTCCTTTTTGACCTTTCCTTCAAAATTTAAAACCCTATGTATAAAAATATACATATATTATATTCTTAAGAATATATATATACCCACACTTCATAATATTTTCATAAAATGTAAACCCTAATCTTTATTATAAAAGAATTCTTTTATACTCATTTTTTAATAACACCTTTCTTTTATTTCTACCCTAGCCCTACCTGGGCTAGGGTTTTATCTTTTTATTTTCTTGTAGGGTGGGCATGGTAGATGTGGTGGTGATGCAGGGTGGGCATGGTAGATGTGGTGGTGATTTTGATGTTTGTTGGGGCGGTGGGTGTGTTGGGCATTGCCACTGTGTGACCACACGGTGGTGCATGGGTGTCGCCCACTGTGTGCCCACATAGTGGAGGCGCGGGGCACCGCACCACTATGTGTTCACACAATGGTGGCGCTTCGGCGCCGCCCACTGTGTGTTCACATAGTGGTGGCACTTCGGCACCGCCCACTGTGTGTTCACACAGTGATGGCGCTTCGGTGCCGCGCCACTATGTCTTCACACAGTGGAGGCACTTCGGCACTGCCCACTGTGTGCACATAGAGTGGGGCCCTCGAAAAACCCTCTTTTTATTTTTTATTTTTTTTATTTACTTTATATATATATATATTTGCACGATAATAATCAATTTGCGAAAATCTCTATAAGAAAATTTAATCTTCTACTTTGTCAAAATATTGTGTTAAAAACTGGATTTAAACAATGTGATTTTTTTTAAAAAAAAAATACATTTAAAAGATTAAATATATACATATATAGATTATGTGCATCCAAACTTAGAGATCTCTTCAGTACAACATATATAGAGGTTATACATTTACTTTTGGAACTTTTACATAGTTGTTTTAAAAAAATAATCTGATTTACAGCAATGTGTCAATATATATATTTTTTGGTTTTGTTTGATTTACTTACTGTCAATAACCGAATTTAATGACCTTATAAACAACAACTCTAGAGGCTATTTATTTCAATAAATCTAGTAAATTATAGATTTTATATTCTACAGTAAGTAAATAACAGAGCTTAATGATTTTAACAACAACTATATGCAAATGCGATTATTAAAATTAGATAGACCATCTAGTTTCTAATTTTAAACCTCTGCAACTAAATATGAGAATTTATTTTCTGCAACTAGATAAGTATTATATTACTTAAAATAAATAGACCATCGAACTCTAGATTTACTTTCTACAACAAAAGTAATTAACGGGATTAACTAATCCTAAAACAACAACTACCTTAAATTCAGAAATTATTAAATTAAACTATAGAGATGGTTATTTTATCTGTAGACTTTATTTTCTGCAAATAACATAAAACTGCACATAACATAGAATCACAGATTTAATAGAAGATAACTTTTACATTTTCATGTATAGATCTAAATGCTTTTATTTTCAGCCTCCTAAATGCATGCTAACTATTTCATTATTTCTCTATTTAATTTCATAAGCATAAAGGGATAAAATAATTCTCTTGCCTTACAAAATACTATGTACTCAACAATAATTTATTTCAACTATAGGAACTAAATCCTGAAATAATCATTTCTTTGCAGCAGTATAACATAAATGAATATTATAATTCTTTAAATCATATCTCCGAGACACTCTTGTCACTTTTACAAATAAACTCTCATTTCTAATAATGCAGAAAATAATAGATACATTTCCAGAAGTTTTTCTGTAACAATAACTCTAGCCACACCTACTTGTCCTGTTCTTTTTCTTCCAACAACCTACAAATAAACCAAAGGGATGACCATGGAGTGCTCACCTCCCAGCCTAGGCTAACTGGTAGCCACCCTCGAGCTCGGAGAACCAAGCCTTAGACGGGTAACACACATGCAAACACATAAGACAAGGGAAACACAATCTCAAACACAATCCCAACCCGGCTTCACTACACCACACATTTGTGATGTCTTCTCAAGGGTGGTAGTGGACCAAGTACCTAGTGGACCAAGTACCCTGAGGAGAACTACAAGTATGGAAAAACATGTAGCCACCTCATGGCAAACCAAATACATCAAGTATAGCAACCCCTTATTCCTTATGCCCCCCAAGGCATTCATTCCTTATTTCCCTCCTTATGACCCCCAATGCATAAACAAGCCATGCAGCAAGGGTCACATAAAATCCCTTGTGATCGCTCTCATAATGAGAGTCTCTCACTCGAGGGCTATCACTTCTACCACCCACAAGATCCTCCTCTCTCTCAAGAGTAAGAGGTCTTGATGACTCCCAGAAACACATACAATGTATAAACCCAAAATACCAATTAAATTTCCAAGAGAACATGCACGGAAACTAGTCTTTTACCCAAACATTACTTTCAAAAACACATGCAATAAGAAATCCATTATAAGAAAGATACAACCAACCTTAACCTGCCCAAAGGTATGCTAGTTTTGTTGAGGATGAGCAGCCCAATTCCACGGTTCTTCCCTTTCTACCCTTAGCAAAATTCTCAATCCAAAAATCTAGCTTATTCTTTGCAAAATTCTTTTGTCTCCAAAAATGGAGAGTGGATGATTACCCCCAAAATCTCTCTTTCTTACTTAAGAAGACACTAGTGTGAGTTCTCTCAAGTTTCTAAAACTAAAAAGGAAAGTAAGGTAAAATGGGAAAAGGGAACTTTCATTCAAAAAGGAAGGTTAACCACTTAGCTCAAGCCTTCTAATTTCAATTTTCGCACAACTTAGAAAACCTACTTTTTAGGGTGTCTAAATGGTCACATGGGAGTATAAACTTGCCTAAAATTACCCCTAACCCTTAGGTATACCTTATGGGCTTTAGGAAACCCTATTAAACTACCCCTAGGTGTCCATTTAACCCTTTTTTAACCCCTCTGAAGTTTATTTTCGGGTCAAACCTATGTTGACCATCCCAAAGATTCTTTACCCAAGGCATTTATGGAATCACATTACATTAATTGAAAAACCTATAGTTAAACAATTCCCACCAAGAGACAAATTTAAAAATTCAAACATAAATCTACACGTGTCAAGTGACACAAAGAAAATACTTTTACAAAATTATACATGAAATCATGTCTCTTGTGGGATTTACATAATTCAATTAAATAACACTTAACACACATGCATCATTTACTATTTAGAATAAAATATGACACAAACGGGGTGTTGTCTCTCCAAATAGACAAACCCTGATTTTACGAACATACATAGGTCTAGGTTTGGTTCTCCGTAATATTTCCATGGTCACATGAATAACTTTCCACGCATCTCAATTACACATTAGTAACTTCAAGTAACCTCATATAATATAAAACGCAAGAATAATAATGCACATCAAACACTTGCATACATCTGAACAATTTAATACATCTTATATCCAAGTAATTTTACATAAGCAATTTATCCTATTTCTCATAATTTTGGTCCACACATAAACATACATCATATCATAGTAAAGTCCTACAAATCCAATAATGACATTTATCATCTCAAATTTATCCTATTCTAGAATCATATTGAGTACTATATCATAAACCATATAAATGAAGCATCAACATTCATCAATGTTATCCAGTTCGTGGAAATCATATAAGTTCTAGACCCAAACCTAGCTGACATACATTAGATCAAGATTATCCAATCAATGGATCCTTTAGGATTTCAAATTCATAACACATCAAAATGTACACCACAAGGTGAAATAACTCTATAACTTGGTTCAAATTCTTTTCTCACAAATCTATCGGTCTAACACAGTCCATTCTATTGTATTACATAGCATTTATTAATAGGGTCAAACAGGGTCAACTAAGTTAGTCAAAGCTTGGTTTGGTGAAGGCCTTACACAAGGAATCAAGGTCCCCATAGATCCTTCATCACAATGCACTAGCGAAGGTCTAGGATACTCATATTGATCATCTAAAAAATATATGGATGATTTCCTTAAATTTCAAAAGAGTATTTTTCAAAAAAGATAAATTACTGTCCATTCAAGAATCCTCTTCCTTACCAATCCATTTACCATAAGAAAACAATTTGTCTTCCTCCACTAGCATACCATTCCCTAAATCTCAATAGACAAGACCTATCCATATTGGTAATCGTGAAAATTTAGCTACAAGGATCTTTTGGAGACTCAAATATGATAAAAACATTACACTTCCTTTTATGAGACATATCAACAATTATAAGAACAAATATGGTAGTGCATATTGCCTCTTTCATCATAGTTATTCTCATTCCATTATTAATTTCAAATATTTTAAGGGATTTGTTCAAGATTTATGTGATAGAGATCTTATCCGTATTGCACCAAATCTCATTCTTTTTCTCGATCCAAATTTAAAGGTGTTGCACCAACACTCCCTTCACCCTATTATGTTTCTCCTCACTATGTAACATTAATAGTTTACCTTATTTGGGGGCTCTTTTTCATGTGTGGTGGTTCAATTTCAATTACAATCATACTTGGACCACAACATAATAGTCTTTATTCCTTGTATTCATGCTTGGGGGGCAAGAATAACATTTCAATCCTCTCTCTTTTTCTTTCTAAACATTGCCATTTTTCTTGGTTGAGTTGCATTTCTCATAACTTGAGGTCCTTTATTACATAGAGTGGTCTTCCATGAAATTACATATATGTCCCTTGGTTGGACTTTTTCTTTGTTTGAGATGGCACATCTTCTTATGAAAAATCTCTCCTTAGTGATTGTGTGCAATATTTTACTAAGAATCCACTTTTTCCTAGCATTGGGGAAGGTGTGTATTCTTGGTTGCCTTCTCCTTCTAAAGAAGTTTTCTTTTTTTTTGGTCAGTAATAGTATATTTGTATTAATATTCAAAATAAAATATTGAGCTATAATTTCTTCTATCCACCCTCCATAGAAAATTACCAAATTTTCTCAAAAAATGATAGCCAAAATTGGGCTTAACTTCACCCAAACCCTACCCCCACCTACAAAATTCTTCCCTATGCACCCATTTTACATTGTATCAGTAAATTACTTCAAAATGATGCATATACTGATAAAGAATCTATCTAAACCCTACCCCCGTCTACCAAAATTTTTCCCTATTCATCCATTCATACAATATTGTAGTTTTAAACATAAATTTATATAGAGATAATATAAACATTAAACAAAAAATACTATAGTTGTTTATTTCAATTCTTCCTCACTGCTTTCAAGGGCCCATTGACCCAATAGTCTTTCATCTTGAATCTTGATCTTGGCTTTTCCTACATCCCATAATTTCTCTTGCCTCTGGCTTGATCTTTTTTCTTTGCATGCAGGAAATGCATCAACGAATCCCATCCAATAAGAGATTATTCCCAACTCTCATCATTTTTCATCCCCTTCGCCTATTAAATTAAAGGCATCAATTATTGGGGAGTATCATCTGTGCTCTTGGCCTCCTCCACTGACATGGAACCTTCTCTTGCAATAGCCCTTTCTAGTAGAGATTGCAACCCATACAACCAATCTTCTACCACACAACCCTTCAAAACCCATTCAACATCTTCCTTTCATCCAACCTCTAACCCCCACATTGCCACCATTGAGATGATATCAGTGTTTATCCTATAGTTGTATTTAGCCACTAAAAAATATTTGCCAGTACGTACTTTCATTATATGAATGAAGATGTCTTCATCAAATTTGAAAAGGTTTTTCATTCTTTTCTCACTGATTTTTCCCATAAAAGATAACTTCTACCATCCTATTATCGAGGAAAAGATGGCCTCCTTCCTAAAGTGTAGTCCCCACCTGTCCTCAAATGTGAGCCCTAAATACACCCTTTGCAGTTTCTATTACCCTGGTGACCCATGTCACATCATCTCATCAGCAAATCTTTCCATTAATAGCTTTATGAAATGGTAGCATACCATACCATCTCAAAGATCGAGCTCTAAATTAAAAAGATCTTCCACCATACAATTTGACCCATCATCAAGTTACATTGGCCATTTAGACAACTTGTCCACCACCTCATTCCCTGATCTCCTCACATACCCAATTTCAAATTCCTCATAGGTTTCTAATAAGTGGTTGGCAATGGATATAAATTTATTCGAATTCCCCACATTTATTTCACCTTTTTTTAATGCATTTATAATAATCAGTGAATCTCCTTCAATTTGAATTTTTGGAAGGCCCATTTTTTCCCCCATTGTCAAAGCCTCAATAGCCACTTGGGCCTCAACTTCATTGTTTGTTCCCTCCACTAGATTCAAAGTACAAAAGGATACAATCTTACCCTCCCAATCTCATACCAAAATCTAGACTCCAATGGTCCTGGGTTGCCTTTTGAGGCCTCGTCAAAGATTATTTTGTACCAACCTTCCCTCAGTTTGGTCCACTCCACCATATTGACTTGATCAACCTATAGATTAACTCGAGTAGGCCCATAAATAGGCCCTACTTTTAAATATGTTATCATTATTAAAGATATCCTCTATTTTTTGAGGTGGATATCTTTATGTAAAGATGTCTTCCTTTGTGCATACCTCAAAAGGATCCCTTTGCACTTGTTGCAATATATCTCTTTTACAACTATTGTTTCCTTTCTCATGATATTTATGCCTCTTTAGCTTGGAGTTATTCGCATTGCTACCTAAAGCATATATCCTTGGTGATGAAGGTGTGTATCCATGTTTCTATCTTTTCCTTAAGATATCAACACAAGGCTATGTTGATATCTAAGGGGGGCATACATGTGGCCTCCTTGTAGCATATGTTCAATTTAAGTTGTGGATTCCCTTGCATCATGCCTTGTTTGATTATCCTATTTTTTCTCCAAGTTTGTCGATTCCCTTATGAAAAACATGTTTTGTTTGGCTATCTTTATGTATTAGACAAAATGTATATGCTTGAAACTAGATCAAAGTCTTAGATGAGATGTTACATTATTGAAACTAAATATTTTCTATTACGTCTTATACAAGTTGTTGCATGCTTGTAAATAGATCAAAATATTACATGAGATTCTTAACTCCTAAAAGTAGATGACATTTTGGTAGGATGAGTTGACTAGCATAATACAACTTGCTAGACCTTTCAACTCTTCATTTTTGATATGTTGACTAGCATAATACAACTTTCTAGACCATTCAACCTTTCCTTTTGTAATTACTTGGGGTGAGTTGAATATCATAACAAAACTTTATAGACCTTTCAACTCCTCTTTCTCTCCTTTTAGAATGAGTGGATCTAGCATAACACAACCTGCTACTCAACTCTGTTAGAAATACTTGATTGGTTGTCATTGAGGTCAAACCTGATGATCTAGATTGGTCTAAATGTTGTAAGGTTGTATGCAGTGTAAAGAGTAGTGAAAGTTAGGTATGTATGTTATAGATATGTTTTATAGTAGGTTTTTGCTCCAAAAATGAGTATTGTCAATACACGGATATGTTTCTTTTGAGGTATAAGTTTTGGTGTTGGTTGTGGCAATTGGTTTTGTTCTCCGGTTGTACATATTGTAGTGATAATACAGTGTGGTGGTATTCAGTTGACTGATTTTAGGATTGGAGTGCTCCATGTCTTTGTCTCATTACATATATGATATCATAGTTTTGATATTCTATTAATAATTGCTTGAGATTATTGTATTCAATTTTTGGTGCTCTAGAAGTCGTGCTCCAGAAGTTGTGCTCCAATAATATATTTAGTTGTGTAGTGTTTGATAGTTATATGAGCTCTGTTTTCCTTCAGTATTTTGTTTCTAATGATAATATTTTGATGATCAGTTATTTATGTCTTTAACTTATTTATGTTGAGTTGGATCATTCTCTTTATGCTTCAGAAGTATGTTCTTGTGGAAGTTCAAAGATATGTTCATTTCGGGTCAGGTTGACCTTGAATGTTTGTATTATTGTTTTTCTTTGGTGCTTGTAATGTGTGATTTCCCTGTTCGAGTATCGTTTGGGAAGTATCTTTGAGGCCAACTTGATGTATATTCTTATCAATACACACACACACATATATACATATACATATTATGTCTAAAGTAGTGGCAAAAAGGTGATGAGTGATAAAGTGAGAGAAATAATATTTGTGGGTGAAGAAGAAAGGCGGATCTAGTGCAATAGTGATTGTGTGTGATTGGAGTAGGTAGATAGTGATTTATTTGGAGAGTTTCTTAATCAAATCTACTACAAGTAGTTATTGTGATGTCCGAGATTAACATGAACTGGTCACATGCATATGTAGATGCTATATTCTTAATTGATACTTTTTTTTTCTTGGCAGAGATCCTTTCAACAATAATCTATTATTATCCAAGCAATGAGCCCTCCGATAGCAAGCCCTTGTAATCCCATATAACTAGTTATATTATCTTGAGAGTTAACCCTCTTCATGTTTTTTCCTATTTGGGTTTTCTACATTTAAAAAATCAAGTGTCTCTCTTATGGTTGTTTATGTCTTGTATTTCATTTATAGTGCATATATCCTTTCATTTTCATAATTTTAGATTGTTTTGTTATGGAATATTGATTCACCCCCCCTCTCAGTATTTTGATCTATTTAATAATTGGTATCAGAGCATGGTCCCTTTTTTCTAGATTAACCTCTTGAGGGAGATCTTGATTATTTGAATAGATGACTCCTATCGATATTGTAGGAGAATATTATTTAGATGAAGAATTGAAGACAACCCTTTAAGATTTGGAGAGTGTGGAATCTGAGAATGAAGATTAGAAAGAGAATGTTAAGGTATAAATTGAATGTGTCAAGAAGCTTAGAGATCAAATCAAGAAGTTAGCGTTAAAATAAGAAAATGCGACTATTGTAAGTTTGAAGTTGTATATTGAAGAAAGAAAGAAAGAGGAAGAATGTCTAAAGGATACTATTAATTAGAAGATAGAAGAATGTGGGAAGTAGGAACACAAATTATTGAAGTTGAAGCCAGAAGCGAAAATTAGTGAAATCAACACCGTTTATTGGCAAGAGACACTACTCTAGTGAATATTGATGCATGAGATATGTTTAGGGGTTGTCATTGATGGAAACTCAGTTAAGAAATCATATCTGGTATATATAGATTTGATTTACCAAAAGACATAAGTCTGGAAGGTGGAATACAATATCCAACAGAGTATGCGTATAGTATGTAGATCTTGATTTTGGTTGCATAACTTTGGTTGCAGTGATAGAGGTAGATGATTTGAGGTTCAAGGAATTTTACTTTGTAATCCTAATTATTCGATGTTGCTATAGTTTTGGTCATAGAGATAATCAGTGCAAATCAAGAATAACTTTGATGAATTCAGGATAGAGGAATATCAAGTGTTACTATTGCAACAAGTATGGACACTTTGCTAACAAATGTAGGAAGGTGAATACTTTGGTAAAATCAAATGAACCTAAGAAGAAGAATGCTATGGTATGGAGAAAGAAGAAAGAGACTAAGTCTACTGCACTTGAGTTTGGTATAGGTTCTTCTTCCTCTGAAAATTGACCCAGTTGCTTTGGCTTAGGGGGAGTTTGAAAGAAAACCTATATGTTTACCCCTCTTGCAAAGGAGTTAAATTTTGTGGTTTGGCATGTTGATGTCGATGTTGTTCATGCTTCGATAGATTATGTATGTAGAAGTGCAAGATTCAATTGATGTCATTATAATTTTTGGCAAGAAAACCTTAGGTATATCAAACATATTAAACATCTACTTTTTGAGATCATTTTTATATTATGTGTTTAATATTCTGAAGAGTGGAGTTGTTTAAGAGTAGAAGGAAATTTAGAGCAGAGTTAGCGCAAAAAGGTTTTTTTATTTACATCTTTTTCTATGGATCCTAAGAAGTTAGTTGTGAGAGAATCTAGCGGTAGAAATACTCAGAAATCGGATAATGTACTTTTAGAATAATATTGATCATGAGAAAATGAAAAATTTGGAAAGTTCTTTGTCAAATGAATATTCACATATAATTATAGAATTAGGAGCTCGTACGTGTAGGTGAGTTGGATTGGGTGGTGGGTTTGCTCACCATCAGTCTCGGGTTCGACTCCCTCTCAGATTTAAGAGGGAGGACTGGTTGCAGGCTCTGGATTCTCTCCCTAGGGGACTAGTCTTGCCTCATTTCTCCTCTTCCTGGCCCCAACTTGGCAATAAACGTAATCCCAAGGTAAGGTAGGTTGCATCACTGGACTGGGTCGCGATAATACCCTTGGCGTACTGAAGAAAAAAATTAGAGAATTAGGGCACAAAATGCTTGCATATTTGGAGCAATTTTCAATGGTTTATAGATGAGGATTCAATTATTCCTTTTGAATCATATTGAGGATGGTCATATGATGTTGGACAAATGCTATCCTCTTTTGAAGGAAGCAATATCAACTATTTCTAGTCTTTGTGATGTTGGACCCATTTCGGTGAAGAGATCAGTTAAGAACAAAGAAGTTGAAACTCTAATTGGCATCACGAGTGATCAACGAGAATTGATAATTGATATAGTCATCGACCCTATTGTGAGGTATGTTGCTTATGGATTTTCTTATAGAATTTATTTCAAAAACAAAGAAGGATCATGTCATGCACAAACTTTTGGGCACAAACGAAATAATTTTTTTTTTTAAATACTTAATCCTAGTACAACTAACTTATTAAAATAATGCAAAACTAGTTTAGTCTTAACTATGTTTGAGTGAATTCTAATAACTAAACCAATTTAGCGAAAAACCATCTAAGTTAAAAGCGGGATTATAATTCTCCAACAGAATTAATATTATCTTCCATTAATAAATAATTAAACTCACTTTAACAAATAATCTCCAAATTAATTGATAGGGGATATTAATACTCTCATATAGTTCTTTAATTGCCTAGGGTCTAAATTAATTTGCACTAGCTCTTAGATTAAATAAACCTATTAAATCAAATTTCCATAAATTAAAATACCTTATAATTTAAAATTTAAAGAGGGGGCCAACTTGACCCTACATATGTCATTTAATTTCCTAAAGATTTATCCTCCCAAGGAGTTTTTAAAACATCTTATTAGAAAACAAACTTCTTCATTCCTATAATAATTGAAAGTGGTTTAAAATAATTTTCAAATAAACTATTTGATTCCATATAAATATAAAATTTGATTACATACATATATATGTGTAGATAGCTATTTATCTAAGACATATATATATATTTATATATCTAAGCAAGTGTGAGGGAACGTAAAAATATATTCACACACACACGCACGCATGCACGGGCACACACACACACCCGCACACACACACACACACACACACACACACACACACACACACACATATATATGTTTATATTCAAAGATTAATGGGGTTCTTCTTTTTTTTATTACTTTTAAAAGAACCCAAAAGGTCCATATGCTAACCCTAACCCGAAATTGGGTTAGGGTTGCATATACTTTTTTTGAACAACCCTAAAATTTTATTCACACACATCCCTTATTTTTATAATTTATATATTTTTTTCTTCTTTTTCTTTGTGTGTTTTTCCCTAACCCAAAAATTGGGTTAGGGATTTGTAAATGTGTATGCATGTTTTTTTTGTGTGTGGTGTGTGCAGGTCATGGAAGTGGAAGGCGCCGTTTATATTTCTTTTCAAGTGGTTTGGGCCTGCGTGGGAGCCGAGGTGCTCAAGGTGGGGGCCGAGCGGCTTGCATGAGAGGGGAGAGCCAAGTGGCAGCCACTGTGGTACCCCACAGGGAGCGGCTGTCATCCACCAATAGTGGCGGCTACCGCCCACTGCGGGTTACCACAGTGGTGGTCACCGCCGCTGGGGGTCACCGTAGTGGTGGGCTTCGCCCTGCCCATTGCAGACGGCCCACAACGAGTGGCATCCGCTCACTATGGCGCCCGCAAGGGGTGAGGGAGACAGCCGGCGGGGGTAGGGTTCCTTGGCCCTTCCCTCGGTCTGGACATTGTTAAAATTTTTTTTTTTAAATTTCTTTTTCTTTTAAACATTTAACATTTATTTTTTTTATGTATATATATAGTTTTTTTTTGAAATATGCAGACTTCAAAATAAAACATCTAAATGAATAAAATGTGTATATATATATATGTGTGTGTGTGTGTGTGTGTGTGTGTGTGTGTGTGTGTGTGTGTGTGTGTGTGTGTGTGTGTGTGTGTGTGTGTGTGTGTGTGTGTGTGTGTTTTAAATAACTTATTTAAACAAGTTTATGAGTTTCCTCCTTTCCCCTTTTTTTTCAGTATTTTTAAGCCTATATAATCATGCAAAAATTAGTAAAATAATGACAGAAGCTATAGATGAAGGTATATATATATTTTTTATATGTAAATTTGTATGCTTTATATTTTTTTTTTGTTGATTAAGGCATTCTATTCATTTCTATCTTATTTAAAATAAACATTGACATCAAGCTCTAACCTATCTATTTTCCTTTTTAAGACTTAGATTGTAACTTTGGAAATGGAACACTAATTAGCTTTATTTTTCTACAACTAATAAAATGACAGAAAATAGTAATTTTTAACAGCAACTGCATTAGCCTAGAAAACATGTAAATCAACTTAAAGATAGATAGATTAAACCTATTTAACACATTTAGTAATTGTATTTAGCTCAAGCGGCCTATATGCATGATATTCCTTATTTCCATAATTTTATTTGCATGAAGAATAAAAGGAACTTTAAATTTCAAAAGGAAACATGAATGCAACAACTTTTATATATATATATATTTTTAAAAACCATAGAACTTAATAAAACTTATGCATTTCATTTTTGCAAAAAAAACTAGGTAAAATCATGCATTTCTTTAAGCATTTTTTTTTTCTTCGAATATAATGAAGATAGCATTACAAAAAGGATTGAAACCCTACTAGCCTCTCCTTTCCATTGGATAAGAACTTATAATAAAATACATACATTACTTTGCTTTTGGAAAGTAAATACAACATTGACTCCTCTTTTCTTTTTTTTTCTTACAAGCTACAATATTAAATACATTTTTCTTTTAAAATTTTCTGCAACATAAAACAACAACAGATCTCTTCATCTTTTCCTTCCCATCCCAAATAACCTGCAATAAAATACAACTTGACCATGGAGTGCTCACCTCCTAGCTTGGGCTTACTAGAAGCCACCCCCGAGCTTGGAGAACCAAGCACTAGATGGGTCACAAACAAACAAACAAACACAACAAACAAAGGGCAAACACTCAACATGCATTTTCCCATCCCAAGCTACACTCTCACCACAACTTGTGATGATCTTTCCACGGGTGGAAGTGGACCAAATACCATTAGGGAGACTGCAAGCATAATACAACTCAAGCCACCTCATCGCAAAACAAAATACAACAAATTCATCTCCACACCTTATGGCCCCCAAAGGCATAAAAGCCATATTTTCTCCCCTTATGACCCCCAAATGCATACACAAGGCTATGCAGCAAGGGTCACAAAGGACACCCTTGAGATCACTCTCCATAAGGAGAACCTCTCACCCAAGGCTGTCAGACTTCTTCCACCCCAAGACCATCCTACTCTCCCAAGAGTAGGAGGCCTTGGACACTCCCAAAACAAGAACACATAAAAAAAGAACAAGGAAGGAAAAATATACATCATTCTCCTACAAAGCAAGTTACATATACACATCTTTTCATACAAGCATTTCTTTCTTTCAAAACAACATAAACAACATAACTTAAAAGGAAGTAAAACCAACCTTAATCTACCAATAGGTATGATAGGCTTAGTTGGGGATGAGCAGCCCAAATCCACACAAAAAATCTTCACCAACACTTCACCAAGAATTCTATCCTACAACTATTTTCAAAAATTGCATAATCTCCAATAGTGGAGAGTGGGTGATTACTCACTAAGTCCCTAATCCTTGCCTAAGAAGGCCTCTCTCACACTTCCCAACCCCTTGGGTAAGGTGAGAGTTCCCATTGGTTGTTCTTCCCAACCTCTTACATGTTGCTAAAAATGGAAAGGGAAAAGGTGAGAGAGGATGGGGAAGATAGTTTGACACCAAAAGGGAAGGTTATCTATCCTAGGAGGAACCTTCTAAGTTGAATTTTCGCTCACCTTGGGAAAACCACTTTTTGAGGTGACTAAACAGTCACATGCGAGTAGTTACATGTTTAAAAATACCCCTAACCCATAGGTATACCCTTTGGACCTTTGGAAAAGCCCTAAAACTGACCCTAGGAGTCCATTTGACCCCTTAGAAACCCAACTGAAGTTAACCTACGGGTCAAACCTGAGTTGACCACTCCTAAGACTCCCTACCCAAGGCAAATTTGGGACCACACTCATGTGTTTGAATGGCTTTGGTAGAAACAAAACTCCCTCCAAGAGACAAGTCAAAATCAATGACACTAATCAACACATGTGTCAAGTGACACAATAAAATACAATATAAAAATCACACATGGAATTTGTCTCTTGTAGGATTACACATATACATAAAATCAATTTAACACTCATGCATCATTTACTTTCACAAATAAAATACAATACAAATGGGGTGTTGTCTCTCCAAATAGACAATCCCTGGCTTAACAAATGTACATAGGTCTAGGTTTGGTTCTCCATATTATTCCCATGGTCACATGGATAATTTTCCTACGCATCTCAATTAACACATTAGTAATTCCAAATAATCACAATTATATATATAATTAAACACATGGATTTCATTGCACATCAAACACTCATACATTTGACAATAATAATTCAATATCCCATTCATTTAAATTCGATTCTACATAAGCAATTATCATACTCCTCAAAATTGAACCATTCATATAATAAGCATCCTATTTCTATCATCAAAATGAAGTCCTACAAATCTAATAATGACATACATCATTTCAAAATAATTCTATTCTAGCAACATATAAAGTTTCATAATCATAATGCATAAAATGAAGCATCAATATACGTCAATGTGATCCAAATCATGGAATCATATAGGTTCTAAATCCATAATGCATAAAATAAAGCATCCATAATAGTCTCAATATGAAAATAACAGAAAATGTTAGGATGAACCGGGGTAGGGCCTCATAGATAAACTTTGACAATAGAAGTATATATTGTACATCAAATGATAAAAGAAAGAAAAGACTTTGATTTGTGTGAGTTATTATGGACACAGTTAATAGAGGATATTACCATGTCAAAAGATCAGGGATATCCTTTTTGATTTGGTTCTTTGGTCTTGTGCTTAATGTTTTATTTCACAAGATCATTACCATTAAATGAGAATGTTGTGTGGAAATCAAATGTCTCTGTTGGAAAAAAAAATTATATGTATCAAGGTTGTTTTATAGAGACATAGCAACTATGCAAGAATCATTTCATGAACCTCCAAAAGATGTGGTGCTCTAGTCCAATTCCTAGTATTATCAGTAATCCTGAGGAGAGTCCCTCCTCCAACTAAAAAAGTTTGAAGAGAAAATTGTTGTGTCTTCTCTGGAACCAATGAAGCTGAGGAAAAGTGATGAAAAGAAAGAGAAAATTTCCCTTGATGATCAAGAACCATATGCAGAAGCTAAGGGAAAGATGGATTTAGTTGAGAAGAAAGAAGGTGGTATGGATGAAAATGACCCCTGCAGAGTTGAAAACATTTTAAATATGATTGAGGAAACAAATGGTTTGAAGAAGATTAAAGATTTGTGTCTTGTGGGACCTTCATATAATCAAAGATAAGATTGAAGGAGTTTTAGTTGATTATTTGCATCAGAATAGTATTACTCTAAATAATCTTACAAATATATTTTTGGATGTTATGTTTGAATTACTTGAAGACTATATGAAGTAGTCTCCTAAATAATGTATTGGAAAAGATTAAGTTCAAGAAGATATGGAGAAAAGATGTGCCTATGCTTAGAAGAGATTGTCATCCAAATAACATAAATGCATAAATATTAAAGGCAATTTTCGATGCCGGATCCAAGTTATGTCGGCCTCCAATATTGATAAAATTTTACTAAACCATGTTGGCCTGCATTGCCGGTTACCAAAGAAATCCTTATGTCCTGTCGGTGCTAGTGTAGAATCTATGAAGTGTCTGCTGGTACACAATCAAACAAAACATGAAGCCAAAACACAATACCTTGTTTCCATCAATGACAACATAGTGAAACCAACCAATTGAGTATCAAATTCCAACAAGTATGTGGATATAAAAGCTATCAAAGGACAAGTCATTGTAGGCCAACTAGCAGAGACACCACTTCAATATGATCGTCCTTTACACATTGAATTTCCTGATGCTGATATCCTAACGATCACCACAAAGACATGAAAATTGTACTTTGATGGTTCATATACACATCATGGATCAGGAGCAGGCATTCTATTCATCACACCACAAGGTCATACAATTCCAAAAGCATAGAAATTAAGCTTTCCATGTACCAATAACACGACAAAATATGAAGCTTTGGTCACAGGAATCAAAATGGCCATAGAATGAAACATTACACAACTTCAGGTCTTTGGAGACTCTCAACTCATCATCAATCAAATCAATGACAATTATCAAACAAAGGATGAAAAGCTAATGCCTTATAAGAAGATGATTGATGATGTCAAGAAATACTTTGTGGAAATAACTTTTGAGTATATTCCGAGGAATGACAACAAAGCAGAAGATGCCATGGTAACACTTGCTTCTCTAGTTTAGACAAAGGAAAATCAAAAGCATTATGAATTCTTGGTGGAAGAGTTGTTTTACCCTGCATATAATTGTCTTGATTCCCAAACTATCTGTAACCTTGTTGGGTATGATTCCTCCCACTATGGCCAAAATTATACATACCTGAAAGATAATATACTCCCTCCTGACTTGTCAAATAACCAAAAGAGAAATTTCATTCCCCAATCCTCCCATTATACTTTTGTTGCAGATACCCTTTTTAAAAGAGGTCTGGATGATACTCTCTTAAGATGTCTTGAGCAAGAAGAATCTGAGAAGGCCTTAAATGAAGTCCATAATGAAATTTGTGGCACTCATTCAAGTGGTCTTACCCTTTCAAAAAAACTCATATGCTTGGGTTATTATTGGCCAACTATGGAACAAGATTCTTTTCAGATAGCTAAAACATGCAAACAATGTCAGATCCATGGAAATTTGATTCATGCACCAACACAAGAACTTCATGCTTTGGCAGCATCTTTTCCATTCTACCAATGGGGTCTTGATCTAGTAGGAAAGATACTTCCTCCTTCATCCAATGGTCACAAATTCATTCTTGTAGCTACAAAATATTTCACAAAATGGATTGAGGCAGTACCTCTCATAAATATCACAGGAAAACAAATTGCTGCATTTATCTTGAACTACATCATATGTCACTATGGCATACCCATGACCATTATCACTGATAATGGGTGACCGTTCAAGAACCAGGATGTACAAGAGCTATGTGAGAAATTTAAGATCCAACACATATTTTCCACACCCTACTATCCACAAGGGAATGGGCAAGCAGAAGCATCAAACAAAACTATTCTGAAAATCCTTAAAAAGACAATGACTGATGTTGGCAAAGATTGGTATATTTAATTGAACCCTTCTCTATGAGCTTATTGTACCAATATCCACACACAAATAGGCACCACACCTTTCTCTCTTGTCTATGGATCAGAAGCAATACTACCAATAGAAGTAGAGATACCTTCTCTACGAGTATCATTAAAAAGTCTTATCCCAGATGAAGAACAATGAGTATCTAAATTACAAGAGTTAGAATTGATCCATGAACGATGACAAAATGTCATTGATCATTTGAAGGTGTCTCAACAAAGAATGTGCCAAAGTTATAATCACAAAGTCAAACCACGAGCCTTTCAAGTTGGAGAACTAGTACTAAATGAAAATCCATGCAACTAGGCAACCCGATAAAAGAAAGGGAAGTTTGAACCAAACTAGTTAGGTCCGTTTGTGGTCACAATAGTATTTGGGTTAGGATCATATCAAATATCAACATAGGATGAGGATCACCTCAAGGAACCCATCAATAGCATGCATCTAAAGAAGTTTTATGTCTGAAAAAGTAAAAAAAAATAATGAAAAAGCAGAAAAATAAAAATAATAGTGAAAAAGAAGAAAAATCATAAACAGTGGAAAAGTAGAAAAATTAAAAAACAACAAAAACAGTGAAAATAGAAAAAAAAAAATCAAATATGAGAAATAAGTGCAATAAAAACAGATGGTGAAAACCTAGCAATGAGCGCTATCTATCAGCTAGCTCTTCCATCTATTAGTTCATGCATCCTTCTACTTGCATTTCATTTCCCATCAGCATTGTTCATATCCACAAATAAGCCTTTATAAATATGCAAGCATCACAACTGATTTCTCACCATGGTTTGGATCATTGGGTATATCATAATACATTTATTTCTAGGCTTGGGGCAAAATCCCGCACCTAGCTGTGGGCAAAATTTTTGATCATTTTGAGCTTCATCAAACAGGTAGAGCAATAGTTAGATAACACTTACCAAGCAAAACTAAGACACATCCAACAACGAACACATGATCAAATTATCATCCATCAAACTATCACATGTCAGTCTAAGCACGACACATACTTTTCAATGGATGATATCTTTTGCCTAATGATTTTAACACTTTAATCAATGATTGTTCAACTTTTCTATCTTTGATTTTCACTATAATGATTTTTGAGTGACTCTAGGATGTATCTGATTAGAGGAACAAGGAAGGAACATGATATTTTTCTTGTTTGTTGTTTGTAAATTAATCATTAATATGTGCAAAATTGTCTCAGGACATTATCATCGAAGTATCATCGAAGATATTTCTGATTTGCTAAAGAAATGGTTAATATTGCCTGTTTTATGCAAGAAACACTCTGGTCATCTTGGTTCAATTATACCTCAATACTTGTGCTAACTTGCAATATAAAAATCTAGGAAAGTAGTGCTCAGGTCATCATGGTTCAATTATACCATCGATGTTTGCACTCACTTCCCACATTTTAAATAGCTCATTGATGACACAAAGCAATAACCCAGTGATTGGTCCGATCACAACATTGCATTTCATTTGCATTTTCATTTTCATTTAGCTTGTGTTTCATTCTCACATAGGATCACAAAATCTCATCTTATCGAAGGCCAAATCTATCGCAGGAATCATCAATGTATCATCATAGGTGTATACACAATCAGATCGATGACTCATCTCTCTCCAAATGTTGTCAGCCCCAAGTGAATCTTATGCTACTCCCTCGAATGCACCAACATCAACACATTTGAATCTTCCTGCAACATGATATCAACAAAATGTTAGTTATATATCCAATCAATCTTATAAATTTTATCAATCCATCTCATATGATCCATTCTATCATGTCTTATACATGATGTATCTTTCCTAGAACTAGACATTTTGATCAAGTCTTATACAAGATATATCATTCCTAGAACCAGACACTTTGATCATCTTTGTCTTATACAGGACATGTCATTCCTGAAACTAGATTTGATCTCAATCTCATCAGTCTAATCAATCTTATCAATTCAATCAAACTCTATCAATCATCTCATCAAGAACCACATCACAGTGATTGAAGAACTCACACTTTCATTAATCAACGTTGCAGAAATCAAATCATTTCTAATCAGGAAATCAATTTTGCATGAATTCAAACACTCCAAAGGTAAATTATCTCAATTCATCTCGTGAGGGGGCATCATCATATCGCAATTTATCAATCAATGTCTAGGGAATTCTATCAAACCAATATCATATCAACATCATCAAAATGAGATTATTCTTTGAATCAATGCATCATCACACCTCGCTTCAAAGAGGGGCAAAATGTATACACCTAAAAAATGGTCCGAAGATAATTAATTAAATAAGTAATTATTTAATCAATCCTCCTTCCCAATTTAATTGAATTCACTAGCAATTTGATTAAATTCCCCCATTCAACTGCTTATTAATAAATCTAAGGATTAATTTAACAAGTTCATTTCAATAGTCCCTTTGATTAATTAATCTAAATTAATGAAATCTCCCCCCATTTAATTCATTTGTTCTAATCCCCTAATTAATTAAAATAAATCAATTTATGAGTTGTTGAAAGTTAATTAGTCTTTTTCTATTATTTGAATTTTTATATTCAAATTTCCCACATACCTCCTAACTTCTAACCACCTAACCCAACCACCCCCTAACCTAATCCATTCCACCTAATCCTAGGTTTAGCTAACCCCATCCTAACCTCCTCATCCTAACCTCCTTATCCTAAGATTCTATGGGTTGGATATTCTCCCCTTGAGACACATGGCACTTATGCCGCATGTCTCCTTCTTGGACACTTGCCCTTTTGTGGCAAAGATTCCTTAAAACTTGTCACCACAGAGATGACAAGTGTCCCTCCCTCCAACCTCCTCCAATTTGACCCTTGATATCTTCAAACTCAATCTTGACCATTGATTCCTGCCACCTCACCCCTGGCCTTGGAAATCCTATCAATATCCCCCATTTCAGAGCATAATGAATCCCATCCCATCTCATCTCATTTTTAAGCATTTTATTATAGGCATATCATTTATTGCATATCATTTAAGCATTGTTATTATAGGCAATTGCATCTTAGATATAGCTTAATTTAATCATCTTCTAGTATAATTGTGTAATCATATAGCATAATCAATCTCTCATCTAGTTTAATTACATCTATCAATCTAGTTTAATCATGCATTTATCTAGCTTGCACATCATATCATTTTAAATCATCCATCTTGGTGTAGTCAAGTCACTGGAATTGCTCATCTAGATTTGAGAGTAAACCCACACTCGCATCTCTGAGGAGGTGATAGGTCTCTTTTTCATGGCTTATCTTTCATTTGATTTCACTTTGGTAACCATGCTTGTAATGATCTTTTGAGTGTTTGTGTTGTAGCTGTAGGTACCCTACTTCACACTCACGACAATTGTGTAGTTCCTTTTTGTCGAATTCAAAATTTTTCTGACATAATAAATAGTGTGAATTGCTCCATTTTCATCTTTGTGTCCCAAAATTGCTCCAATATCTAAGTTTGAAGCATCATCATGAATATGAAATGGTTCTCCCCAAACAAGTCCTTTAATAATAGGGGAAGTAGTTAGGGCATGTTTAATAGCTTCAAATTATTTCTGGCAACCAAATGCCCATAAAAAATCTCCTTCCTTTTTAATAAATGTAAATAATGGTTCAACAATTTTATTAAACCCTTCAATGAATGTTCTATAATACCCTACATGTCCTAGAAAACTTCTGACATTAGTTTGAGTCTTTGGAATTTCAATTTGTTGGATAACTTCCACCTTCTTTAGGTCAACCTTGATTCCTTCTTTAGAAATATGATGTCCCAAAATAATTCCTTCTACCAACATAAGGGAACAATTTTCATAATTCAATGATAATGTGCGATCCTTACATCTCTATAACACTTTATTCAAACTTTCTAGTGCTTTATCAAATGTTTTTCTATGGACCATGAAATCATCCATATACACTTCAACACATGAAGCAGTTAAATCTGCAAAAATAGCTAGAACAGCTCTTTGAAAAGTGGTTAGTGCATTACAAAATCCAAATGGTAAGACCCTATATGCATAAGTTCCCCAAGGACATGTAAATGTTGTCTTGTCCTGGTCCCCAAGAGCCACTTGTATCTGGTTGTAACCACTAAAACCATTTAAGAAAGATAAATAATTACTACCGACTAGGTTATCAAGAATTTGATCAATAAATGATAAAGGAAAATAATCATTTTTAGTGCCTTTATTCAATTCTATGTAATCCACACAATAAACCACTTACCATTTTTCTTAGGCACAGTAACCAATGGTGAAACCCATTAACTATCTAAAATTAGGTAAATGAACCCTACTTGCAACAAATTTTCTATTTCTTGTTTAACAAAATCTCTCAAAGCTAGGTTAATTCTCCTTTGTCCTTGTCTCATAGGTTTAACATATTTATTGTAAATATGATATGTATAAATAGAAGGGTGTATTCATCTCATATCCTTATACTCCCAAGTGAATTCTCTTGTATGTGAGTTTTAATTTCTCTTCTTGTGTTAGAAGCAAAGTTGAATTGATGAAGAGAAGTTTGTTTAATGAGACTTTAATTTCCTTTGTGTCACTTTTCCCTTTAAATGGATCTCCTATAAGTGTATTAAGAGGACAAGGATGCAACTTATCATGATGTAGATTTTCCTTGTGACTTTCCCCTTTAGTTTGTTTATGAGAGGAACATTCCTCATTTTCGTGATTAAACTGGCCACATTTGTAATTAAGTTCCTCTCCCCATTCCACATACTCTTCATACTCCTCAACATTTTTTGATAAGGTAACCATGGCTAACTCAACCACTCCATCTCCTTCTGAATAAATTTCCTCATCAAGTGTCAAAGTGAAATGTTAGTTTAGTAGGAGGATAAAGTATCGATTCTTTTTGTTTTTGACCATTGGAAATAGTCATACTGCTAGATCTATAATCTATCAATTCTATTGTAGTTGTTGGCCAAGGTCTTTCTAGTATGATTGGATATTTTGATTCTTTCTTCCTATCTTTGAGTACCAAAAATTCAACCGTATAATCCCATGTATCAATTATGATTATCATGTCTTCCAAAACACCCTCAAGTTTTGCAGTAGAATGATTTTCCAACTGAAGCACAATTTTGGTGGGATGAATTCTTGGCAATCTCAACATTTCTACAGTATTTGCAATGATAATGTTTATAGTTGCCCCTAAGTCAACCAGCACATTGGGTATCTCAATTTCTCCTATGTTCAAAGTAATTACAGGACTCGTAGGGTCACTATATTTCTGAGCATGGAACCTCTTTGATAATATATCAGTGACCTTAGTTCCTACTTGGATTGTGGAAGGAAACTTCCTTTTTCTTTCAGGAATTTTTATACAGAGTGAGTTAATAAGTTGATTAAGTTTTGGATGTCCTTAATAGCTTGTAACAGAGGTGTTGAATTTTGCAACACAAAATATTGCAACACAATCCTGCAAGATCAAATGATAAACAAAAACATTTTCCATAAGAGAGATTTGCACAAAAGAATTCTATATTACTCAAAAGCAAAGAATACAAAATTACAGGATGAGTAATAATTGAACAATGAGGTTCTTATAAAGAAAATATTTTACTTAATTTAGGAGAACTAAAGTGCAACCATGATGAGATAAATAAAGCTCAACTCTAGTTAAGTTATGTGCAAAAAGTCTAAATTAGGTGCACAACTAACACAACTAAAATAAGCACTCCTAAGTGAACTTAAGCAAAAAAGCATAAATAGTTGTTAAAAAGCAACTAGTACCTAAATATGCTCTAAAACTCCCCCTTAAGTGAAACTTAAGGTGAGTATAAAAACTTTAAATGCATGAATGTAGAAATAGGTCCTATCAACAAAAAGCCTGATTAGGTACCCATGCACAAACCAATGAAATCTCTCTAAGTAGAGAAAAGGAGAAAAACCACATGGGAAAAAACCCCTCTCCAAAAGTTAGATGCAATGCATGAAAAAGAAACACAACCCGCTATAAAAAGGAATGAAGGACTAATAAGGATTCAAGTAAATAATATCCCAAAAGAATAAGAACATGAATAACATCCTTAAAGAACAAAAAATTTGCAGAAAATTGTCGAGTGATAATTGATAATAGTGCTGAATGAAGAACCTCTAAAACCAAGATGATGATCAGGATCAAGAAGGCAACACTTTGCATGAGTTCCCTAAATGACACTACTTGAACAATCGGATGGGAAACAAAGGAAAAACATCTGGTAGTGAAAGATACAGATGACACATGAATTTGTACGGGTGACCCGAATGACACTACTCAGCCATGCAAGAGAAAACTGTTAGTCAAAAATACAAGTGCTAATATTCTGAAGAACACTAATCAACAACAAAAGATAGAAGGTACCCTCCAAGATGAAACCAAGGAAGCATTAGCACCAACAATAGAAACCCTTGCATAATGCTGACAAGGGAGAGACATGATAGGTCCACTAAAACCATGTGTCACAATGAGGCTTGGCATGGAGGAGAATTTAAATGTGTTCAAGTAAGTACCTGCAACTTAAAAAGGGTATGCAATAGATGCACACATGCATGGGACAAGAATCACTAAGATTGAATGTTGTCATGGAGGAACACTCACTGTAAAAAGATATGATGGCAAAACAAAAAGGCACTACACAACCCCCCCAGACACTTTATAATATAGTGCATGTACAAAATAAGGCACAACAAAATATTCAAAATCCCCAAAAACCATATATAAGAGTGGCACTTTATTTTAGTGTATCTACAAGAAAATACGTGCATGAAAAGAATGCTCAAAATTCCCAAATAGGTTAAAGTTTTTCTTATACATGTAGGGTGGCCCAAGAGAAGCCATCCATTGAAAACTGAAAGATTCCATGAGCTAGAATGACCAAGTAATCAGCCATGAAGTGAAAACATAAAAGACTAAATAAAATGTACTTAGATAAAAATATGAAAAATCTAGCAGAAGATCTGAATAGTTGACCCTAAGAGCTTTCCAACGATGTGTGGAAGTTAAAAAATAGAGTTCATTTGCCCAAGCTATGGCCCCGAAAGCACACAAAACAAGTCTACCTCTGGAGGCATGTAGTAGACACCTAGAGAATATTCTAACAAAACAACCACTAGATTATAATCAAGGATGGAACCAAATTTCCGATAATATCCTATTTACCCGATTTTGACTCCGTATGACGAAGTTATGGGCAAAATACCAACTGCTACTTTTTTAGGCTTGAAGGGTTAAAAATAGAGAAACTCAATTGAATTTAGTTGAGCACCAATTTTGGAAAGATCGCTAAAAGTAGTGGGACTAAGTAATGTGTTGGAATTGTATTGTCATTGATTTTAACTAGTAAGTATGTCAACCAGTATGCAAGATATTGTTACTGACATTGGAGATTGTTGGCATGTTGATGTCAACCAGTATGGGATGTCAATCGGTAAGTATGTCAACCGGTATGCAAGATATTGTTACTGACATTGGAGATTGTTGGCATGTTGATGTCAACTGGTAAGTCTGTCAACCAGTAAGAAAGCAAACCTAGTAAGTGCAGTCCGATATAACATGACCTAACCGGTAGAATAGTGAAGTGCATGATATGAAGGTTAACCAATTAGTGTATACCGGTAGCATGTTCAATCGGTGACCAATGTTGAATCAACACAATCAAGTGAGATAGATGCTGAAAAAGATGTGAGGTGGACTCCAGGTGGAAAACATGTAGTGGTAGGTGAATGGTGCATCTGTGAGGTAGTTGCCAACTAAGTCTATATTAAATATCGATTGCAAAAATCATAGATTAGCTGTAGAGGATTGCGGCTCAAAGAAGATCGAAGGGAAGAGATTTTATTCTTTGACATCATGATCAGAATAGGATATCTAATGATCTTTTTGATCTAGAGAAGGAAACTACTAGATCGTTTATTGTGATTGACAAAATCAAGATTGATGAACAGAGTCCAGTTTGTTAAATATAGTAAACATTCATAGGAAGATTAAAATAGGACATAGCTTTTTGTTGGACTATTATATATTGTCAATTCAGGAAAGATGGGATCTAATTTGATATGGATCAAGGCCAGTGAAGAAAACCCTAAGCGCATGAAGTTTTAGTTTTTGTTTTGGCGGGAAAGCATATATATAAATATTCAGATCAAAAACTTAAGTATGTTGATAGGTGATGCTTGATGAGAGATTTATGATATAGTGAATCTCTACGAGGCATGAGTTGATCAGTCTGAGTGTGATAGAATATATTGATGCGACTGAGTATTGGAGAAGAACCGCTAAGGAAGGTTTAACCGGCAAGGGTTAAGGTAACTGGTAAACTGTTGCTGAGTGTAACAGTATATTAAACCGGCAATTTCTGAACTGTTAAGATAGAAGTAGAGATTGAAGGAGAGAAGAGTGAGTTTCAAACAAGATCTAGCAAGGCTAAAACTGAGTTGTAGAGGATTCATAAATTAAGAACATAAGACTGGTAGAAAAGAATTAGTGTGATAGATAAGTGTTTAACCGACAGAGTGAATAGTTTCAAGGTGTTACAAAACTCATTTGTAGCCAAGTGTTTATAATTGTATTGATTTTATATCTCATTGTATTTCACTAAGTGGGTGCTCGGTGCAGGGGTTGGTGCTTCTTGAGTTGGAGCTCAAAATATAATAGGGGTTGGTTCTCCTTTGGGTAGGTGCCCATAAATTTCTAGGGGTTGGCACTCCTTGGGTTGGTGCCCTAGACATTGTAAAATTGTTATTTTACTATGAGGTTGGATTGGAGCAGTAGATCTCTAGCAGCATTTCTCACCGAGGTTTTTCTCACATTGGGTTTTCGTCATATATCTGATGTTAAGTGATGTTCTCTTGTGTGTGATTGATTGTTATTGCTTTCATTATCCTACTGGTTGCACACATTGTTTGAAATTGTTTATAATCATTGATTCACCCCCCTTTCAATGATATCTTGTGTTCTACAATTGGTATCAGAGCATTAGGTTCCCTATTTGTCAAATCTTTCTCTAGCTTGGGTAGATTTTGTTTTAAGAACACAATGGCAAGGAATGAATCCTCCTCCTCCAAAGCTCCCATGTTTGATGGTACCAACTGTCATGCTCTGTGAAGTGTACATGTACCTGCAAACACAATGCACTCAATAAATCATTACAAGCAATGGTTAGTAAATTAGGACATGAATGATATGAATCAAATGATATGCAAAAATCGTATGAAATTGGGACATGAAATTAGGACCCATATTGCTCCAAAATGAGGTCTATTTATAGGATTTCGAAGGCTAGGAGTGATGTGGTAAGAATCAACGGTCAAGATTGATCTGAAGATATCAATGGTTAAATTGGAGGAGTATGGCAAAGGGGGTTGGATTAAAGGGAACATCTATCATCTCTATGGTGACAAGTGTCAAGAGGCTTCTAGAAGGAATTAGATGAAAGGGAACACTTCGTAACAAGTGTCACAAAGTTATAGAAGATGTTGGATGAAAGGGGACATGGTGGTAGGTAGAATGGGTTAGGTTTAGGAATGGTTAGGTTTAGGAGTGGTAGAAGTTAGGAGAATTTGAATTTAAATATCTAAAAAATATGAAAAAGGCTAATTAATCTCAACAACTCATGAATTTGATTTGTTTTAATTAATTAAAGGATTAGAAGAAATGATTTTGGATGAGGGAATTAATTAAAGGGGATGAAATGAACCTATTAAATAAATCCTTAGATTTATTAATAAGTAGATGAAAAGGGAAATTTAATCAAATTGCTTAGTGAATTTAATTAAATTGGGGAGGGATATTAATTAAACAATTGCTTATTTAATTAATTATCTTCGGACCATTTTTAGGTGTATACTATGCCTTTTGGAGTAGAATAATGGAAACCTATCTATCCTCCCTAGGTTTTGATGTTTGGATGTCTGTGAACAATGGGTATATTGTCCCTAATAATTTTTCCAATAGATCCAGATGCTAAGAAGGAGTATGAAAACAATTCCAAGGCCAAGCATGTTATTCTCAGTGGATTGTCTAATAATAAGTTTGTTAAGGTTAGGCACTGCTCATCTGCAAAGGAAACTTGGAATAAGTTGAAGAGATTGTTTCAAGGAGATGTCAAGGTTAAGGAGGCTAAACTGTAAGCACTAAGAGTTCAGTTTGAAGGCTTGAAGATGAAATATGAAGAGAAGATTGTTGATTATCTTCATAGAATTGATGAAACAATGAACACTATTAGAGGACTTAAAGAAGATATAACTGATGAAGTGATTGTCAAAAAGGTACTTAGATCACTCACATCTAAGTATGACACAAATGTCTCTACAATAGAAGAGGCCAAGGACCTGAAAAACCTTTTCAATGGATGAGTTATTTGGGTCCCTAACTGCTTATGAGATGAGAACAACCGATGAAGGAACTTCAAAGAAAGAGGTTGCTTTCAAGTCCATCAAAAAGCATAAGGAAAAAATTACTTATGGAGAATCTAGTGAAGACTTAGACACAGTGGTAGAAATTTTTTTAAGGAAGCTTAAAAGAGGATCTGGTAAGTACAAAGGAAAATTACCTCTCAAATGTTTTAACTATGGTAAAATAGGACACTTTGGTTCAAAATGTCCCTATAGTGAGAATGCTCGAGAGGAGCAACAAAGCACCAGCAAACCTTCAGGTAAGGAATAAATGAAGAATGTATATCGACAAGATAGAAGAAGCTACCAAAAGTAGAACAACCTATATACTTTTGAAGATGATGCCTCAGATGAAGAAAGTGCCTCAGAAAGTGATTGTTGTGAGGGTGAAAGAAAAACCAATCTCTTTATGGAACTAGATGAACCAGTTGATGAAGATAATGAAGATGAAGACATTGAAGCTGAAGTGGACTTGGAAGGTGAGCTCATAAGTCCTCTTGAGGAGTTGAGTAAAATAAGAAGAGATCTCAAGAAGGTTAAGTGTATTGCTACTAAAGAACAATACCATTTGAAGCAATCCCTGGATGAGTCCAAGAAAACAATTTTTGATTTGAAACTCTAGTTGGAAGAGCCCAAGAGGATATGTGAAGTTACATCCTCTGATTTGATAAAGAAAGAGAAGGAGTATCAAAATTTGGAAGAAGAAATTGTAAGGCTCAGAAAGGATCTTGAAAAGAGAAAGGATGAGTTGAAGATGAGGAGCAAGTATGAGGGCAACACTGAAGCCTTTGACAAAATGTTGAGTAATTAGGAGAACACAAAAGATACCCAAGGTTTAGGTTTTGAACAAGGATAGAGTTCAAATAGAAAAGACACATCCAACAAGGAGATATAATTTACTTCTTCTAGTGAGAGTAAAGAAAAACAAACCTTTACTGTCAACAAAGTTATAGAGAAGAAGACCCATGATGAAGCTACAAGAAATCTGCCTATGAACTAGAATGCTCAGAACCAGAAGGCTCACTCTCTGTACTGGAATGAAAACCATAAAGGTCATTGGCCTTCCTCCAAGTGCAGTCCCCTCATTTGTAATCACATACTTACTCCAGAAGTTTTATCTAACTGTGGGTAGGCTTCCCACCATTATTTTTTCCCTTTACTAGGTTTTCCACGTACAAATCTCCGTGTCATGTGGATGGTATTTACTCTCTAATTATTATTTATTCTTAATTGGTATATCTTCTATTTCAGTATTTTGTTTATGCATTCCGATATTGATCTTTTGGGTTTTGGTATTAAAGTTTTAATTGCTTAAGGTTCTGGTAATCTGGTGACAACTGATTCACCCCCCCCCCCCATCTCAATTGTCTTCCAGTTATTTGAATTGTCTAGCAAATGGTATCAGAGCTCTGGTCCTCTTTGCATAAGCTTAACTGCTTGAGGAAGATCCTATGGTGACTAAAAGTTCAAGTTCATCTAGTTCGTATTCTTCTATCTTTCAGAGAGATATTCCTAGGCTTGATGGAACAAATTATAGAGTATGGAAGATTCAGATGGAGACTCATCTGAGATGTCTCTGTAAGGAAATTTGGGAAATCTTAGAGAATGGTGTTACACCTTTTAATCTGGCATTTGGAAATCCTCCTCCAGAAAACTTGGATAAGGAGCTTGAGAATGATTGTAGACCAAGAGAAGCCCTCTTGTGTGCACTTTCTGATCAGCAAATAATGTGATTAACTAACAAATCATCAACAAAGGCTATATGGGACAAGTTGGAGACTCTTAATGAAGGTGACCCTACTGTTAAGATTGCTAAACTTGATGGTTACCAGGTGAAATATGAAAACTTGAAGCTGGAAGAATATGAAAGGATTACTATATTCATAGAAAGGGTAAATGAAATTGTTATGGGAATTCAATGTTGTCATAGAAGTTTGAGTGAAGATGAAATAGTTTCTAAAGTTCTGAGAGCTTTTCTACCAGCTTATAAGATGAAGGCTACTGCAATTAATGAATTGAGAACAATGGTTAATACTTTTGTCAATAGAGATACCTTGGTTGGGAAATTATCTTCTTTCGAGCTTGAATAATTTGGACCTTCCGAAGCTGTGAAGTCTGAACCTGCTTTTCATGCATTTACATCAATAACCAGCAAGCAAGATTGGAAAGCTTTGTATTCAAAGTAATTGGATGATATCAAGAGGGAAGATAAATAATTTGAGAAACTTGAAGCCCTATTTTCTAGAAGAGTACCTAAAGTACTAGTAGGAAGTAAGTATGAAGGAAAAAGACCTTTTAAATGTTTTGCATGTAATAAGATAGGTCATTTTTCATCTAGATGTCTTGAAATGAATTCAAGATTTGAAGAAAGAGATAGAATATCTTTTAAGCCTAACCCTAGATATCAGAATGAGTATAAGTATAGGAAAAACAAAGATAAATCATGCTACATTGTGGATGAGGAAGGTGTGATTGATTTTGATGATGAACCGACATAAGACTCTGCTAGTAGTTCTGAAAATGGAAAGGAATGGGTGTTCCTAGCTATCAAGGAAAATGTACCAGCACTGGAAGAAAATGTACTTGAAGAGAAGACCCTGGCTGCTAAAATTGAAGATAAGGATGGATGGGTAATTGACAATGGATGTTCACATCATATGACTGGAGACAAAAGGAATTTTCTATCTTTGCAAGAATTAGATGGTGGTTTGGTTAGATTTGGAGATGACAAAGCATGTATGATCAAGGGAAATGAACTATATCATTGGATGGTAAGCACAATACTCATAATGTTTATTATGTTGAAGGGTTGAGGTATAATATTTTGAGTGTAGGAAAATTGGTGGATAAAGGATTTCAAATACAATTCAAGGATGGAAAATGCAAAATAATTAATAGATCTGGTTTGGAGATTGTAACCGGTACTCAGACAAAAGGTAATATATTTCATTTAAACTCCAGTAAGAAGATATGTTTGATTGCACAAATTGATGATAGTTGGCTATGGCATAAAAGGCTATTTCATGTGAATTTTGATTGCATGGTAAAGATCACTTCAACTAAGGCAGTTAGAGATATACCTAAGATTGTGAAGCCCTATAATCCGGTATGTAAGGAATGTCAAATGGGAAAACATGTCAAAACCTCTTTTAAGAGTATACAAGACAAATCTAATGATTTTCTTGATCTTATTCATATTGATTTGTGTAGCCCTGCTAGAGTTAAAAGTTTTCAAGGTGATAGATATTTTATGCTAATCATTGATGATTATTCTAGAATGATGTGGCTTACTTTTCTAAGGGATAAATCTGAGGCTTTTGAATAGTTTAAAATATTTAAAGCTAAAGTTGAAAAATAGACAGGATTGAAGATTAAGTGTTTAAGGTCAGATCATAGTGGAGAATTCACATCCAATGAGTCTAATAACTTTTGTGAGAAGCATGGTATAAGGAGACAATTTTCTGCTCCATGGACACCTCAACAAAATGGAGTTGTGGAAAGGAAGACCATAACTATCATGGATTCTTATAGAATAGTGATGATGGAAGTTAATCTACCTCATATCTACTAGAGAGAAGTAGTGAGCACAACAGTTTATACATTCAACAAAGTACATATGAAAGGAGAAACCGGTAAAATACCTTATGAATTATGGTTTGGCAATACACCTATAATTAAGTTTTTCAGAATCTTTGGTAGTAAATGTTATATAAAGAGAGATTATTTCATTTTCAAATTTGATCCTAGATGTGATGAAGGAATATTTTTTAGTTATTCTAATGAAAGCAAAGCATATAGATGTTATAACAAGAGATTGCACAGAATTGTGGAGAGCGCTAATGTCAAGGTGGACGAGCTTAATAATATTCAAATCAGAGTTTATGAGCAAGAACCGGTAACACCTTTACTGGAACAAAATGTTGAACTTGTTACTCCGGTAGTATTAGAAAATTCAACATTACCTAAAGATCTAGAAAGAGGAACAGAGAATCAGAAGACTCCTCTAGGTATGTAAGGATGAATCATTTAGAAGATCAGATCATTGGAGATAAGAACAATGAAGTGATGACAAGAAGGAGATTGGAAACTAATGAGGTATGTTTAATTTCTCAAGTTGAACCGATATCAGTAATTGAAGCATGTAAAGATGAATGTTGGATGAAAGCTATGGAAGAAGAATTAGATCAGATAAAGAAGAATAACACATGGATTTTAGTTCCCTGACCTAAAAATAAGAATTTTATTAGAACTAAATGGGTTTTTAGGAATAAATTGAATGAAGATGGACAAGTTGTAAGGAATAAAACAAGATTGGTTTGTAAAAGATATTCTCAAAAGGAAGGAATTGATTATGGTGAAACTTTTGCACCTGTAACTAGGATTGAAGTTGTAAGATTATTTCTTGCCTATGCTACACATAAAAAATACAAGGTTTATTAGATGGATGTTAAGTGTGCCTTTCTGAATGGGGATCTTGATGAGGAAGTTTATATTGAGCAACCTGATGGTTTTTCATTTTCAGATGTTAAAAACATGGTTTGCAGGTTAAGGAAAGCTTTATAGGGATTGAAACATGCACCTAGAGATTGGTATGCAAGTTTAGATAAATATCTTTTGAAGCTTTGTTTCACTAAAGGTAATGCTGATAGTAATCTATATTATAAAGTCATTGATGATAATATATTGATTATTGAGGTTCTTGTTGATGACATTATTTTTTGAGGTGAAGATAAGTTGTGCATGGAATTTTCTAAAAATATGGAGAAAGAATTTGAAATGTCTATGTTTGGTGAAATGAATTTTTTCTTAGGTTTGTAGATTACTCAGACTGATAAAGGTATTTTCATCTGTCAAACTAAGTATGCTAGGGAATTGTTGAAGAAATTTGGTATGGTAGACTCTAAACCGATAAGTAATCCTATGGTTACAAGTGAGAAATTAAAAAGGAAAGATGTATCTGCACTGGTAAATCCTACAAGATACAAGTCTATGATTGGAGGCCTGCTATATTTGACTCAAACTAGGCCTAATATAATGAATGTTGTTTGCATTGCATCAAGATATCAAAGTGATCCTAGAGAAAATCATGAGAATGTGGTGAAAAGAATTTTTAGATACTTGCAAGGTACATCTGAATATGGTTTGTGGTACCCTAAAGATGATGACTTTACTTTATGTGCATATACAGATGCATATTGGGCAGGTGATGTTGATGACCGTAAAAGTACTTCCGATGGATCTTTCTTTCTTGGAAAGAAGTTGGTTTCATGGATTAGCAAGAAACAATCATGTAATTATTTATCTATTGCTGAAGCTAAGCATGTTGTTGCTACTACTAACTGTAGCCAAGTTCTATGGATGAAGCAAATGTTGAAGGATATTAAAGTGCATTGCATTGGACTAGTATTTATTCATTGTGATAACTTTGCTGCTATAGACATATCAAAGAATCTAGTATTTCACTCTAAGACAAAGCACATATCTATCAAGTATAACTTTTTGAAGGAGAAGGTGGAAGAACATAAGGTTAGACTGGTTTATGTGAATACTGAAGAGTAGATTGCAGACATCTTCACTAAACCTTTGCCTAAAGAATCATTTGAGTACCTCAGAGACAGATTAGGGGTTCCTGTCCCTCCGACAAAGAAATGATTGATGCTATTTGGCATCAGTCTAGTATGCATTATCAGAGATATTATTCATTATGGATTAATGTGGGGATGCTACTACTCAAGGGGAGTAGTTAGCCTTGTGATTCAGTGGTTTATATTTTTTCTTTGATATTTTTGTCAGATTTCTGGCATTGATGTCAAAGGGGGAGAGATATTCATGTGAAAAACTTAAGGGATATATACATTAGGGGGAGAAATTTGTAGAACTTAATTGTGATATCATTTATAGGGAGTATTAATCAGAACTTCATTGTTATATTCTTGGATGCGAGATTTGTTTAGCATTTCTTGGCACTTGGATGTTTTTCACATCTAGTGTTGCCATCAATGCCAAAGGGGGAGATTGTTGTCCATTTGGAGGAATTGATTATGTGTTACATTCATGTCAACACTAGCTATTTTGGTTGCTTTAACAATATCCTTCTTGTCCCGATAAGTTGCTTGGTTTCTTGTTGGATTAGATCATGATGATCTGGTATGCTCAAGTATGTTTTGGCTTTTGGAATTTGCTTATTCATGCTACTCAGATTCATGTTCAGTCGGTTGGTTTTGATCTGGTGATCGGATGCTATCCTGTATGCTAGCAAGTGATGCAGGTGCACCCAGGCAAGCTATCAAGACCATGAAGAGTTATGAATCAAAACAAGTGAATTGGAGTGTTTTGAAGCCAATAATGGCAATTTGTAATGATCAATATGATTTTAAAGTTAAATGTCTTGAAGGTCTTAATAAGGGCTTTAGGACCAAAATTATGTAATGGAGGCCAATAGTGCCTAAATAGGATTTGGATGGTTAGATAAGTTTGTTTGGATCCTAGGAGTAATAAAACATTAAGTTTGATAGGTTAGACTTTAAATTATTCAATAAATTGTAAGTTAGAAATTCAAATTTTTGAATTCTAACGGTTAGTTGCTTTTAGGTGGGAAAATGGATTTTAGAGTCTAAACAAGTCTATAATGACAAATAACTGATTGATTTCAGTTTGGGAAGTTGGGGGAAGGTCTTATAAAACTCTTGGAACTCCATTTTGGTGGGGTTGGAGGCTACAGTATGGATGCTAGACGGATTTAACAGAAAAAGTGAATAAAACCTTCATTTTCTTGCAATTTCTTGTGTTTTGTTGCTTGAAAGTGATTGATCTTTCATGGTAGAAGCCTTGGGAAGTCATTAAACATTGTAATAAGTGATTTGGAATGATTTTGTAGCAGGTTTTGCTCAGATTTTGTCATTTGTGCTGTTTGTCCTAAAATTTTCTGAGGTGTATCATTGGCATTGAAGGCCCAAAATGCAATTTGGAGCCCTTCTATGGATGTAAGGTCTTGTTTCTCATAGAGGAGGCTCTATCTAACATGTATAATATGATCCTATCCAAATAACTTGCAGGAAGTATGGTTTGACAGGTGATCACCATGAGTTTGATGAAGGAGGATTGAGTAGGAAGCATAGCAAGCCTACAACAGCAGAAGATCTACCTTAATGAGGGGGTAGTTTAAGGATTGGAGGAGTCTCATTTGATCATTTTGAAGGTGTAGGAACCTTGAATGAGTCTCTAAAGTGTTTGGAAGGTCATGAATCAGGAAACCCTTAGTTTTGGAGCCTATTGGTGAGGGTTTTGGGGTTTGCACATCAAATAAGATCATAGAACCTAAAAAATTGGATTTTCCTTGGTTTGGAGTAATCAAAAAATACTGTTGAGAGTTATAGGGTTTGAGGATAAGTACTTCATATACTTTCTTTGTAAAAGTGGGGTTCTTGCATAAGAAAAAATAGTCTGTCTTAGGACAGCAAAGGCATGGTCCAAAACAATCCTATCTGATTTTTATATATGTTGTAGTACTCCGAAATGGGTGTTTGAAAATATAATTTTTTTGGTGAGTTCTTTGGGAAAATCTAGAGAAAACTAATTTTTTCAGTCTTAGGTGGCCTAGTAAGGGCTAGTAGCCTAATTGAGGCTTAGAAGGGTTTGAGTGTTTATTGGTGGGCTGGAACTTTGTAACCTATTGATTATTGTTGAAATAGGTGTGAATAGGTGTTTGGAACCATTTGGAACCATTGTAGGGTGTTGGAGTGAGAAAAGCCTTTTTTTTCTGTTAAGAAGCCTTTGAAATACTAGGTGAACTCAAGAAGTTGGAAGCATTGAAACAAACACATTGGCTTAGATCAACTTGACCCCCAAACCCTCTGCATCAAATTGGTATTAGAGTAGTGAAAGGTCTGGGTAAATGATTGGAAGGGTAGTTATGGCACCTAAGAGTCAATTGGCTAGGGAACTTGAGGAGTTGAAGGAGATTTTGGAAAGAGAAAGAAGGGAAAGAAGAGAACAGGATGTAGCAAGAGAGCAGGCTGAAGCAAGGAGGGATAGACAATGGAGAAGAGAGAAAGAGGCCATACAAGCTAGGTTAGAAGGCTATGAGAAAGAAAGAATGGACCATAGGAGGGAAGAAGTTAATGAAGAACATTATGAAGATGAAGGAGAGGAACACCATGAAAGACAAGAACATAGGGAAGTAGAAGATGAGATGGATCCTGAGGAGAGGAAGCTTGTTAGGATTTTGAAGGCAGTAAAAAAAAATGGAGGGGAAGGACATGTGGAGGTATCTATCTATCAAGGGAAGATGGATAGTGAAGAAGTGTTGGGTTGGCTGGATGCCTTGGAGAACTACTTTGAGTATGAGGAGATGGAGGATGAGAAGAGATTGAAGTTTGCAAAAACAAAGCTTAGAGGAACTACTTTAAATTGGTGGACAAGTTTACAAAATGATAGAATGTTTAGGGGGTTGACAAGAATCACAAATTGGGCAAGGATGAAGAACCTCATCAAGGAGCAATTCTTGCCTTCAGATTATAGCATACATGTGAAGAGGATGAGACAAAATTTTAAACAGAAAGACATGGATGTAATGGCATTTACTGAACAATTTCATAAATTGAGTATTAGGGGAGGATATGAGGAAGAAGATGAGAAGGTAGCCAGGTATATCAATGGCTTGAAGTATCATTTTCAGGATGAGATTGGTCTACAAGTACCAAGGACCATTGGTGAATGTTATCAGTTGGCTATTAGAGCAAAAGAAAAGGTGAGGAGAAGACAAGAAAGGTCAGGAAGAGGAGGTAATACAAATAGAGGAAGAGGTGGTAGAGGTGAAGGAGAAAACAATGATGACAAGGGAAAGGAATAATTTTTAGAATCAAGGGGCGGATACAATTAGAGAGGAGGAAGAGGATTTGGTCAAGGAAGGGGCACATTTAGATGTTACAATTGCAATGAACCAGGACACCCATCATTCAAATGTCCCAAGTGGAGTGAGGATAAGAAGGATAGGAGAGTACACTTGACACAAGAAGACATAAAAGGAGAAGAAGAAGAACCTATCCTAGCATTACTAGAGGTAGGAGAATTGTTACTCATGGGGAAAGCACAACCATCACAGCAAGCAAGGATATTCAGGACAAATTGTAAAATCCATGGCAAGGTATGTAAATTGATTGTTGATTCAGGGGCTTGCCACAATTTGGTTGCTTATGAAGTAGTCAAAAAGTTAAATTTACAAACCCTTGCACATCCTAATCCATATTTTGCTACATAGGTCAGTGATGGTCAGAATATGTTGGTAAAGGATCAGGTGGTCATTAATTTCTCCATTGGTCAATATGTTGATAGTATTTTGTGTGATGTAATGGATATGAGTTGTGGTCATTTGATTTTGGGCAGACCTTGGCAATACTCTAGAAGGATTATACATTATGGGTATCGAAACACCTATGTGGTTCATAAGGGTGGATGGAAGTACAAATTAAGCCCATTGATGGGGAAGGAAAGAGACACCACTATAATGTGTTTTGTCAATCAGTTTTCAGTCAAAGAGCAGTGTAAGAAAAGTCCAGATTTGTAGTAGTATGATAGTCTGGTTCATGAAGGACTTTGGGAACTTGATCATGTACTAGTTGGTGCAGTAAAATGTCCTCTCATTGGACAAGTAAAGGACAGAAAGTTGGGTAGGTTGCAGATACCCCAAGATAGAGGAAAAGGGGCAGCCACGAAGCAAATATCAGCCATGAGTACCATTGGTTTGGGACAGCCAAATCATAAAATTTTTGTTTCTAATGATTGGTGTATGAATGCAAGTGTTCATAGGAGGAAACAAGTCACATTTGGGGACTATCTAGTTCCTAAGAATCATATGCAAGCAAGCAAACATGAAGGCAAGGCATGGAGGACTTCTTGGGACAAGAAGACTTTCATTCATGGGGAGTATCATGCAGGTGCACCCAAGCAAGCTATCAAGACCATGAAGAGTTATGAATCAAAACAAGTGAATTGGAGTGTTTTGAAGCCAATAATGGCAATTTGTAATGATCAATATGATTTTAAAGTTAAATGTCTTGAAGGTCTTAATAAGGGCTTTAGGACCAAAATTATGTAAGGGAGGCCAATAGTGTCTAAATAGTATTTGGATGGTTAGATAAGTTTGTTTGGATGCTAGGAGTAATAAAACATTAAGTTTGATAGGTTAGACTTTAAATTATTCAATAAATTGTAAGTTATAAATTCAAATTTTTTAATTCTAACAGTTAGTTGTTTTTAGGTGGGAAAATGGATTTTAAAGTCTAAACAAGTCTATAATGACAAATAGCTGATTGATTTTGGTTTGGGAAGTTGGGGGAAGGTCTTATAAAACCTTGGAACTCCATTTTGGTGGGGTTGGAGGCTACAGTATGGATGTTGCACAGATTTAACAAAAAAAGTGAATAAAACCTTCATTTTCTTGCATTTTCTTGTGTTTTGTTGCTTGAAAGTGATTGATATTTCATGGTAGAAGCCTTGGGCAGTCATTAAACATTGTAATAAGTGATTTGGAATGACTTTGTAGCAGGTTTTTCTCAGATTTTGTCATTTGTGCTGACTGTCCTAAAATTTTCTGAGTTGTATCATTGGCATTGAAGGCCCAAAATGCAATTTGGAGCCCTTCTATGGATGTAAGGTCTTGTTTCTCATAGAGGAGGCTCTATCTAACATGTATAATATGATCCTATCCAAATAACTTGCAGGAAGTGTGGTTTTACAGGTGATCACCATGAGTTTGATGAAGTTGGATTTAGTAGGAAGCATAGCAAGCCTATAGCAGCAGAAGATATACCTTATTAAGGGGGTAGTTTAAGGATTGGAGGAGCCTTATTTGATCATTTTAAAGGTGTAGGAACCTTGAATGAGTCTCTAAAGTGTTTGGAAGGTCATGAATCAAGAAACCCTTGGTTTTGGAGCCTATTGGTGAGGGTTTTGGGGTTTGCACATCAAATAAGATCATAGAACCTAAACAATTGGATTTTCCTTGGTTTGGAGTAATCAAAAAATACTGTTGAGAGTTATAGGGTTTGAGGATAAGTACTTCATATACTTGCTTTGGAAAAGTGGGGTTCTTGCATAAGAAAAAATAGTCTGTCTTAGGACAGCAAAGGCATGGTCCAAAACAACCCTATCTGATTTTGATATATGTTGTAGTAATCCAAAATGGGTGTTTGAAAATATAATTATTTTGGTGAGTTCTTTGGGAAAATCTAGAGAAAACTAATTTTTTCAGTCTCAGGTGGCCTAGTAAGGGCTAGTAGCCTAATTGAGGCTTAGAAGGGTTTGAGTGTTTATTGGTGGGCTAGAACTTTGTAACATATTGATTATTGTTGAAATAGGTGTTTGGAACCATTTGGAACCATTGTAGGGTGTTGGAGTGAGAAAAGCCTTTTTTTTCCGTTAAGAAGCCTTTGAAATACTAGGTGAACTCAAGAAGTTGGAAGCATTGAAACAAACACATTGGCTTAGATCAAACTGACCCCCAAACCCTTTGCATCAACAAGCTTGGATTTTTGTTCTAGAGAGGGTTTCACAGGCAATTCTTTGTTGAAGATCTTTGATGATATGCATAAGTGGTGTTGGTGTGGCTTCTAGTCAAGATTCAGGATGCTAATGGTGATCGTTTTTGAGACTTGATTGATTGGTATCATTTCTTTAGCATGTATGGACCTAAATTGGGTCCTGGTTTATCTATGTTATGGACCAACTTAATGTAATGTGTTGATTGGACTTCTAGATGTGTTTCTAGGATGTCTTATGAGTTGGATATTATTTGTTTGGTCTCAAGCCGACATGTTTTGTAATTATGTAATTGTTTTATTGTTTGGTGGCTGACCTTATTGTTTGTGGTCGAGGGTTTTTAGATATATGATATAAGATCTCATTGTAGATCATAGGAAGAGTGTGAGGATGAAAAAAGGACATGTAAGGAGCGAATAATGTAATAATGATTCAGGCAGAGGATTTGGTCGTTCATTGGTGATCAATTTGGGTTTATGTAAGAGGATTTAGTCCTTTGGTATTGAGCTTAACTGGAATTCTACTCAGGAATAGGAGATGTTATCATTGCAGTTCATTCTTTCATCTGGATTGTAGTCTGGATTCTTATGTAGTCAGTGAGACTCCTTTTGTGATGACCAGTGTGCTCTAGGTTGTTGGCCTTCCTACAAGTGGAGGCCCCTCATTTGTAATCACATTCTTACTGCAAAAGTATTATTTGACTATGGGTAGGCTTCCCACCATGTTTTTTCCCTTTACCGGGTTTTCCACGTATAAATCTTGGTGTCATGTGGATGGTATTTATTCTCTAATTATTGTTTATGCTTAATTGGTATATCTGCTATTTCAGTATTTGGTTTATGCATTCTGGTATTGGTCTTTTGGGTTCTGATATTAAAGTTTTAATTTCATAAGGTTCTGATAATCTGGTGACAACTGATTCAACCCCCCTCCCCCTCAATTGTCTTCTGGTTATTTGAACTATCTCACATGGTATCCTGAACTAGTAAGAAACAAAGTTGCATTTCTCAATCTACAACAAAAGCAGAGTATGTGGCTCGATCTATGAATAGTACTCAAGAAATATGGACGAGACATGTATTAGAAGGATTCAAGGAGAATATGACAAAACTGGTGGTCATATATTATGATAATACAAGTGCAATAAGCATTTCAAAAAATCCTGTATTGTGTTCTAGAACAAACCATATTGAAATGAAGTATCATTATCTGAGAGAAAGAGTGTAGGAAAAGAAAGTCAGGATGGATCATGTGTCAAGCAAGGAACAGTTGGCTGACAACTCCACTAAGCCATTTCCTAAAGCAACCTTTCAGTATCTCAAAGGCAAACTGGGGGTTATACCCCTGCAGAAGGCTAACTAAGATGTTGTTGCAGCATCAATCTAGTGGACTAATTAAATATCTTTCATTGTGTATTGATGAGAAAAGGGCTACTCCTCTGGGGGAGCAGTTAAGATGAAGAAAACAAGAGCAGTAGAGATGAAGATAACAATAGCAATAGAAGATTAATTTGACACTTTGTACCTTTGGCGTTGTTGTCAAAGGGGGAGAGAAAAGTAAAGGAGGAGAAGAACAATGAAGAGAAGAAAGAGAAGAATTGATGAAGGGAGAATAACAAGTACAATAGTCATAACAGTTAGAGTTCTAGTTTTGCATGATGAGCTTTTGGTGTTTCTATTTTTGTGTTGCCATCAATGCCAAAGGGGGAGATTATTGGCATATTGTTGGCATAACTGATGGAGATGATGATGAGAAGATGACCTATAAAGTCGATGTGATCAGGTATATGATGTCAAGGGGGAGATTGTTGGCTTGATGTAATAAGTTGTTTGATGATTTTATTTGTGTTGTCATTGATGGCAGCCATGTTTGTTTAGTCATCTAGGTCATCTAGACCTACTGGTATAGCCTAACCGGTAGTGGAACCGATTGACAACAAGGTAAACAGGAACAAAGCGATGATCAAGTGACTAGTACAAATGATTGGTGAAGAGTTAGATGTTGCGGTTTTATAGGAGTGTTGAAAGATAGGAACATGCACCTATGTTCCAAACTGCATTAGCAGATTTGGAGTATTGAGTGAGTTATGATTGATTGTCATGAACTCTGTGAAGAAGAATGTATACCGGTAATAGATCTTTAACTGGTAATGATTTAAGGTTTGGAAGTGGATCTTATCATGATCATAACTTAGTGATGTTGTGTCTTAATCTATGTGTAATGATAAGAAGGCATTTGAGCATGTACAAGGATCATATTTCTTGGGAAAAAACAAAGTGCATAGCAGAATGTGACAAGGGTTTGATTGTTTATCAAATCGATGCATGGTGATCATTCAACGATGAAAATCATGTAGAAATTTGTTGTAATGATCTGTAATGTAAATTCATTGTATCTTGTTGATGTAATTAGGGTTTGTAGGAACCCTAACTTAAAAATGTATTTAGGGCTAGCTGGAGAAGAGATTTTCTGTTGGTAGTTGTAGGAGAAGGTATTGTCGAACTAGATTGAAGTGTTTGCATGTGTGTAGAAGAGTTATGCTAAAATGGATCTGTACTAGAAAGAAAGGAAGTGTTGTAATCAGATCATTTGCGATGTTGTTCCCTAACAGTTAAAACAGTTTGAAATCCCTTAACCGGGTAGATCCTATTAGGTCTTATATTGTAAATCCCTTCATCGGGTGGCTCATTAACTTGAGTTAGAAATCCTCTAACAAGGTTACTCCTAACGGGGTAGATCTCCTAACATGGCTGAGGTAAAATCCCTTGACCGAGTGACTCCTAACAGGGTCTACTCTTAATCGGGCATATTGTAAGCTCTTAATCAGGCTAGGCTTTTAACTAAGTACATACCAAAAGTGAAAATATTTTGTGGGTGCTAATTCCCACTGTGGTTTTTCCCAGTTGGGTTTCCACGTGAAAAATCTTTGTGTTCATATGGTGGTTGCATTGTTGATTTGAGCATTTGATATCTTTAGTTTGTTTACATATTGATGAACATTTGAGTGAATGATTTGTTAAATCTACTTACGAAGATTGTTTGAGTAGTTACCGGTAAAGGTTTTTGAAGCATTGCAGAATTGTTTTACTACTGATTCACCCCCCTCCTCTCAGTAGTAACCAGATCCTCATAATAACAGATCTCCCACTAGTTTTCCCTATTTTTGATGAACCATGGTGTCCAAGGTGTTCTAGTCCTAGGACCATGACACCTGGGGCATCCTAGTCCTCCTTAAATAAGACCTAATTTAAATGAGTTGGTGCAATTCCTCACCTAGTGATTTCAGTCCATTATCGATTGCAACATATTTGAGGTATATGATTCAACATTTACTTAAATATTTACATTTACATTCACAATTAAATTTAATTCAAGGGTTAATTCCAAACCTAGGGTTTGACTTAGGTCAAATCCCTATCAATAAAATTATTCCCCTTCTTTTTGTGTAGGCGATAGATCTAGGGGCCACCGATGGATATTTTGATAGAGGAGATGACAACAATCACATCTAACTTTTACAGATCTGAAAAATCAAGGATTGGGATGAAAATCACCACGGTCCCAAGCATTTTCAATGAGATTATGGGAACAAATTCTATGTGACATGATGATTCTAAATGATTCTAGTCCATCTGCATCCAATATTAGGGACTAGTATGCAAATTGCCACATGGTCCCACACTTTAAGGCTAAACATGTAATAACAGGTGCTCTTTTGTCTCTTCTACTCAGACATAGCCTTGTGTCTGCATTATGTATTTGCAGCTTGTAGTTTCTACTGTTTCATGCCAATTCTTCATCATTAACCTTGGATCTAGCATTAAAATACATTCAAAATAATTTTAACTAAAAAAAATAAAATAACTTGATCTGCATTCAATCCTCTTGCATTGGATCAATTGAGTCCTCCCTTTAATATTTTGTTTGGAAAGTTAGGTGATTTCCTAGTTTACAAGGCTTAAGTTGTGAAACCCTAATTTTCCATCCATTACATTTTGGTGAACTTTATGCTTCTTACATTTTGCATATTTCTAATTTGGTGTTTTCATATCTAATCGTTCATCATGGAATTCACAAAATCTAATTGGTTTTCTATTTCACATGTGATTACATTATTTGTTAGCTATTTTCATCAAAATCATGTGTTGGATAATAGATTCTTCCATTTCATGTTTATTTTTTTCTTTGATAGTGCTTTCACATATTGTATAATAAGGGTTTCAACAATACTTCCTACATATAGATCTTTTTTCAAGGCATTTATCCATATTTCATGTTGTCATATTAAAACATTTTTAAGGAAATTAGTGGAATATGTGGATTTAATAAAAGTTTTGGTGGATAATACCCTTGATAATTCTAAGGATGACATTGAAATAACAACACTTGTACCTCTCCTAGGGTATCTTTTGTTAATGAGGACACTATCGATGATCTCTCTAATGGAGAGACAACATTGAAGATCAAAATAAAACCATCTTATTCTCATAAAATGTACTTTAGAGAAAGGAGTCCAAGGTAAACATTTTGGTATATCAATCTCTCTAGATCCTCCTTATTCTTCTAGGGCTCATCTTCATCATCAACATATTTGTAGGCAATATGATGTTATGCATTTTATTCATGACCTATCTCTTAACATAACATTGAGTAAAGATGAAGCCTTAGATGATAGGGATCCTCCTTCCCAACCTAACAAAATGGACATGAATATCAATCATGAAAAGGGGAATCTCCCTATAAAGGATATCCCTTCATGTATTCATCCTTTTGGTCCTTCAACTTTTCCTTACACAACAAATTTTGAAGAAATTCATAAAGAAATCCATTCTCCTTCACAATTAAAAAAATCTTATGAGATTGACAATTATATCATTTCAACACAAGGCTATAGTGGACAAGGACTTGGAAAACAAGAACAAGGAATCAAGGTCCCCATAGATCCTCCATCACAATGCACTAGAGAAGGTCTAGGATACTCATATTGATCATCTAAAAAATATATGGACGATTTCCTTAAATTTCAAAAGAGTATTTTTCAAAAAAGATAAATTAATGTCCATTCAAGAATCCTCCTTCCTTACCAATCCATTTACCATAAGAAAACAATCTGTCTTCCTCCACTAGCATACCATTCCCTAAATCTCAAGAGACAAGACCTATCCATATTGGTAATCATGAAAATTTAGCTACAAGGATCTTTTGGAGACTCAAATATGGTAAAAACATTACACTTCCTTTTATGAGACATATCAACAATTATAAGAACAAATATGGTAGTGCGTATTGCCTCTTTCATCATAGTTATTCTCATTCCATTATTAATTTCAAATCTTTTAAGGGATTTGTTCAAGATTTATGTGATAGAGATCTTATCCGTATTGCACCAAATCTCATTCTTTTTCTCGATCCAAATTTAAAGGTGTTGCACCAACACTCCCTTCACCCTATTATGTTTCTCCTCACTATGTAACATTAATAGTTTGCCTTATTTGGGTGCTCGTTTTCATGTGTGGTGGTTCAATTTCAATTACAATCATACTTGGACCACAACATAATAGTCTTTATTCCTTGTATTCATGCTTGGGGGGCAAGAATAACATTTCAATCCTCTCTTTTTCTTTCTAAACATTGCCATTTTTCTTGGTTGAGTTGCATTTTTCATAACTTGAGGTCCTTTATTACATAGAGTGGTCTTCCATGAAATTACATATATGTCCCTTGGTTGGACTTTTTCTTTGTTTGAGATGGCACATCTTCTTATGAAAAATCTCTCCTTAGTGATTGTGTGCAATATTTTACTAATAATCCACTTTTTCCTAGCATTGGGGAAGGTGTGTATTCTTGGTTGCCTTCTCCTTCTAAAGAAGTTTTCTTTTTTTTTGGCTGAATAATAGTATATTTGTATTAATATTCAAAATAAAATAATGAGCTATAATTTCTTCTATCCACCCTCCATAGAAAATTACCAAATTTTCTCAAAAAATGATAGCCAAAATTGGGCATAACTTCACCCAAACCCTACCCCCACCTACAAAATTCTTCCCTATGCACCCATTTTACATTGTATCAGTAAATTACTTCAAATGATGAATATACTAATAAAGAATATATCTAAACCCTACCCCCGTCTACCAAAATTTTGCCCTATTCATCTATACATACAATATAGTATTTTTAAACATAAATTTATGTAGAGATAATATAAACATTAAACAAAAAATACTATAATTGTCTATTTCAATTCTTCCTCACTGCTTTCAAGGGCCCATTGACCCAATAGTCTTTCATCTTGAACCTCGATCTTGGCTCTTCCTACATCGCAGACTTTCTCTTGCCTCTAGCTTGATCTTTTTTCTTTGCATGTAGGAAATGCGTCAATGAATCCCATCCAATAAGAGCTTATTCCCAACTCTCATCATTTTTTGTCCCCTTCACCTATTAAATTAAAGGCATCAATTATTGGGGAGTATCATCTGTGCTCTTCTCCTCCTCCACTGACATGGAACCTTCTCTTGCAATAGCCCTTTCTAGTAGAGATTGCAACCCATACAACCAATCTTCTACCACACAACCCTTCAAAACCCATTCAACATCTTTCTTTCACCCAACCTCTAACCCCCACATTGCAACCATTGAGATGATATCAGTGTTTATCCTATAGTTGTATTTAGCCACTAAAAAATATTTGCCAATACGTACTCTCTTTTTATGAATGAAGATGTCTTGATCAAATTTGAAAAGGTTTTTCATTCTTTTCTCACTAATTTTTCCCATAAAATCTAACTTCTACCATCCTATTATCAAGGAAAAGATGGCCTCCTTCCTAAAGTGTAGTCCCCACCCATCCTCAAATGTGAGCCCTAAATACACCCTTTGTAGTTTTTATTACCTTGGTGACCCATGTCACATCATCTCACTACCACATCTTTCCATTAATAGCTTTATGAAATGGTAGCATACCATACCATCTCAAAGATCAAGCTCTAAATTACAAAGATCTTCCACCATACAATTTGACCCATCATCAAGTTACACCGCCCATTTAGACAACTTGTCTACCACCTCATTCCCTGATATCCTTACATACCCAATTTCAAATTCCTCATAGGTTTCTAATAAGTGCTTGGCAATGGATATAAATTTATTCGAATTCCCCAAATTTATTTTACCTTTTTTTAATGCATTTATAATAATCAGTGAATCTCCTTCAATTTGAATTTTTGGAAGGCCCATTTTTCCCCCCATTGTCAAAGCCTCAATAGCCACTTGGGGCTCAACTTCATTGTTTGTTCCCTCCACAAGATTCAAAGTACAAAAGGATACAATCTTACTCTTCCAATCTCATACCAAAATCCAGACCCCAATGGTCCTGGGTTGCCTTTTGAGGCCTCGTCAAAGTTTATTTTGTACCAACCTTCCCTCAGTTTGGTCCACTCCACCATATTCACTTTATCAACCTATAGATTAACTCGAGTAGGCCCATAAATAGGCCCTACTTTTAAATATGTTATCGTTACTAAAGATATCCTCTATTTTTTGACGTGGATATCTTTATGTAAAGATGTCTTCCTTTGTGCATACCTCAAAAGGATCCCTTTGCACTTGTTGCAATATATCTCTTTTACAACTATTGTTTCCTTGCTCATGATATTTATGCCTCTTTAGCTTGGAGTTATGCACATTTATACCTAAAGGATATATCCTTGGTGATGAAGGTGTGTATCCATGTTTCTATCTTTTCCTTAAGATATCAACACAAGGCTATGTTGATATCTTAAGGGGGGCATACATGTGGCCTCCTTGTAGCATATGTTCAAATTAATTTGTGGATTCACTTGCATCAAGCCTTGTTTGATTATCCTATTTTTGCTCCAAATTTGTTGATTCCCTTATGAAAAACATGTTTTGTTTGGCTATCCTTATGTATTAGATAGAATGTACATGCTTGAAACTAGATCAAAGTCTTAAACGAGATGTTACATTATTGAAACTAAATATTTTCTTTTATGTCTTATACAGGTTATTGCATGCTTATCAATAGATCAAATTATTACATGAGATTCTGAACTCCTAAAAGTAGATGAGATTTTAGTAGGATGAGTTGACTCGCATGATACAACTTGCTAGACATTTCAACTCTTCATTTTTGATATGTTGACTAGCATAATACAACTTTCTAGACCATTCAACCTTTCCTTTTGTAATTCCCTTGGGTGAGTTGAATATCATAACAAAACTTTATAGACCTTTCAACTCCTCTTTCTCTCCTTTTAGAATGAGTGGATCTAGCATAACACAACTTGCTACTCAACTCTGTTAGAAATACTTGATTGGTTGTCATTGAGGTCAAACCTAATGATCTAGATTGGTCTGAATGTTGTAAGGTTGTATGCAGTGTAAAGAGTAGTGAAAGTTACGTATGTATGTTGTAGATATGTTTTATAGTAGGTTGTTGCTCCAAAAATGAGTATTGTCAATACATGGATATGTTTCTTTTGAGGTCTAAGTTTTTGTGTTGGTTGTGGCAATTGGTTTTGTTCTCCAGTTGTACATTTTTAGTGATAATACAGTGTGGTGGTATTCAGTTGACTGATTCTAGGATTGCAGTGCTCCATGTCTTTGTCTCATTACATATATGATATCATAGTTTTGATATTCTATTAATCATTGCTTGAGATTATTGTATTCAATTTTTGGTGCTCTAGAAGTCGTGCTCTAGAAGTTGTGCTCCAATAATATATTTGGTTGTGTAGTGTTTGATAGTTATATGAACTCTGTTTTCCTTTAGTTTTTTTATTTCTAATGATAATATTTTGATGATTCGTTATTTATGTCTTTAACTTAATTATGTTGAGTTGGATCATTCTCTTTATGCTTCAGAAGTATGTTCTTGTGGAAGTTCAAAGATATGTTCATTTCGAGTCAGGTTGACCTTGAATGTTTGTATTATTGTTTTTCTTCGGTGCTTGTAATGTGTGATTTCCCCGTTCGAGTATCGTTTGGGAAGTATCTTTTTAGGCCAACTTGATGTATATTCTTATCAATACACACACACACACACACACACATATACATATACATATTATGTCTAAAGTAGTGGCAAAAGGTGATGAGTGATAAAGTGAGAGAAATAATATTTGTGGGTGAATAAGAAAGGCAGATCTAGTATAGTAGTGATTGTGTGTGATTGGAGTAGGCAGATAGTGATTTATTTGCAGAGTTTCTTAATCAAATCTACTACAAGCAGTTATTGTGATGTCCGAGATTAACATGAACTGGTCACATGCATATGTAGATGCTATATTCTTAATTGATACTTTTTTTTTCTTGGCAGAGATCCTTTCAACAATAAGCTATTATAATCCAAGCAATGAGCCCTCTGACAGCGAGCCCTTGTAATCCCATATAACTAGTTATATTATCTTGAGAGTTAACCCTCTTCATGTTTTTTCCCATTTGTATTTTCTACATATAAATAATCAAGTGTCTCTCTTATGGTTGTTTATGTCTTGTATTTCATTTATAGTGCATATATCCTTTCATTTTCATAATTTTAGATTGTTTTGTTATGGAATATTGATTCACCCCCGCTCTCAGTATTTTGATCTGTTTAATAATTGGTATCAGAGCATGGTCCCTTTTTTCTAGATTAACCTCTTGAGGGAGATCTTGATTATTTGAATAGATGGCTCCTATGGATATTGTAGGAGAATATTATTTAGATGAAGAATTGAAGACAACCCTTTAAGATTTGGAGAGTGTGGAATCTGAGAATGAAGATTAGAAAGAGAATGTTAAGGTATAAAATTAATGTGTTAATAAGCTTAGAGATCAGATCCAGAAGTTAGCGTTAAAATAAGAAAATGCGACTATTGTGAGTTTGAAGTTGTATATTGAAGAAAGCAAGAAAGAGGAAGAATGTCTGAAGGATACTATTAATTAGAAGATAGAAGAATGTGGGAAGTAGGAACAAGAATTATTGAAGTTGAATCCAGAAGCAAAAATTACTGAAATCAACACCATTTATTGGCAAGAGACACTACTCTAGTGAATATTGATGCATGAGATATGTTTAGGGGTTGTCATTGATGGAAACTTGGTTAAGAAATCATATCTGGTATATATAGATTTGATTTACCAAAAGACATAAGTGTGGAAGGTGGAATACAATATCCAACAGAGTATGTGTACAGTATGTAGATATTGTTTTTGGTTGCCGTGATAGAGGCAGATGATTCGAGGTTCGAGGCATTTTACTTTGTAATCCTAATTATTTGATGTTTCTATAGATTTGGTCATAGAGCTAATCACTGCAAATCAAGAATAACTTTGATGAATTCTGGATAGAGGAATATCAAGTGTTACAATTGCAACAAGTATGGACACTTTGCTAACAAATGTAGGAAGGTGAATACTTTGGTAAAATCAAATGAACCTAAGAAGAAGAATTCTATGGTATGGAGAAAGAAGAAAGTGACTAAGTCTACTACACTTGAGTTTGGTATAGGTTCTTCTTCCTCTGAAAATTGACTTAGTTGCTTTGGCTTAGGGGGAGTTTGAAAGAAAATCTATATATTTACCCCTCTTGCAAAGGAGTTAAATTTTGTGGCTTTGCATGTTGATGTTGATGTTGTTCATGCTTCGATAGATTATGTATGTAGAAGTGCAAGATTCAATTGACGTCATTATGACAAGACAGTTTTTGGCAAGAAAACCTTAGGTATATCAAACATATTAAACATCTACTTTTTGAGATCATTTTTATATTATGTGTTTAATATTTTGAAGAGTGGAGTTGTTTAAGAGTAGAAGGAAATTTAGAGCAGAGTTAGCACAAAAAGGTTTTTTTATTTACATCTTTGTCTATGGATCCTAAGAAGTTAGTTGTGAGAGAATCTAGTAGTAGAAATACTCAGAAATCAGATAATGTACTTTTAGAATAATATTGATCATGAGAAAATGAAAAATTTGGAAAGTTCCTTGTCAAATGAATATTCACATAGAATTATAGAATTAGGAGCCCTTACGTGTAGGTGAGTTGGATTGGGCGGTGGGTTTGCTCGCCATCGGTCTCAAGTTCGACTCCCTCTCAAATTTAAGAGGGAGGACTAGTTGCGGGCTCTGGATTCTCTCCCTAGGGGACTAGTCTCGCCTCATTTCTCCTCTTCCTGGCCCCAACTTGGTAATAAAAGTAAGCCCAAGGTAAGGCAGGTTGCATCGTTGGACTGGGTCACGATAATACCCTTGGCGTACTGAAGAAAAAAAATTAGAGAATGAGGGCACAAAATGTTTGCATATTTGGAGCAATTTTCAATGGTTTATAGATGAGGATTCAATTATTCCTTTTGAATCATATTGAGGATGGTCATATGATGTTGGACAAACGCTATCCTCTTTTCAAGGAAGCAATATCAACTATTTCTAGTCTTTGTGATGTTGGACCCATTTCAGTGAAGAGATCAATTAAGAACAAAGAAGTTGAAACTCTAATTGGCATCACGAGTGATCAACGAGCATTGATAATTGATATAGTCATCAACCCTATTGTGAGGTATGTTGCTTATGGATTTTCTTATAGAATTTATTTCAAAAACAAAGAAGGATCAACTTCAACAATACAAGTATATATTGTACATCAAATGATAAAAGAAAGAAAAGACTTTGATTTGTGTGAGTTATTATGGACACAGTTAATAGAGGATATTACCATGTCAAAAGATCAGGGATATCCTTTTTGATTTGGTTCTTTGGTCTTGTGCTTAATGTTTTATTTCACAAGATCATTACCATCAAATGAGAATGTTGTGTGGAAATCAAATGTCTCTGTTGGAAAAAAAAATTATATGTATCGAGGTTGTTTTATAGAGAAAGAGCAATTATGCAAGAATCATTTCATGAACCTCCAAAAGATGTGGTGCTCTAGTCCAATTCCTAGTATTATCAGTATTCCTGAGGAGAGTCCCTCCTCCAACTAAAAAAGTTTGAAGAGAAAATTTGTTGTGTCTTCTTTGGAACCAATGAAGCTGAGGAAAAGTGATGAAAAGAAAGAGATAATTTCCCTTGATGATCAAGAACCATATGCAGAAGCTAAGGGAAAGATGGATTTAGTTGAGAAGCAAGAAGGTGGTATGGATGAAAATGACCCCTACAGAGTTGAAAACATTTTAAATATGATTGAGGAAACAAATGGTTTGAAGAAGATTAGAGATTTGTGTCTTGTGGGACCTTCATATAATCAAAGATAAGATTGAAGGAGTTTTAGTTGATTATTTGCATCAGAATAGTATTACTCTAAATAATCTTACAAATATATTTTCGATTGTTATGTTTGAATTACTTGAAGACTGTATGAAGTAGTCTCCTAAATAATGTATTGGAAAAGATTAAGTTCAAGAAGATATGGAGAAGAGATGTGCCTATGCTTAGAAGAGATTGTCAAAAAGCATTAAGGAAATTAAAGATTGTGCTGGAGAAGAAGCCAGAGTATATAAGTATCGTCTCTAGTGGCTTGTGGCCATTGAACATTTCAAAGCTAAGATTCATTCCATTAGATTTTAATTGAAATGCATTGGTAAATCATTTGATATTTTCAGTTATATAGAAGGTTCTGAAAGAAAGAAGATAAATTATTTGTAGTATGACCTTATATTTTACCTAAGGTAGTGAGAAATTGTGAATACCATCTAAAAAGTGAAGGAGATAGTTGAGGCAAGGTTAGATCATCTTTCCAGTCTCCTTATTGAAGTAGAAAAAGTTGAACACAATGTACCATTGAGAGGGGGGTGAATCAGTGGTTCCTAATCTTCTCCTTTTAAAGCAACCTCAAAATATTGGTTGTTATCCTAAGCACTAAACAATCAAACCGGTAAGACAAATAAGAATACCAAAAGAGACAATCACACAAATGCAACCCACAACACTAGATGTATGAGGAAAACCCAATATGGGAAAAACCTCGGTCAAAAATACTGCTGGAGACTACTGCTCCAATCTAGCCTCACAAGTGAAACACTGAATTACAAAGATTTAGCGCACTGACCCAAGGAGAGCCAACCCATTCTAATTTAGGGCACCAACCCAAGGAGCACCAACCCCTACACCAAGCTCCAACTTGGCAATGTATATTGAAATACAATTTTGATATAATTATAGCTTCTTGTTGCAAATGAGTTCTGTAACTCTTGATCAAATAGGTCTCTGTTGGTTAACAATCTTCTCTTCTTCACTGGATCTCACACTGTCGGTTAATAGATAGCTCTCTGATTGTTGGCCTCTCTTCTCTCTCTCTCTCTCAGCCTCACAACCCATTGTGTCACACTTGGATGCCTTCTTGATCAATCACACCTCACTGGTTAGCTCAATTGTTAGACATGCTACAATTTATATGTACTCTATCCTACTGGTTAAACCCTCTCACTAGTTTGCTTGTTAACTCACTCTGCAACTTTCTTAGAATAAATTATAAGGGAATATGATTCTTCTCCGCACTCAAGCTTGCTTCACTCTTCTTCTTCTCATCAAGAATCATTCTTTTTTGTCTTGATCTCATCCTATTTATAATCTTGGATTCCCGCCAAGAACACATTCAATCAATGTCGTGTTAGGTTTTGCCTTCTCTAACTTGATCTGAATCCGATTTGATTTGATCTTTTTTTCTAGGGATAAGATCTTCATGACATTGATCAATCACCAACAAAGCTTCACATTCCAATGTGCATTTTCTAAATCTAGAGGTTTGCACCATGCTTTTCTGCTTTTCTCAAACATTCGCCATTAATGGATTTGTTGTTTCCTTCACCAAATGGGTAAGAAGATCAAATCTTCTTCCAGGATCAGCTCAATCACTTTGCCAACTTGCCTTCCTCAAGCCACAATCCTCTGGCATCCTCTATGACTTGCAGGTTCATCATAAAAGCTGACCTGCTTGTTGATTTGTTATAATGCACACTCCATCAACTTGTGCAATACCTCTACCTGGCATTCAACTGTCATGCTTGTTGACATCCACCATTGCTTGGATTCCTATGTCGGTTTGACATTATTTGTTGACCAAGGTTGACTATCAGTTTAGTTCACCTTACCGATATGGCCATCAAACATCCTCTTTGTTTTGTTCACCGGTTGTTGTGCCTTCATAACAAATAGACAAAATTCATCCTGGTTTGTGCCTTACCAGTAAGACTTCTTTACTAGTAGATGACACAAGTCATGTGTACTGGTAGCCTTCCTTCTGTCTTTCTCTTCTTATTGTTGGTATTATGTGAACTGGTATGAAGACATAATGATATTGTATGTTGTCATTGATGTCAATATGTGACATGATGTGAACCGGCACATGTGACATGTGAGAAGAGAGAACCAGCATATGTATGAACTGGTATATATGCCAAAGTGAAGTGGTATATTTGTTCAAGATGAACCGGCATGTAATTATGGGAACCGACACATGGAAGCATTGTATGACTACCGGTTGGTAGGTAGTTTCCACTTCAAGATTTCTGGTCGGAGTACCTCAAGCCTGTGTGACTCAATCGGTGATCTTTGTGTGATGAGTTAGCAGTATAACAGAGAATAGATCATTTTGCCACATAAGCTTTGTGCACATGAAGGATCTTGCATGAAGAAGACTATCCCTATCTACCTTGGGAATGTACGAAGTTTGTTAAACAGTGATAATGCGTGATGAGTTATCAGCCACCATGAAATCGGTGGATAATGGATGATGGAGAATGTCTTGAGATTGATTCAAGATTGTTGCATTTAATGCAGTATGATTCAACGATCAAGATTGAACCATTTGAATTGCTTAACCTAACAGGTTTAGGGTTTAGGGTTTTTGCTACCAACCTGTCTGTTTCCTATAAGGTCGATGTTGTGTTTCTTTCCAAAGTTGTTGGCAAAAGTTGTATGTGTGTATCCAAGGGAAGTGATACGTGATTCTTGGCAGACCAAAGGAGAGAAGAGATACCTGCAAAGTGCATGTGCAAAAGGTGAAGAGGAGCCAGAATGGATCTGCATTAGCATTGAGTGTTGTTACCAAATCATTGTAATTCCTGTTGATCTTTAACCACTTCAACAGTTGTGAAATCCCTTAATAGGGTAGCCTTAACTGGCTTGATACAAATCCCTTGACAAGGTAACTTGAAGTTATTGCATTTTGGGAAGCTATAGAGCTCTGGAGATCCTTTAGCTATTAAGTTCTTGAAATCCTCTAACAAGGTAACCCTAACTGGGTTTAACCCTTAACTGGGTATTGTAGCCATCCCTTAACCGGGTGATCCCTAACAGGATTGGTTCCTAACAGAACCTATTGTATCTGTCTTTAATAGGACAAGGCTCCTAACAGAGTGGACTTCTAAAGAGTTCAACAACAAGCTTGTGGGTATTCATCCCCACTATGGTTTTTCCCAGTTGGGTTTCCACGTGAAAAATATGTGTCATGTGTGATGCTTTGATGTTTCCTATTGAGCATATGATGGTTCTATGTTTTATGCCTGTCAATAAAACATGTTGAACTAGCTGATGTGAAGATACGATGATAGATTACCTATTCTTACATAAGGATGAAATGGCAGTGTAGTTCCGAGTTGAGTAGGAAGATAAGTGAGTAACTGGTTTATGATTGTTTTAGTTGTTCTAGGTTTTACTAGTTTTACTCTGCTTCAAACCGGTGTCACTGTTTGCCAGTCATTTAGAGTAATTTCTATTGAACCGGTTTAGAAATATTATTTTGCCTATACTGATTCACCCCCCTTCTCAGTACTAGTTTGGTACTATTTGCTCATCATTGAGCTATCAATTGGTATCAGAGCATCCTCTAGGTCCTTTGTGTTTTAAGCTTAACTGCTTGAGGTAAAGGTCCCAGTCAAATGATGAAGACGGAAGGTCCAAAGTTTAACAAGGAAAATTTTGGTACATGGAAAGATATGATGAAGATATTCATCAGAAGCATGGGTGCTCAACACTGAATTTATGTTGAGAATGTCTATGTTGTCCCTATCGGTACTCTCACCGATGACCAAAAGAGAGAGATACAAGAAAATGGGTAAGTCATGGAAGTCCTTATTAGTAGTCTATCTGACATTGAGTTTATTGATGTTCAGGACAAGGTAAATCCCAAAGAGGTATGGGATGCTCTTGAAAATATCTATGGTGGCGATGAACATGTAAAATAGGCTAAGGAAGAAAGCCTAAGAGGGAAGTTTGAAGATATGTGGATGGTTGAAGGTTAGAACATTTAGCAGTATGGAATAAGAATCAAAATAGTTGTTGGAGAAATCAAGAGTGCAGGTGGTAAAATAGAAGATTCCATTGTGGTAAGCAAAGTCCTGAGATCACTATTGCCGGTCTATGCAATAAGGGTTGCTGTTATTCAGGAGCTGAGATCAATAGACAAGACTAAGGTATCCTTGGACTCCATCATAGCCAAGCTAATAGCTTATGAGCTAAATAGTTTTGATGGCAGTGTCCAAAAGACTGAATCAACATTTAAAGCCTCTGCTATACTATCCAAAAAAGGAAAAGAAGCTAGCACTAGTGGTGAACCTAGACAGAGCAAAGAAATGAATGATGAGCAGATTCTGATGGCTTTTGAAGCTCTCCTTTCTAGGAAACTTCCTAAAGGAACCTGTAAATACAAAGGTAAGCTACCTTTGAAATGGTTTTCTTGTAACTGGATAGGACATATTGCTATAAATTGTCCTAATGGAGATAACAAGGACAAACCAGAAAGGTTCAGGAAATTCAAAGGAGGAAACCAGAGAAACTATTTTGTGGCAGTTGATGAAGGTGCCATAGATGAAGAATCAGAGGATGAAGAAAATGAAGATATTGTGTTTGTTGCTGTGAAAGAAGATGTGTCAGAAAAGAAGGCTCTTGTCTCCTGGTTTGATGATTCCAATGAGTGGATCATTGACAGTGGTTGTTCTCACCATATCCTTGGAGGAGTATGATGGTGGTGTGGTTCGCTTTGGAAATGATACACCATGCATGGTCAAAGGTAGAGGGTCCATCTCTCTGAATGGAAAAGTAGTGTTGATAATGTGTACTGGGTTGATGGTCTCAGACACAACCTTTTGAGTGTTGCCCAGCTGAATGACAGTGGCCTCACTCTAGAATTCAAGAATGGAGTTTGCAGAATCAAAGGAAAAGATGGTGAATTGGTGGCCACTAGCATGCAGACCAAAGGTAACCTATTTCATTTGAATTCAAATATAAGTACATGTCTTATGGCTAAGTTTGATGATTGCTGGATATGGCATAGGAGACTCTGCCATGTAAACTTTGATAACATTGTAAAGGCTAGTAAGATCAATACAGTTGGAGGGTTGCTGGTGCTAAGCAAATTGGATAATACCTTGTGCAGAGAGTGTCAATTGGGGAAAATGTCTTCCTCAACATTTAAAGGTAAATCTTTCACTACTGACAACTTGCTTGATCTTGTGCATACTGATTTGTGTGGTCCTATGAAAACTAAAAGTGTGCAGGGTGATAGGTAATTCATGATTCTCACTGATGACTGCTCAAGAATTATGTGGGTCACATTCTTGAAAGACAAGTCTGAAGCCTTTGTGAAATTGAAAGATTTTAGAGCATTAGTGGAGAAGGAAAGTGGTAAAAGGATCAAGTGTCTCAGAACTGATCAAGGAGGGGAATTCACTTCCGGTGAATTCAACAAGTATTATGAAGATTTTGGCATCAAGAGGCAACTATCTACCCCCTGGACTCCACAGTAGAATGGCCTAGCAGAGAGGAATAACCGGACTGTGGTTGAAGTAGCTAGAACAATGTTGATTCAAGGAAAGGTAGCCCACACCTTTTGGAGATAAGCGGTGAGCACTGCAGTCTACACAATGAACCAGGTACTCATCAAGAAAGGTAAGGACAAAACTCTGTATGAGTATTGGACCGGTAAGACACCTGTGGTTAGCTACTTTAGGGTATTTTGTAGAAAATGTTACATCAAAAGGAGTGAACATCAGGACAAATTTGAAGCTAAATGTGATGAGGGAATATTCCTAGGATATTCCACCAATAGTAAAGCTCTCAAGTGTTACAACAATAGGACTTGGAGAATTATGGAAAATATCAATGTAAGAGCTGATGAATCCTCTGAGGAAACTGAGAAAACTGATCGTGAGCAAGCTGTAAATGAACCGGTTGCAACCTTCTGGGAACCAGTTGTCAACCAACTGTACCAGTAACAGTGTTCCTAAACTAATGAATGTTGATACCGATGAAGATGAGGATGAAGAGGAAAAGAAAGAAGAACTAGTAAAGACCATTCCTCGGTATGTCAAGCTGAATCATGATCCTAAGCAGATCATAGGAGATAAGGATGCAGGAATCCTTACAAGAAGAAAGATCAGAGAAAACTCATGTATGATCTCTGAATTTGAGCCTAAATCATTCAAAGAGGCTCATAAAGATGAAGACTGGATCAAGGCAATGGAAGAGGAACTTGACCAAATAGAGAAAAATGGTACATGGTCCTTGGTACCCATACCAGAACATAAAAATGTCATTGGCACCAAATGGGTATTCAGAAACAAGCTGAATGAGGATGGCACAGTGATTAGGAATAAAGCCAGATTGGTGTGCAAAGGATATGCTCAAGAAGAAGGAGAAGACTATGGAGAAACCTTTCCTCCTATAGCCAGATTGGAAGGAGTTCGTATGCTTCTTGCATATGCAGCTTTTGAAGGATTCAAGGTATATCAAATGGATGTAAAATCTACATTCCTAAATGGTGTACTTGAAGAGGAGGTGTATATAGAGAAACCAAATAGGTTTTCCCTATCTGAAGATAGTGATATGGTGTGCAGGCTACATAAAGCCTTATATGGTCTAAAGCAGGCACCTAGAGCATGGTATGAACGTCTACATTCCCATCTTGTGATGATTGGATTTGAGAGAACAAGTGAAGATAGTAATATCTACTTGAAGTCTGAAGGAGATCAGATCCTAATCTATGAGGTTTTTGTTGATGACATTATCTTTGGTGGAAATGACAAGATGAGTCATGAGTTTGCTAATGAGATGAAGAAAGAGTTTGAGATGTCACTCATAGGGGAGATTAAGTTCTTCATTGGACTGCAGATCCAACAGATGAAAGATGGAATCTTTATTGCTTAGTCCAAATATGTCAAAGAGGTGTTAAAGACCTTTGGCATGGAAGATAGAGAACTGGTTGGTACACTGATGGTGACCGGTTGCAAATTGTCAAAAGAGTATGATTCCATATTGGTTGATGAGAAAGAATACCTATCAATGATTGGTAAGTTGCATTATGTATTGCAGAGTAGACCAGATATTGCACATGCAGTTGGCATTACTGCAAGGTTCCAGAAAAGTCCAAGAGAATCCCACTTGGCTGTAGTCAAGCGGATTCTTAGGTATTTGAAGGGAACAGTTGACTATGGATTGTGGTACCCATACAGCAATGATTTCATTCTGAAAGTATTCATAGATGCTGATTGGGCAGGTAATGTGGATGACTACAAAAGCACAACTGGTGGTGCATTCTTTCTCGGTGGTAGACTGGTCTCATGGATGAGTAAAAAGCAGAGTTGTATCTCTCAGTCTACAGTGGAAGCGAAGTATGTTGCAGCCTTCATGAACTGCACTCAGACAATTTGGATGAAGCATGTTTTAAATGGCTTCAAAATCCCTATATCTGAACTGTTAAGTATATTCTGTGATAACACAAGTGCTATCAATATTTCAAAGAATCTAGTTTTACATTCTAGAACCAAGCATTTTGAGCTTAAGTATCATTTCTTGAGGGAAAAGGTTCAGAATAAAGAGATTACACTAGAACATGTTTCTAGTAAGGAGCAGTTAGCAGACATATTCACCAAGCCTTTCCCAAAGACTACATTTGTGCATTTAAGAGGTGAATTGGGGGTACTGCCCCTTCAAGAGGTGAACTAAATGTATTTGTTCCACATCAGACAGGTATTGCATAGTCATTTGTTGATTGATGTGTTGAAGGATGCTACTCCCAGGGGGAGTAGCATAATGGAACAGGGATGCTTGTGCATCCACTTTGGCATTGTTGTCAAAGCGGGAGAAGATGTGAAGCAGAGAGATATCTCTGTATATTGCAATCAATGCCAAAGGGGGAGATTGTTGGCATTATGTGAACTAGTATGAAGACATAATGATATTGTATGGTGTCATTGATGTCAATATGTGACATGATGTGAACTGGCACATGTGACATGTGAGAAGAGAGAACCGACATATGTATGAACTGGTATATATGCCAAAGTGAAGTGGTATATTTATTCAAGATGAACCAGCATGTAATTATGGGAACTGACACATGGAAGCATTGTATGACTACCAGTTGGTAGGTAGTTTCCACTTCAGGATTTCCTGTTGGGGTACCTCAAGCCTGTGTGATTCAATTAGTGATCTTTGTGTGATGAGTTAGTAGTATAACGGAGAACAAATCATGTTGCCACATAAGCTCTATGCGTGTGAAGGATCTTGCATGGAGAAGACTATCCCTATCTACCTCGAGAATGTGCGAAGTTTGTTAAACGGTGATAACGCGTGATGAGTTATCAGCTGCCATGAAATTGGTGGATAATCAATGATGAAGAATGTCTTGAGATCGATTCAATATTGTTGCATTTAATGCAGTATGATTCATCAGTCAAGATTGAACCATTTTAATTGCTTAACCTAATAGGTTTAGGGTTTAGGGTTTTTGCTACCGACCTGTCTGTTTCCTATAAGGTCAATGTTGCATTTCTTTCCAAAGTTGTTGGCAAAAGTTATCTAAGTGTATCCAAGGGAATTGATACGCGATTCTTGCCAGACCAAAGGAGAGAAGAGATACCTGCAAAGTGAATGTGCAAAAGGTGAAGAAGAGCCAAAACACATCTACATTAGCATTGAGTGCTATTACTAGATCATTGTAATTCTTGTTGATCTTTAACCACTTCAACAGTTGTGAAATCCCTTAACAGGGTAGCCTTAACCAGCTTGATACAAATCTCTTAACAGGGTAACTTGAAGTTATTGAGTTCTGGGAATCTATAAAGCTCTGGAGATCCTTTAGCTATTGAGTTCTTGAAATCCTCTAACAAGGTAACCCTAACTAGGTTTAACCCTTAGCTGGGTATTGTAGCCATCCCTTAACCGGGTGATCCCTAACAGGATCAGTTCCTAATAGAACCTATTATATCTATCTTTAATAGGACAAGGCTCCTAATAGAGTGGACTTCTAAAGAGTTCAACAACAAGATTGTGGGTATTCATCCCTGTAGACACCTAAAAATGGTCAACGCTTGCGGAGTCATACTTTAACATTTGCGCATTGCCTCATTTTAGGTTTTTGCATCGCATTAACATTTCTCCTATGATTCGCACTTGGTTTTTATCATTTGCAAGCATCGAGTCATTCTTTTGCATTCTTCATCTGTCTCGCTCTCGAATTTGGTCTTGTCGACAACACTATCCAGTCATGATTTTAATCGATTCTATCTTATTGCATCAATGTGCATGCTCATTTGTCATTATTTTGGACATCGTCAATCCTAATTAGGGTTTTGTCCTCCTGTCAATCTTGCGATCGATTTGTCATCGATCGTTGTCCTCTTATCAATCTTGTCGATTTATCATCAATCCTTCAATCTTGTCATTTTAACGATCGATTTGTCATTGATCGTTCTCATGTTCGATCTTGTCATTTTGCGATCAATTTGTCATCGATCGTGGTCATTTTTAATCTTGTCATCTTGCAATCTATTTATCATCAATCCTTGTCCTCTTGTCAATTTTGTCATTTTGCGATCATTTCGCTATTGATCATTGTCTGTCTCAATTATGTCAATTTGGATCAATTTGTCATTGTTCCTCGTCAATTGGCGCATCAATTAAATCATTTATCACATTGGTCATTTATCAATCCAAAATCAAATCAAATCGAGTCAATTATATTTCAAGACCTATCAGCGCAGACAGCATGATCGTCCTATCAACACTTTCAACTTTTGACAATGAAGATCAAGATGTTTGTCTGATTTGCTTGAATTTGTGTATCTTATCTTTTTATTGATTTATCTTTGGCTTCGATCATGTTCCTATGTTGCTCGATGATGTCATTGAGTGATTTAGAGTGACCGGGATGGCTCATGATCCCTTTCTTTTTTGTTGTGATTGTCGTTTGTCTGTGATGTGTCTGTCTTTTGCAAAAAGGGTTGCATTTCAGCTCTGGCCTTCAATGCCATGATGCTACGCATCCATTTTGCTACATAAAAATAAAGGTTCTCACCTACAAAGTGCATTACTGAAAGCAAGTTTTTCGTCATCTCTAACTGCCCTCTATCTCATTTCTTACTAACATTTCTTCCGTCAGTCCGGATAGTCAGTTTGGTCTAGTGCTCCGATATCCAAACACATATGTTGCATCCTGCATTCATTGGTTAGTACATTTGCATTATATCAAGCTTCATATCAAGCATTTTATCCATTTCATATCATAAATGCATCAAAAATACAAAAAATAATACATCCATACATGTTTCACAATAAACAGTGCATAAGTCATCCATATATGGAAAATAACATCAGTCATAACATATCGCATCCCATCATATCGATGCATATCATATCATATGTCAAAATGATATTGGAGTACAAAATCGGACTGTCTGTCCTAAGTATGGCCCGCAGGCTGACTACAACATGTCAAACTACATAATGTCTACTGTCTATCATAAGGAGCACGTGCCTCTATCACTGGGTGCTCCCTCTATCCTCCTCATCCCTGCCATGTCTCACGGATGATGTCCCTCCTGGTCTTGGCTGTGGTGGTCTCATAGGTCCACTCACCCCCATGCTGCTCAATGATCTCCGAGAGCGTGACCTGCTCTCTGTCCTCGATCGTGCCCGATATGAAGGTGCTCTCCACTCTGGTGGAACTGCACTCTCATATAGTGTCCTCCAATATAGTCTCTCCTCTCCGGTCTCTACCAGCATCTATGCCATCTCCCGTGCACTGGCATCCCTAATTGATCCAATGAACTCAGTGACTCTCTATCCCTCTCGATGTGCCTGAGCTATTGTTGTATCTCGTTCTGTCCTTAAAATGGCATTCTGTCTCTCCAATGTCACAATATAATCCTGCTGGCTCGCTATGGTAGCCCTGCACGTATCCATCTCCTCTGTCTTAGCTGTCCCCGGCTCTATAGGAATATCCTCCAATGTCTCCTGATCAGCTGAGTCTAGCTCATCCTCCCCATCATCATCTCCGTCATCATCCTCCCCACCATCATCCCCATCAATCTCCTCATCCCCATCCTCATCCTCCTCATCCTCATCATCTCCCTCCTCTCCTGTGAGTGGGAAGTCCTCCTGTCTCCTAGGTACTGGCCGTCGTCGTGCAAACCATGTCTCATACTCCTCTGTCATCCCAGCATCCACCACATCTGACCTCCACTCCCACTATCTCTGCTGTAGCTGTGCAAAGTCGGCATATGCTATGTGTGGCTGAATCATACTCCCCCACTGACTCGTCTCTCTGTGAGATCGGGCAAAGCATGCAGTCCTCCTAGGTACATCCTGTGTCTCTCCAAACTGTCGTCTGACCCTCTCTGGTAGGTACATCTCAATCACTCTCTGGCAATTCACTGGCCGCCCAATCAAGTATCTCTCCTGTCTACAATAGGGTAGCTCATCGCTATCATCTGACCATCCCGGACAATCACGATATGGCCTCCATATGAACTCTCTCAGTCTGTCTAGCTCATGTCGCCAGTATAATATGTATCCAAATGGACCCTGTCTTAGTGCTCCACCATAACAGTACACATATGGTCGGTGTGGTACTACCTGTCTATCTGTAATCAGTCGACATATGGCTATGTGCTCAAATGCCCATACCTGTAGCAATGTGACTCCACAGCTCAGCATCTGAACTCCCTGATACGCTATCTGATGCAGCTGAAAATATAGCATAGCCAGTACACATGGTCCCCATGCATACACTGTCCCCTCTATCGCCATCCGCTCCAGCACTCTTCCCCATCCAATAGGGAATCCATGTCCTCGTTTGTCTCCTGCTAGTAGACATGCTATCACCACAGCTATCACCACATATCGTCGATCATACTCGGAAGCCATGCTCTCCCAGCCGATCTCCCTCTCGACAATGTCCAAGTCATCTGTGTTGCACTCAAATAGCTTGCATAATGTGTCTCTACCTGTCACTGGGTCATACTCTATCATCTCCCCATGTATCGGAATGCGGAGGATGCACCATACGTCCTCTAGAGTCATTGCCGGCTCTCCAGTTGCCAAATGGAATGAGGAGGTCTCTGAATGCCATCGCTTTGCCAATGCAGTAAGCAATCTTGTGTTTGCCCTAATCTCGGGCATGTATGTGATCGAATATATCCCCAGTCCTGCTAATGTGTCTCTCTCTATGCTCCTGAGTCTATGTCGTAGCATGAAGCAGTCTGGTCGATTCTCCCGCGTGATCAATGGATACTGTCGACTCTGCATCACAATCGGGGCTTCTTTTTGTCAGTTTTAGGGTTTGCTCCTACGAGTTGCATTTCCTCATTTTCATGTCCAAATTAGGGTGTTTTTCATCTACATTGACCTATCCTACCCTTATCCCCCCTTTTCCGATCATTTGCATATCATTTTGACCAAAACTAGGGTTTTCATGCACTCTTGCGCTTGTGTCAGAGAACCTGTGCCTGTGTCAGGTAAATTGCGCTTGTGTCTTCCTACACAAGCGTAGAACACCTGACACAAGCACAGAATTAGACTACACAAGCGCAGAAGTCATCTTTTTCATCCCCTGTGGGCCCCGCAATGTCCCGAAATTAATCAAAATTCATGAAATTGAAAACATGGGTTTTTGAGATCCATACCGCTGCTCCTGCGTTGTACGGTCATCTGAATGTACGTACATGTTCTCCAAGGTGATCCACCATTGGAATGTTTGCCATCTCTGCAAGTGTCCTTGTCCAGAGCAACAAATCCTCCTCCTTGTCTAGTGCAAATGAGCAATTTTCCATCTCTTGGTCTCATTTATAGCTCTTTGTCATTGCATAGATGGACATGTGTCTTCTCCATCTTATGTTGGTCACGGTCTTGTGCACCTTACATTGCTTGTCCTGCATGCATCCGATCTCCGATTGTCAGTCCGTTCGATCCTATCATTTTTATCGATCAATTGGCCTCTTTTCTGTATGTTTCCGGCCAATTCCTCGAGGGGGCATGCATATGTCATTATTATTGTCTGGGGCATTTTTATTATTGTTCTTTGAAACAACGCTTAAAATCGCATTGTCTTAAAGAGGGGCAAAATGTAGACACCTAAAAATGGTCAACGCTTGCGGAGTCATACTTTAACATTTGCGCATTGCCTCATTTTAGGTTTTTGGGTCACATTAACATTTCTCCTATGATTCACACTTGGTTTTTATCATTTGCGAGCATCGAGTCATTCTTCTGCATTCTTCATCTATCTCGCTCTTGAATTTGGTCTTGTCGACAACACTATCCAGTCATGATTTTAATCAATTCTATCTTATTGCATCAATGTGCATGCTCATTTGTCATTATTTTGGACATCGTCAATCCTAATTAGGGTTTTGTCCTCTTGTCAATCTTGCAATCGATTTGTCATCGATCGTTGTCCTCTTATCAATGTTGTCGATTTATCATCAATCCTTCAATCTTGTCATTTTAACGATCGATTTGTCATCGATCGTTGTCATGTTCGATCTTGTCATTTTGCGATCAATTTGTCGTTGATCGTGGTCATTTTTAATCTTGTCATCTTGCAATCTATTTATCATCAATCCTTGTCCTCTTGTCAATTTTGTCCTTTTGCGATCATTTCACTTTTGATCATTGTCTGTCTCAATTATGTCAATTTGGATCAATTTGTCATTGTTCCTCGTCAATTGGCGCATCAATTAAATCATTTATCACATTGGTCATTTATCAATCCAAAATCAAATCAAATCGAGTCAATTATATTTCAAGACCTAATTCGTCTTCTAGGGTTTTATGATTTATTCATTTAACCTAATTTGTCATTTCTTCCTCTAGGATTACTAAATTATTTATTAATCCTAGGTCTTCTCATTACAATTAAATCTTTATTTAATTGGCTAATTATTCTTCCTCTTCTAAATTAATTAATAAATGTCAAATTATTAGTTAATTTACCTAATTTCTTCTAGTTCCTAATTTCCTATTTTTCCATCAATTTATAATTCCTAATTTTCATCAATTTCAATTTTCTAATTTTCTAATTTCCTAATTTCAAATTCCTCCTATTCATCTCCTAATTCTATGGGAATGACATTTCAATTTGTCATAAATTGTCATAATTAATAATCAATCAATTTTGACATAGAATGTGTCATAATTTGTCATCAATTATCAATCAATCAAATTGTGCATGGAAAGTGCATAATTTGTCATATTGATTTGCAATTTCCATTTGAATTGCATCATGCTAATCTTGTCATTTATCCAATTCTTCTATAAATTGGATGATTTTCAATCAAAGCTAATCCCGAATCCCTAATCAAACTATCGAACTTATGCTTCTAGTACTCTTGATCAACAAACCAATATCAATCTTGCTTTCAATTATATGTTGTGCACTTGTAGGTGAGATCCACAAATCCATTTGAAGAGGAAAGAAGAACAATGGAGCCACATGGAAGAAGCATCCAAATCATCATCTGGTTTGCATGAATATTTGCTTTTGAATGCTTTGTTTTTATGTCTCTATTGAGTGTGCTTAGGATTAGATCATTGCAATGTGTGTTTGGGATTGAGCTAATAATGAATAATATGTCCTTTTATATATTGCTTTGATGATTCCTAATTCCAATGCTACATTAATTGGTGAACCCGACGTGAACACTAACCATCTAACCCCTTAACTGTGTTTTTGAGTGCTTTCAAGTTGATTTGCAGGCCAAAAACCCAAAAACAGGGTCGTGCAGTGTTTTCTGGAGACTTCTGCGCCTGTGTGAGACATTCTGCGCCTGTGTAAGGCACACAATTGCATTTTTTATGAGTTTTGCGCCTGTGTCCATGCATTCTGCGCTTGTGTGAAAAAAAAAAAAAAAAAAAAAAAAAAACTGCGCTTGTGTAAAGCAACCTGCGCCTGTGTCAAGCAACCTATGCCTGTGTAATCCTGCGCCTGTGTCATTGATTCTGCACCTGTGTCATGACTTCTGCGCCTGTGTAAATTCCAGAACAGAGGTAAAAAAATGCAGTGTTTACTTGAAATTTGTTGTGTTTTTGCATTCTATTTTCTGTGCTTTGGATTTTGGTACTAATTATCTATGCAGAATCTTGGCATACGCATGGCAAAGACAATAAATCAAACTACTAACACGCTTTGTACAGATTCGAAAGTCAAAGAATAAGCGTATCAAACTCCTAACTTGGGTTTTTGTAGGTTGCCTTGGAGAAACAATCAAACTTTGTGTTTGCATTTAATTTTTAGGCACCTAGTAATTTCTAAATAGGTTGGAATGAATATTTGTTTGCTTTGATTGTTGAAGTATGACATTGGAGTAGGAGAGTATGCTCTCATCCTTCTTAGGGTAATCAAAAATCTAGATCTTCGATACCATGCTTGTATTGTTGATTGTCTGTCACATTTAGAGGGCCTGCCTTCTCGACCACTTTGCTTTTGCAAGCAAGTGATAATCGTGAGAAGGGGACAACCCAAAGTGAGTATGGCTAGAATTCCTTGGCATTCTAACTCACTATAAAAAAATACCCGATGAGTGAAAGCTTTGAAGGAAGTGTTACATGGGAATTGCAGTTACTTGGGAAGTGATGACCCTTGAACTCTTTCTCATATCAACATCTAAGTAGGGCCTCTTTGTCTAAATCATGCTTGCGCGACTACATTTGTTTGGTATCTTGATGGGCTTAATGTCTCAATCACGCTTGTGTGACATCAAGGAGTAATGCTTAACATAAATCCTTACTAAACACCTTGTTTTTAGAGACCAAAAACCCTTCTAGTTGCTTGAGAAGGACAAATTCGGATACTTGGAAGAGATACTAAGTTCACCATGGGGAGATTTCCATGGGGACTAATGCTTGGCTGCCCTGAGAAGTGAGTGCCGTGGAGGGGAGCCCGTGGGGTCAAGCATCTATGTATTCTCCTTGAATCCTATAACAAGTCTACCTCTCAAGTACCTAATGTCCTTACCTACCATAAGAAATGTGGGAATGAGCATGATTGTCTTGAGTCTATGTTAAAATATCTTGTCTTCTTTACTTGTCAAAAGTTGAATTGCATCCCATTTCAAAAACGAGGCAAATTGATTCAAAACAAGGTTAAACCCAAGAGCATTTCATCCAACAAACTTCAAAACTCATCTTCAAACATGGTTGTCAAATATTGTTCAAAATCTTGTCTCAACATTCATGTCACTTACATTTAAGTTGATCCTAGGTTGCATTTTGCAAAGGTCATTGTCAAGTACCAAGGTTAGGTTTCACCTAAGTCATATTCCTTTGCATATCAATAAGAGTCATCCCTTTGCATGTGTCCTCTTGCATTAAAGTCATACCATTATCATACATTCATACATTGCATACCTTAGGTCTCTTCATCAAGCTTAGGTCATTATCATATCATATTAAGGTCACTTGCATAGTAATTTCCTTTTGCATATAATCTCAAAAATAGGTTTTGTCATACTTGAGTGATCCAAATATTTGATAAACTCTAAGTCATTGTTAGGAAGTCTAGACCTTATTAAATCTTTTATCCTTTTGTCATCAATATCATTTGGTCAAACCTAGCTTAGTATCCAAGCATATAGGGGAGACTTTGTCATTTGTCCTTTTGTCACTTGCATCCTTTTGTCCTTTAAGGTCTAGATATCATTCCAATTTCCCAAGGGTCCCTTTCTTAGATTTGCATTCCAAAAAGTTTGTCAAAATCTTCAAAAACAACCAAAAACATAGGTTGCATTCTTGCCATAGATTGCATTCTCATCTATCTAGTTTGCATTTAGTTGCATATCATACATTATCTTTGAAAAATTCCAAAAATATTGCATTTGCATAGTGACATGTCTATTGAAACAAGGTTCCAAGCACCAATGATGCAACAAAGTTTGACATATCAACCGACAATGCAATCACAATTCTATCCAACCCAACAACAAAGCAATATTGGTCAAACTTTCCATGATAATGTAAATGTCCAAATACAAAAACTAGAGGAGAAACTAGCTCAAGAAAATGAGATATTGGAACAAAGAGTGAAAAACATTGCGAAGAATAGATCACAAATGTCCAAAACGTTTCGAAAATTTCCAGGTCGAAATCCAAATATTGAGCCAATTGATGTAAGATCTCTTCTTGAACGGTCAGACATACCAGCTCTCCTCTCACAAATAGAGATGATGAAACAATTTCAAGAAAAGAGACAACAACATTATGTGCCTTCACATCAAGAACAAGAAGGTGTTCACTATCACTCAGATTTTTAGCCAATACAACCAATGGTTCAACCAATTGTCCAACATATGCAGCCAATACAACCAATGGTTCAATTTCAACAATATGTCCAACCAACTATACAATGTCCCCAAATAGTTCAACCAATGGTGGAATATCAACAAGTTCAATCAACATATCAATGTCAACAATTAGAACCAAACATTCAAAAACAAAGGTTGCAGCACACACCAACCCAAGTTTCAAACATGTCAGAACAATTGAACCAAGTCCAATATCAAAACATGACATCAGACCAGAACCAAATCTTTGCCAAACAAGTTCAAATTCCAGATACAACTATGTCAAAACCTCGAAAGAAAGGTGGCTTTATTGCAAGGCTCTTAAGGAAACTACCAAGTGAGTTTATTGAGGAAGATCAAGATAATACACTTATGTCTAGCAATGCCTCATCCCCCCATAAACAAATTGACTCTCCAGTGGCATCTATCCCTACACCTCTAGAAGTTTCCCAAGAACCTTCCATGTTGTCCTCATCAAATAATACACCCAAGGATGCAATTATCCAAGAGCTATCCATAATTGATTGCCAAAATAATCCAATTCATGATGCACATCCTTGTCATGTTTCAGAAATACAAGACCCAATGCAACCATGCACTTTATTGCCATTACCTATTTTAGAGGACCCCATTCAAAGTCCCTCTTCCTCATGTTCAAGCATTGATTCCTTGCCAGAATCCATCACAAATGTTCAAAGTGCATTTCCTTCATGCCAAAATATTGAGCCCTTGCCAGAATCCTCCATGCATATCCAAAGTCCAACCTCATGTCAAGAGGATAATTTAGAGCATGAAGAAACGTGTCTTAAAACAGATCAAGATCAAGATCTTGAAACCTTATCATCCCATCCAATTGTTGACCAGGACCCCATCTTCCCAGACACTCACAATGATTCCCCTATTCTTGTTCATCCTATCCAAAGTCCTATTGACATTCCACTTCCTAAGAAAGATCAAGATATCCCTTCCATCCTTTCTGATGATCCCATTGAAAGTCAAGAGCAAAGCACCTTTAAAGAGGATTCCAATGATCTTCCTCCTTGTCAAGATCAAATTATTTCTTTAAATCCTCCACAAGATCCTTTTGTTCCTCCATCTCCACATCCTAATCCAGCATATCCACTCCAAGATTACATTTCTTTTGATGATCCCATTATTTCTCCCATTCCATCTCTTGAAGAGCCTGTCATTGAACCATGTCCACTACACAATCCTAGTCCCCAACATGATCCTAATCCCCTTCATGATTCTAATGTGTCAGTGCAAGATGTTCATGAACCCTCGACATGCATAATGGGTTCTTCCACTTTGGTCCAATCTGATCCATTTCAAGATCTCATTATTTCTCTCATATCATATCCACCTCATAATGGACTCGCATCTTCTTCCCAAAGAAAAGAGTATCTTACAAGTCAAGATATTCATAAAGGCAAAGGAGTAGACCTTCATGAGAAAGAACCCCTTCATATCAAAGAATATACTAATGGTCATGGCTACAGAGCTCACACTCAAGGCGTTGGTATCCCTTCAAGGTCAAAATCCAAATGTCCACTTTCCCCATCATCCCTTCCATCCATCTTAGGTCCTTATATCCCTTTGTCCTCTATGCAAGGTTAGCAAAGGCACACATCCTTGAGTAAATTTCATCCATCCAAAAGAACTCCATTTCATTCATATCCATCCATGCATTCCTTTCCCCCTCCAAGCAATTTGGATGCCAAGTATAAGCATCATAAGTCTAGAAATCCACATGTATTCAAGGATCAACATGTCCAATACAATCGGCATGTGAAAGCAAAGAAAAATATGATCTATAAAGAAAAAGAAATATCCAAAAGGCCACAAAGGCGCACTGAGCAAAATAAAGCAAAGTCAAAATCTATATGGGTTCCTAAATCCCTTGTGCAAGCAATGCAATCCAAGGAACCACAAAAGTATGAAAAATCAAAAACCATGTGGATCCCTAAGCGGCTCCTTGAAGCACAAAAGCCTAAAGAAATATCCCACTTGGCATCCAAAATTGCTATTCCTCCATCCATACCTCTCAAATCTATTCCTCCATCACCTCCTTCTTCCATTTTGGGCCCTTATGTCCCAAAATCCCAAGCTATTCCTCCATCGAAATCTCACAATCTGAGATCCATTTTTCCTCCATCAGTCCATCACTCCTCAAGGTGTGTGCCAATGTCGATCTTGCCTTCATTTCCATCCATTGAAGTCCAATTCTTCCAATACCCTACCTATTATCCAATGCATATTTTCCATCCTTCGATCCCTTTGGTCCCATCCTTGCCCTAATTTCATCTCATTTTCCATGTCCTTATCCTACCAACGTCTTTGAGCATACTTTTAAGGTCATGGTCCAGTTTTTTTTTCAAGGCTACTATCCAAACAAAAAGACGCTTGAGTCCTTCTTCCATCCCCTATCGTGTGTCCATCTTCTATTGAAAAAGTCAAAAAAATCAAAAAAGTGAAAAAAAAAAAGACAAAAGAAAAAAAAAAGTATAGAAAAATAATTCGTCCACTGGTGAAAACTTGGCAAACAGGCGCCTTGGGCAAGTACCATGATGAAAACCTGGCAAACAGGAGTCATGCGTAATTTATGAACTTCTTGCAGAATCACACTTGGGGGCAGTTTTCCTCCTTCATATCCTATTGCCCTTCATTATCCTATCATACCATGTCATTACCCTTCCTTGTCCTATCATCCCTAATGTTCATTTTCCCTTTCCACATTTGATCTTGACAAGGCTGAGGATCATCATGAGCATCATGCATCTTGTTTGCAGCTTTTAGTCTATCATAGCTTTTGGTCATTTGCCCATTTGCTTATTTCAACCTTTCATCCATATTCCCTGGCTTATTGCAACTTTCTGCCACTGTCCCTTAGCTAATCCCAACCTTCAGTCCATGTCCCTTATCCATTCTTGGTCTTGCTTATCCTATCCATATCTTATCACTGTCCATACACTCATTTTCATTCCTTGATCTTGATCTGACATAAGGACACAAAATTTAAACATGGTTTCAAACACCTCTTGACATGTCCCTCATGCCATATCACTGCTTTACATTGTCATATCCAGTCTCTTGTCCCATCATGCAATAGCCCTTGGAAATTGCATCCGTATTGTCTCCACGATAAAAGGCCTTTGTCTTCCCTCTATCCACCAACATTTTAGAAAGCCTATTTATTCACCTGTCATATTACTTGCCTTGCTAGACACTAGGGGCAAAAATCTCAAAAAAATTGAATAATGTCCTGAAATAATTCAAAAAAAATTGAAAATGTCTTGAAATAATTCAAAAAAATTGAATAATGTCCTGAAAATATCCCTAAAAATTGGAAAATGTCCTAAAAACATCCCTAAAAAGTCATATAAAGTCCTGAAAAAATGCACAAAAACATTTCAAAACATTAAAATCCAAAAACAAGCATTTTGTCAATAAAATACCCCCTTTTGTGCATAAGACAAATCACTAAGCATACATCCAACGACTCGCAATCCAACATTGTGCTTTAATGAAATCACGCTTAAACAGATGAACTCTTTCAATCAAATCAAACATTCAAACTGATCAAAATTGTCTTATCAATCAAATATCAACATCAAAATCATTTGTCCTTGTTACTGCTATCATGGGTCTTATACAGGGTGTGGTATACTCGAAACCAGACTGTGTCCTGTCTTAGACGGGGTACCGCATTTCCTGAAACCAAATAGCATGATCGTCCTATCAGCACTTTCAACTTTTGACAATGAAGATCAAGATGTTTGTCTGATTTGCTTGAATTTGTGTATCTTATCTTTTTATTGATTTATCTTTGGCTTCGATCATGTACCTATGTTGCTCGATGATGTCATTGAGTGATTTAGAGTGACCGGGATGGCTCATGATCCCTTTCTTTTTTGTTGTGATTGTCATTTGTCTGTGATGTGTCTGTCTTTTGCAAAAAGGGTTGCATTTCAGCTCTAGCCTTCAATGCCATGATGCTACGCATCCATTTTGCTACATAAAAATAAAGGTTCTCACTTACAAAGTGCATTACTGAAAGCAAGTTTTTCGTCATCTCTAACTGCCCTCTATCTCATTTCTTACTAACATTTCTTCCGTCAGTCCAGATAGTCAGTTCGGTCTAGTGCTCCGATATCCAAACACATATGTTGCATCCTGCATTCATTGGTTAGTACATTTGCGTTATATCAAGCTTCATATCAAGCATTTTATCCATTTCATATCATAAATGCATAAAAAATACAAAAAATAATACATCCATACATGTTTCACAATAAACAGTGCATAAGTTATCCATACATGGAAAATAACATCAGTCATAACATATCGCATCCCATCATATCGATGCATATCATATCATATGTCAAAATAATATCGGAGTACAAAATCGGACTGTCTGTCCTAAGTATGGCCCGCAGGCTGACTACAACATGTCAAACTACATAATGTCTACTGTCTGTCATAAGGAGCACATGCCTCTGTCACTGGGTTCTCCCTCTATCCTCCTCATCCCTGCCATGTCTCACGGATGATGTCCCTCCTGGTCCTGGCTGTGGTGGTCTCATAGGTCCACTCACCCCCATGCTGCTCAATGATCTCCGAGAGCGTGACCTGCTCTCTGTCCTCGATCGTGCCTGATATGAAGGTGCTCTCTGCTCCAGTGGAACTGCACTCTCATATAGTGTCCTCCAATACAGTCTCTCATCTCCAGTCTCTACCAGCATCTATGCCATCTCCCATGCACTGGCATCCCTAATCGATCCAATGAACTCAGTGACTCTCTGTCCCTCTCGCTGTGCCTGAGCTATTGTTGTATCTCATTCTGTCCTTAAAATGGCATTCTGTCTCTCCAATATCGCAATATAATCCTGTTGGCTCGCTATGGTAGCGCTGCACGTATCCATCTCCTTTGTCTTAGCTATCCCCAGCTCTATAGGAATATCCTGCAATGTCTCTTGATCAGCTGAGTCTGGCTCATCCTCCCCATCATCATCTCCGTCATCATCCTCCCCACCATCATCCCCATCAATCTCCTCATCCCCATCCTCATCCTCCTCATCCTCATCATCTCCCTCCTTTCCTATGAGTGGGAAGTCCTCCTGTCTCCTAGGTACTGGAATATCAGGATCAGTCAAAGGCACTGGCCATCATCGTATAAACCATGTCTCATACTCCTCTGTCGTCCCAGCATCCACCACATCTGACCTCCACTCCCACTGTCTCTGCTGTAGCTGTGCAAAGTCGGCATATGCTATGTGTGGCTGAATCATACTCCCCCACTGACTCGTCTCTCTGTGAGATCGGGCAAAGCATGCAGTCCTCCTAGGTACATCCTGCGTCTCTCCAAATTGTCGTCTGACCCTCTCTGGTAGGTACATCTCAATCACTCTCTGGCGATTCACTAGCCGCCCAATCAAGTATCTCTCTTGTCTACAATAGGGTAGCTCATCACTATCATCTGACCATCCCGAACAATCACGATATGGCCTCCATATGAACTCTCTCAGTCTGTCTAGCTCATGTCGCCAGTATAATATGTATCCAAATGGACCCTGTCTCAGTGCTCCACCATAACAGTACACATATGGTCGGTGTGGTACTACCTGTCTATCTGTAATCGGTCGACATATGGATATGTGCTCAAATGCCCATACCTGTAGCAATGTGACTCCATAGCTCAATGTCTGAACTCCCTGATACGCTATCTGATGCAGCTAAAAATATAGCATAGCCAGTACACATGGTCCCCATGCATACACTGTCCCCTCTGTCGCCATCTGCTCTAGCACTCTTCCCCATCTAGTAGGGAATCCATGTCCTCGTCTGTCTGCTGCTAGTAGACATGCTATCACCACAGCTATCACCACATATCATCGATCATACTCGAAAGCCATGCTCTCCTAGCCGATCTCCCTCTCAACAATGTTCAAGTCATCTGTGTCGCACTCAAATAGCCTGCATAATGCATCTCTACCTGTCACTGGGTCATACTCTATCATCTCCCCATGTACCGGAATGCAGAGGATGCGCCATACGTCCTCTAGAGTCACTGTCACCTCTCCAGTCACCAAATGGAATGAGGAGGTCTCCGAATGCCATCGCTTTGCCAATGTGGTAAGCAATCCTGTGTTTGCCCTAATCTCGGGCATGTATGTGATGTAATATATCCCCAGTCCTGCTAATGTGTCTCTCTCTATGCTCCTGAGTCTATGTCGTAGCATGAAGCAGTCTGGTCGATTCTCCCGCGTGATCAACGGATACTGTCGACTCTGCATCACAATCGGGGCTTCTTTTTGTCAGTTTTAGGGTTTTCTCCTATGGGTTGCATTTCCTCATTTTCATGTCCAAATCAAGGTGTTTTTCATCTACATTGACCTATCCTACCCTTATCCCCCCTTTTCCGATCATTTGCATGTCATTTTGACCAAAACTAGGGTTTTCATGCACTCTTGCGCCTGTGTCAGAGAACCCGCGCCTATGTCAGGTAAATTGCACTTGTGTCTTCCTACACAAGCACAGAACACCTGACACAAGTGCAGAATTAGACTACACAAGCGCAGAAGTCATCTTTTTCATCCCCTGTGGGCCCCGCAATGTCTCGAAAGCAATCAAAATTCATGAAATTGAAAACATGGGTTTTTGAGATCCATACCTCTGCTCCTGCGTCGTCCGGTCGTCTGAATGTGCATACACGTTCTCCAAGGTGATCCACCATTGGAATGTTTTTCATCTCTCTGCAAGTGTCCTTGTCTAGAGCAACAAATCCTCCTCCTTGTCTAGTGCAAATGAGCAATTTTCCATCTCTTGGTCTCATTTATAGCTCTTTGTCATTGCATAGATGGACGTGCATCTTCTCCATCTTATGTTGGTCGTGGTCTTGTGCACCTTACATTGCTTGTCCTGCATGCATCCGATCTCCGATTGTCAGTCCGTTCGATCCTATCATTTTTATCGATCAATTGGCCTCTTTTCTGTATGTTTCCGGCTAATTCCTCGAGGGGGCATGCATATGTCATTATTATTGTCTGGGGCATTTTTATTATTATTCTTTGAAATAACGCTTAAAATCGCATTGTCTCAAAGAGGGGCAAAATGTAGACACCTAAAAATGGTCAACGCTTGCGGAGTCATACTTTAACATTTGCGCATTGCCTCATTTTAGGTTTTTACGTTGCATTAACATTTCTCCTATGATTCGCACTTGGTTTTTATCATTTGCGAGCATTGAGTCATTCTTCTGCATTCTTCATCTGTCTCGCTCTCGAATTTTGTCTTGTCGACAACACTATCCAGTCATGATTTTAATCGATTCTATCTTATTGCATCAATGTGCATGCTCATTTGTCATTATTTTGGACATCGTCAATCCTAATTAGGGTTTTGTCCTCCTGTCAATCTTGCGATCGATTTGTCATCGATCGTTGTCCTCTTATCAATCTTGTCGATTTATCATCAATCCTTCAATCTTGTCATTTTAACGATCGATTTGTCATCGATCGTTGTCATGTTCGATCTTGTCATTTTGCGATCAATTTGTCATCGATCGTGGTCATTTTTAATCTTGTCATCTTGCAATCTATTTATCATCAATCCTTGTCCTCTTGTCAATTTTGTCATTTTGTGATCATTTCGCTATTGATCATTGTCTGTCTCAATTATGTCAATTTGGATCAATTTGTCATTGTTCCTTGTCAATTGGCACATCGATTAAATCATTTATCACATTGGTCATTTATCAATCCAAAATCAAATCAAATTGAGTCAATTATATTTCAAGACCTAATTCGTCTTCTAGGGTTTTATGATTTATTCATTTAACCTAATTTGTCATTTCTTCCTCTAGGATTACTAAATTATTTATTAATCCTAGGTCTTCTCATTACAATTAAATCTTTATTTAATTGGCTAATTATTCTTCCTCTTGTAAATTAATTAATAAATGACAAATTATTAATTAATTTACCTAATTTCTTCTAGTTCCTAATTTCCTATTTTTCCATCAATTTCTAATTCCTAATTTTCATCAATTTCAATTTTCTAATTTTCTAATTTCCTAATTTCAAATTCCTCCTATTCATCTCCTAATTCTATGGGAATGACATTTCAATTTGTCATAAATTGTCATAATTGATAATCAATCAATTTTGACATAGAATGTGTCATAATTTGTCATCAATTATCAATCAATCAAATTGTGCATGGAAAGTGCATAATTTGTCATATTGATTTGCAATTTCCATTTGAATTGCATCATGCTAATCTTGTCATTTATCCAATTCTTCTATAAATTGGATGATTTTCAATCAAAGCTAATCCCAAATCCCTAATCAAACTATCAAACTTATGCTTCTAGTACTCTTGATCAACAAACCAATATCAATCTTGCTTTCAATTGTATGTTGTGCACTTGTAGGTGAGATCCACAAATCCATTTGAAGAGGAAAGAAGAACAATGGAGCTGCATGGAAGAAGCATCCAAATCGTCATATGGTTTGCATGAATATTTGCTTTTGAATGCTTTGTTTTTATGTCTCTATTGAGTGTGCTTAGGATTAGATCATTGCAATGTGTGTCTGGGATTGAGCTAATAATGAATAATATGTCCTTTTATATATTGCTTTGATGATTCCTAATTCCGATGCTACAATCCCCACCGTGGTTTTTCCTAGTTGGGTTTCCACATGAAAAATATGTGTGTCATGTGTGATGCTTTTATCTTGTGATGCTTTGATGTTACCTATTAAGCATATGATGGTTCTGTGTTTTATGCCTGTCAATAAAACATGTTGAACTAGTTGATGTGAAGATATGATGATAGATTACCTGTTCTTACATAAGGGTGAAATGGTAGTGTAGTTCCGAGTTGAGTAGGAAGATAAGTGAGTAACCGGTTTATGATTGTTTTAGTTGTTCTGGGTTTTGCCGGTTTTACTCTGCTTCAAACTGGTGTTACTGTTTGCAAGTCATTTGGAGTAATTGCTGTTGAACAAGTTTAGAAATAGTATTTTGCCTGTATTGATTCACCCCCCCTCTCACCCTCTCAGTACTGCTTTGGTACTATTTTCTTAGCATTGAGTGATCACTTATTCAGGTCACCACTTTTTACTTACCAGTGACTTTGTCAAACCAGTTTGACATCAATGACAACTTAATGCCAATAATGCCAACAAAAAAGTGTGTATGGAACCCTTCCATCTTGAGTTCCTTATATAATGTTGTTGATTTATTGGTGGAAAATGATAGTTTAGGTGTAAGTCCCAGTTTGACTGTGAATTATTGGAAGACATTTCTTCCATAACTCAAAGAGAAGTATAAGAGAATTTTCCACATAAAGTGTAACTGAAATATCCTTTTTAGTATATTTTTGTGGTAACTTTTTTGTTACCCTTTGTCCTTGATGTCAAAGGGGGAGAAATACTGAGAATTATGGAGAATTAAGGAAATTATCTAAGGGGGCGATATGGCGAGTTTTGATGTATAGCAGGAAAGTTGAGTATAAGTGTTTTTCCATTAATGACAAAGGGGGAGATTGTTAGAAATACTTGATTGTTTGGCATTGATGTCAAACTCAGTGATCTAGATTGGTCTAGATGCTATAAGGTTGTATGCACTATATAGAGCAGTTGAAGTTAGGTATGTATGTTGCAGATATATTTTTCGGTAAGTTGTTTCTACAGAAATGAGTATTGTTAGTACGTGGATATATTTCTCTTGAGGTCTAAGTTTTGTGGTTGGTTGTGGCAATTGGTTTCATGCTCTAAGTTGACTGATTCCAGGATTGCAGTGCTCTGCATCTTTTTCTCATTATGGATATGATAGCACAGTTTTGATATGATAGTAGTCATTTCTTGAGATTGATATATTAAATTTTTGGTGCTTTAGAA